>NC_134092.1:91780364-92103545 GCF_000715075.1 Nicotiana tabacum | reverse complement strand
CACCACAAGTTCAAAAGTCTTCTCTCTTTTATAAACTCCGTACCCAGTCAAATGGGTTCACATAAATTGAAACGGAGGAAGTAGCTGTTTATATTCTTTTTGTTTATAAAATTGTCTCAAATGCATTGCTTTATATTTATTTATAGACTGGCTATGGGCAAATACCCTCTAATTAAAGCTACCAGAATACATGAAAGACACTAAGTGATGTACTAAAACTACTGCTACAAACAAGAACAACACTCGATCACCTAATCCTTTGCCTTTATTCTCAACCTTCACACATTTCTATCCATGGCCATATCCTCAGTAAGTTAGAGCAACACTATATCTTGCCTAATCACCTCTTCCCAATATTTCTTCGGCTTGACTCTGCATCTCCATTGGTCTCCCACTACCAATCTCTCGCACCTCCTCACCTGTGCGCATGTGTTTCTTTTTTACCTAAAAGAAGTGATTTGCAATGGGTTAAAAATCATCATTTACTATTAATTTTGTACTTCCTAAAATAGAATATTACTATATCTATCATTATCTATTCCCTTCCACTAAGTTATTAAGTTACTAACCATTGATCAACCAATAGTGATCATATCCAACGGCTATGATTATCATAAGAATCTTACCAATTAAACCACATAAATTCCCTCAATCTTTTTCTTTTTCCTCTTTCTGCTTTTTCTCCCCCACTTTTGGTCTCCAACAATGGCCGAGACACCCATCTCAGTCCCTGCAGCTCCAGCCGGGTCGGACCCTGATTACTGGTGCTACCAGTGTGACAAACGGGTTGCCGTTGAAACCCTACCCGATCTTCCCGATCTCATTTGCACCGACTGCAAGAACGGCTTCGTCGAGTCCATACCCTCACACGCTGCTGTTTCCGTCACTCCGGTTACGGGTTCCGATCAGATCGATGATCCTACTTTCGGCAACCAGTTCATCCAGGTCCTCCGGCTCATCGCTGAGGCAGCGCGTGACAACGACGCGCCCCCTCCCCCGCCATCTGAGCACGCTGATCATCATTCCGATGACGATTACCTCCGTGTTGAGCTGGACGGTTGGGGAAACGACGACGACGATGACGATGACGAGGAGGAGAACGAGCACGACATCGAGGTTAGAAATGTTGTTGACGGAGAGAATCGCGGGAATAGAAGCCAATCTGAGGACGAGGATGATGATGAAGAAGATGATGGAGGAGAAGACGATGATGTTGATGAGGATGAAGGAAACGAGAATCGCGGCGGCGGCGACGAAGAGGATGTCCGGCGAAGGCGGCGGGAAGTGCTCCGTCTCCGACTCCGTGACTTTGCCGCCAGAGCCGCCAATCGGCGCAACCGGATTCTTGATTGGGCAGAGATTCTGATGGGACTTGAAGACCACTCGATTGAGCTCCGATTACAAGTTCCGGACGTCGACGGCTACATCGGAAACCCTGGGGACTACGTGGATGCGGCGGGTTACGAAGCTCTGCTGCAAACCCTAGCTGAGAGTGATGGTAGCGGAAGGCGAGGAGCTCCACCAGCTTCCAAGACTGCAATTGAGGGTCTTGATACATTGGTGATCAAGGGAGAACAGGAAGTAATGGCATGTGCCATTTGCAAAGATGTAGTTAACTTGGGCGAAATGGCGAAGAAATTGCCATGTGGGCATGGTTATCATGGTGATTGTATAGTTCAGTGGCTGGGTTCGAGGAATTCTTGTCCAGTGTGTAGGTTTGAATTGCCTACAGATGATCCTGAATACGAAGAGGAGAGAAAGAAGCGAGGAGTATGCATTAGCAGCAGTGGTTCTTCGAGCTCGGGTGAGGCGGCTGCTACTGCTGCTGCTAATGATGATAATGCTAGTTGCCTCTGATTGATGCTTTTGTGGTAAAATCAGCCATTGGCATACTTTTTAGCTTTATTCTTGCTTATTTTCTTTTTCTTTTCTTAATTTTGAAATTTGAATGCTCTGGTGATTGTTTTTTAGTGTTTCACCCTCTCTCCCCCCTTGTATTAAATGTAATAATCTGTTTATCTTAATGCTGATATGAATTTGCTATTGCACAAATATCATTTTACTCTATTATGTGGATAATTTTGTGAAAGCTGATTGAAATGGTGTCGTCACATTTGCATTCCTTATCTCACCCCCACCCCCACCCCCCCAAAAAAAAAAAAAAAAAATATTGGTGACATTTGCATTGTTTTGCTGGAATCTTCACCAGACTATGTAACTGCTTAAAGCTTTAAATATGTTTCTGGGGACTTGCGTATCGGGAAAGATCAGAATGAAACAAGATAGCGGAATCGGCTGGAGAATGAGAAAGATCAGAATGGAACAAGATAGAGGAATTGGCTGTAGATCACATTTAAAAGTTGAAGTTAGTCCTTTCACGGTTGAAGTTTGCGAACTGATGCTGGTTTTTATATTTTGAACTATCTTAAAAATCAAACTTAGGAGCAATTTATTTGGAGAAAATGTTTTGCCATTGGAGTGGAGATATGGCTGGAGCTAGTATGGACTGGAGTTGGTAAGGATTCATTGAGGAGATGGAAAGTGCAAACTGAAAGGGTCTATTTCTACAAGTTTGTTTCCTCTAAGTTGGAGTATGAAGTTGATTAGAGAAAAGTTGCTCTTATCAAAACATTGTTGCTGGTATATTCAGTTTAATCATTGGTGAACGTAATGTTTTTGAGTTTTAACTTCTGTTGGCTGAGTAGTATGTTCCTAGTTCTAGAAGGACAGCAAGAGTGGGAGTTGCGGATCATTTATTTCTACTTGCAGTTCATCAGTGATCATTGAATCTATAGCGCAGAATGCTTCTGGAAATGGATGCTTCTATGTGAGATTTCTTTACATGGCCCTATGAAATATGTCCTCATTCCCCTCAACCTTGAAATTTTGAAACTTATCCTTGCTTAGTGGTCTCCAAGATGTCCAAACTTTCTTGTGGGTAACTCCCCTTGAGTAGGAGGAGAATATCTGGAAAGGAAGATTCCTTGGTAATGATACGTTACTTGTTCATTCACTGCCAATGGGCTTCAGCTGTTGGGAGCAGCTAATCTTTAAATTAGATGAGTCGTGCCATAAACTGTTCTAGTTTTAATGCTGCTGTGGAAATCTGGTTTAGCAGATTCAGAAGGTTCTTCGGATACACAAATATCTTTTAAGTGTGCTTTGTAGCAGAAACCTCTAGTTGGGAAGAACCGAAGAGCGTCATGCATAACTTTTTGTGTGTTGTATGGAGGAATCCCTTACCTATTACTGGATCTGTCATTTTGTTTAAAATATCTTTTCGCTGCATTGTTGTTGAAGGTTTGCTTGAAGCACGTGTAAGTTGGATGCAATGTAGGCAGGGCATTTCGCCTCCTCTAGGCGGCACATTAGTGCAGGCACAAATTGGTAAAGCGTGTGCCTATTGAGTATTGCCCATGGGTTCTACCTTGGAGATGGCATCATTAAACAATAAACGTAGTCGGCAGAATGATGCACTAATTGTTGAGGAAATGTTATGAATGAATGGTTTTCTTTACAGTGTATTACGTAATACTTTTCTTCATCTGCGTCATTCTTCACTGAAGCTTGCCCTAGGTCTTCTCTTTTTCCTTTTGCGTTGGGACTCTGCAAGTTAGATATTTATCCAGTGATTTTCGGGTGAAAATCGAGTCTAAAATAGGAACAAAGTTATTGATTATGATGGGGGAAAAAAGAAAGAATAAATTATTGATTGGATTCCACCAAACATAATCAATAGGAAGGGTAATAAAAGAGAAAAGTCCTTTAAACGGAACAGACTTCTTTTATAACATCTCTCAAAGCTAAAGAAAATACAAGATCCAAAAATCCTATATATCGATTGCACCAATCAGAGAGTTCTTAAGCTTAAGCTATGCAAGCTCCTGTCTCACAACTCCGGCCCTCTTAATCTTTGCCAACATAAGCTTAAACCTGTCAAGCCCTCTCTTCAACTTCCTTCCCCATGAACTGTTCTCCCACTTGGTCTTCACATCAGCAGCTTCCGTAGCCTCTACCAAGGTCTTCTTCTTTGAGATTCTTTTGATGTCAATTTTGATATCTGTGAGTGAAAGCCTCTTGAAGTTAATATGGCTCCTCACCATGTCCGGAGCATCAGCAAGAGCCCTATTTTGGTCGATGATCATAACAACGAGCGTTCCGGAGTCCTTTCCGTAGTTGATTAAGGCTATCCTTCCAATCTCCATTGTTTACCCTAAAAATGAGTAACAATTAAATTTATATGCGGTTTAAAGGACAAGTGATTTAATTTAAAACGAATGATCTAAGAACAACAAATAATTAAATTAAAGAGAGATAAAACAATCAAACCAAATGCGATAGAATAATTGAGTCTGACTTTAAGTTGAACACCGAAAACTGGCTCTGATCGAGCCCTTGATGCGGGTTCGGTAGTAACTAAAGAAAAGAGGAACTGAAGAACACTTTGAACAACAACTAGAAGACAAAAATAAATTGTATTGCTTTGATATGCGTGCCAACAATGGTTTAAAATAAAAAAGTTCCCCCCTTTATATAGTAAAGGAGTTTCAATCCTTTAAATAAGGTAAAAATCTTCTCTTTTCGGTAAATGTCGATTTGCAGTTGATATCGGACGGGATTTGCATCGTAATATCCAGTTGGGGGCAGATATTACGGCTCCCTGCTCATCGTGCTTAACTGTTTCTCTTTTTTCCTTAGTCCCGAAACTTTACTCTGTCCGGATCCGATGTTCAGCCGTGTCCGATCTCGGATGCACCATTCGTCCTCCCCGGGCTTCGAAACGAGGAACCCTTCGGCTTCACTCGGGGTTGTGTCAGATCATGTTTTCCTCTCGTTTTTTTAGTAGAAAATTGGGAATAACATTATTCCCGATTTTACCCGTACATCGATAGTCGCCTCACTTTTCGGAGAGCAGATTTATCGAAGCGACGAGAAGTGATTAATTGACCCCGATTCCTTCCTCTGTACGCTGCAATCGAGTGGACGAGTCAGTGAAACATCCCATCAATTGCGTTGTTCTGATATTGGACACGTGTGAGCTGCTGGTTGAACGTCCTCGAATGCGAGACATCACGCATTAATTACCTCTCCCCCTATAAAAGCTTCAGTTCTTTTTTCACTTTTTTACTATCCGATCTCAAACCTTCTTAAGTTACCCCCGGACTTTTTACTTGCTCATAATCCCTTCAAATCTTCACACACAATTCTTCACATCTTCATATCTTTTATCTTCCCATCTTCAAAACTTCATACTTTGTCCTTGAATCTCTAAGTTTGACCTTCAAACCTTCATTCTCATTTTCAAATCTTCATACCTTCATCTTCATACATTCATATTCCTAGAATTCGATGGAGAAAACTTCAAAGTCTGTGCCCCAACAAGCCTCCCCTTCAACTTCTAAGCCGACCACGGATGTCGAGGTGGTCGTACCTGAAGCGGCCCCGAAACCTCCTCTAATGAATTTTATCCCCGGAGGATGCTCTATAGAGAATTACTTTAAGGTCGAAAAAGCCTCCACGCAAGGGGACCGAGGTGAGGAGGTGTGGAGGTACATATGCTCCATCATCGAGGACACGCTCCTGACGGTTCGGGAGGACTGCAAGTGAGAGGGAAAGGAAGTGGTTGTCCCTGGCCCCGATGAGGACAGCACCACACATGTGGAGGGGTATTTAAATATTTATACATACCCCTTCGCTCTTGGCCCGGTAGATACAATAGTCCTCAACTTCTGCAATAGGTACGAGGTCTGCCTCGGGCAGATTCACCCGTCGATCGTGATCCTCCTCCGTCACTTCATCAATAACACGGAGGAGCCTCGGTTTACCATCGACCACCTACTTCACCTCTACAGTCCCCGAATCTTTCAAGGGGGATTAATCGAGCTCGTCCGTCGGGCAAAGAAAGCTCTATTCTCGAGCATTGATGAAGACAGGGATCGAGGCTGGCACGGGAGATTCGTTCGGGTGAAGACCGAGGATCTTATTCTCCCCGGGTTCCTGTCGTTCCTTGAAAAGTGGAACCTAACCCGTAAGTTCCTCTCCTTTTGAGTATTTAGAATACTTTTTGGATTTTGTTCTTCTTTCTCATCGCCTAGTTCTACTGTCCGAGTCCCCAACGTAATTCCCTACTTCAAAGAGTGGGTCGAGGGGATCTACAAACAGTTATCGTACTTTGAGCGCGAATGGCACAAACCCTCAAAGGGCGAGTGGGAGGCTCGTTCCCATGGTAAGTGTTCTCCCTCCCGATCAAGTTTCCTTTTCTATTCAACTGTCACCTTTACTAAGTCCCTCTCTTCCTTCCACAGGTTTGCCCAAGACCACTGAGCTACGGGCTGTGGACGAGGACGAGGCTCCGTCCTCACCTGCTAAACCCTTCGCTTCGGGACAACTTGAGGCCGCTGTGAAGAAGGAGGAGAAAAAGATAAAAAAGAGGGGTTGTTCCAATTCGCAGGAAGCTGATGCCAAGAAGAAGAGGGTCGCAGTTAGGGTTCGAAAGAGCAATAAGAAAAGTACCCAGACCAGGGTAACACACCCCAAATCCATTTACTGTCTCAGGGACTACCCTAAAGATGATGACTGGGAGTTGGAAGCATCGAATGGTAGTAACCGGGAGGCCAAACCCTCTTTGGCTCGGGAGACTAAAGGAAAGCAAGTGGCTACGGCCTCTCGAGAAGATACTCCCGCTCTGAGAGAAGCTGCTGTGTCATTGACATCCCGAAGTCACCGTCTCACACAGAGTCTTTATTTGACGAGGCTCAGACCATCAAAGAGGAACCAACCGAGATGTCAAGGGCTGCAGATGAGACCCTCAACTTGTTCTTTAAAGGCATGGACATTGGTGCGTTGAAGGACTACTCCGGGTTCGGTCACCTGGAGATCCCGAAAAAAGATGTGCTGCAAGAGTCAGGCGGGCCGAGCTCTATCCCAAAGCTGGTGAAGCAGTTCCCCGCCCCGAGCGTGGATCCCGACCGCAGAAGAATGGTCATGTTTACGATCCTGACGGATACCCGGGTGCTGTCCGGACCGGTTGGCATTGCTAGCTATCTTCACTACTTGGTGACCGAAGAGGATTAGGCGAAGATGAACGAGGTGGATGCAGCGAGCCTTTTCAACGAGGCACAATAGGCCCCGAACAGGGTATGATTTTCTCTCTTTGTATCCCTTGAAGGGTTCATTTAACCTTAGCGTATTCTTATGATCTCATCAACTTTGTTTCTCAAGCCTCGGTGCTTCATCATGAGAGCTTTCATTGGTCTCGGATGGAGGTGAGCCAGCTCGAGTTCGAGCTCAAGGAACGGGTTAGGCAGAAGGACATGTACAAAGCTCTTACCGAGCAAAGAGACGAGGCCCTCAAGGACCTCCCCATCCTCCAAGTTGAGCTGGAAAAAGCTCAAAAGGAGGCCTCGTCGGTGAAACGAGAGCATGGCGTTCTGGTCGAAAAGGTAAGGGTATTTGAGATTAATAACGAGAGGTTAAGCGCAACTGCTAACACCGTAACCTCGCAGGTCTAAGAAAAGATAGACCCGATCGACCAGCTTCGGGCCGAGATGAACGAGCTCAAAGCCTGGGCCGAGGCGTTGAGGAGCAAGATAGATCTTCTGGCCTCGGAAAAGGAGGCTACTAAAGAGGTGTTGGCATCGGCCAAGGACTAGCCCAGGTTGATGAATGATAAAGCTGACAAGTGGTCTCGGCTGAATGATGAGCTTCGAGCACAACTGGGCTCAGCCGTCTTGGAACGGGATGCCCTCAGCCGGGAGTATACCGTGTTGAAGTCCAAGTTGGAGGCGACTTCGAACGAGTCCTTCGAGGTCCAGGATATGCTGGCCGAATACAAGAATAACGTGGAGATAACCGAGGCCCGTTTAATAACAAAGGCCGAATATGTAAAGTGGTTATCGCGGAGGGAGACCCTCGAGGAGATTCACGCCCGGGGGTTCGGTCTATCAGCCGAGGTTGAAGAGGCTTGAGGCCGAGGCCGAGGCCGAAGAGATATACCAGCCCGAGGGTTCAGGTAGTGAATCGGGCTCTGGTGAAGACTAGGCGGAGATGCCTTAGTTTATTTTTTGTTTTCTTTTTTTTGTACATTTTTTGTTTATTTTTAGGCTGTTTTACCGTGCCTTTGTAAATACTTTTGGCATATATAGAAAAGATTTCCTTCGGCTATACTGTCTTTACTTTTCAGCATCCGCTTGCAACTCTTTGTTTGAAAAAATGTCATTAATACCTTAGCATAAAATTGGACATAATTTAGAGTGTTCGTTCCCCCAGAGCCCGAATGAAGCCTGGTTTCGATAACAATTCTGAGTTGCTTTTGCTTCGGAATATTTGATAAAAATGAAGTCCTCAAAAATACTTGAATGTTTCAACCAGACACTATGATGTTTTGCCGAGGGTGGCCTTTTTTCATAGGTTTTAATCATGTGTAAGGACCTTACTTTCTACGTACAGACTTGGATGTCTCCAAGCCGTTTTAAGTTGGATGTAGCCTTTCATGTTCGGGCCCTACCTAATAGACTCAGTGCCTTCGGGATTCGATATCCCTAGCAGTCTAATTTTATTATCAGACATTAGTCCTCGACTCGGGGAGGCCCGTGGGCTCTAGGATTTTGAACCCCTTATTTGTTCTAAATAACTTAACGAATATATCGCTGGTGCAAATGTGAAGGGATGAAATATAGAGGGCAAATTTCTTTCATTACTTTGCATGTAGAATACGTGATCGAAGGCACAAAAGCTTTCTGCCATGGCAAGAATGAGCTACGGGCACAGTTTGTTTGACCGTTTGACCCTTACAATGGATTTTAATATTCAAGCCTTGGCTTTTAACATCAAATAAAAAATTCCTTTTAAGGATCCTGACTTAGGGCGTAATGGCTCTCCCAGTATTCAAGATTGAGCTCGTGAGGGCTCGAATACTATCGATCCAGTATGGGTGGTCAGCAATCACGGCCTCAGGCCGGTCTTCAAAACTAAGTTTGCACATTTTACTGTTGCCTCGTTAAAAACCTTGCCGTAAAATCCACTTCGGAAAAAACCGGTCCAAGGGAATACCTGCATGGGTTAGTCGAAAGCATAACAAATTTAAAAGGAAATTGTGTTTGTACCTTAGCAGTAATATCGGTTTAAGTGTGCCACATTCCAGTTGTTTGGTAGCTGTACACCGTTCCCTGACTCGAGCTTATACAAACCTTTCCCGGTTATACCGGCAACTCTGTACGGACCTTCCCAGTTTGGGCCTAGTTTTCCATCGTTTGGGTTCTTGGTGTGTAGCATAACTTTTCTTAATACGAAGTCCCCGACTTGGAAATATCAAAGGTTAGCACTTCGGTTGTAGTATCTCCCCATTCGCTGTGGGTCACTAATCGGATCAGGGCGGCTTCTCGCCTTTTGTTTGATAAGTCCATGCTCGTGGCCATGGCCTTGCTATTTGACGTCTTGGTAGCGTACTGGAACCTTAGGCTTGGTTCCCCTACTTCGACCGGGATCAAAGCTTACGCGCCGCAGACTAAAGAGAACGGGGTCACACCGGTGCTTGATTTCGAAGTCGTTCGATATGCCCACAAGACCTTGGGCAAAACTTCTTTCCACTTTCCCTTCGAATTCCCACAAGGTGTTGACAAGATCTTTTTAATTTTGTAGTCTTCGAGAAACTTACTTACCTTGCCGCCAATGAACTGCTTCCCGTTGTCGCGAGCAATCTCGACGGTATCCCCAATCGGCATATGATATGATCCTAGATGAAGTCGATGACGTCTTTCTCCCGAACCTTCTCGAACGCCTGTGCTTCGACCCACTTGGAGAAATAATCAGTCATGAGTAGTATGTATTGGTCTTTACCGGGTGCCCATGGCAAGGGACCGACGATGTCCATCCCCCATTTCATAAACGGCCATGGCGATAGGACCGGGTGAAGCATTTCACCTGGTTGATAAATCACTGGGGCGTGCGTTTGGCATTCATTACATTTTCGAACGAAGTCTTTCGCATCCTTTTCCATCTCGTTCCAGTAATAACCGGCTCTGATCAATTTTCGAACCAAGGATTCCGCTCCTGAATAGTTTCCACAAGTACCCTCGTGCACTTCCCTCATGGCGTAGTCGGTCTCCCCTGGACCCAAGCACCTGGCTAGTGGCCCGAAAAAGGATCTTCTGTATAATTGTCCCTCGACCAAGCTGAACCTGGCAACTTTAGTACGTAGGGCCCTTGATTTCTTTAGATCCGATGGCAATTTCCCTTTCTCAAGGTAGTCTATGTATTTGTTCCTCCAGTCCCAAGTCAAGCTTGTCGAGTTCACCTCGGCGTGACCTTCTTCTACCACCGAGTTCATCAATTGTACTACTTCTACGGAGTCAAATTCATCGGAGTCTACTAATGATCCTAAATTGGCCAACACATCGGCCTCGTTATTTTGATCCCGAGGTACATATTGTAGAGTCCATTCCTTGAATTGGTGTAATGTCACGTGCAACTTATCCAAGTAACTTCGCATGCGTTCCTCTTTTACTCCAAACGTCCTATTGATTTGGTTGACGACAAGGAAGGATTCACATTTGGCCTCGATCACCTCAGCTCCCAGGCTCTTAGCCAGTTCTAGACCTGCAATCATAGCCTCATGTTCCGCTTTGTTGTTAGTCAATTTGACAGTTCTAATAGACTGTTTTATTACGTTACCCATAGGTGGTTTTAATACGATGCCCAGCCCGGACCCCTTTGCGTTGGAAGCATTGTCTGTGAATAGGGTCCAGATCCCCGAGCTAGTCCCCGAGGTGAGCAGTAATTCCTTCTAAACCTCGAGGATCAAGGCCGGCGTAAAGTCGGCCATGAAGTCTGCCAAAATATGAGATTTTATGGTTGTTCGGGGTTTGTACTCGATATCTTACCCGCTAATTTCTATGGCCCATTTGTCCAACCAGACTGAGAGCTCGGGTTTATGCATAACATTCCTTAGCGGGTACGAGGTCATGACACATATGGGGTGACACTGAAAGTACGATTTTAATTTCCTAGACGCACTTACTAAGACGAGCGCTAATTTTTCTATGTGTGGATACCTTGTCTCGGCATTGCCTAGGGTTCTACAAACATAATAAATAGTAAATTACGTACCTTCTTCTTCCTGGACCAGGACACCACTTACCTCTACCTCAAAAACTGTCAAGTAGAGGTACAACTGTTCATCCGCTTTCGGAGTGTGCAGCAAGGGATGGCTCGATAGGTATCGCTTGCGTTCTTCTAAAGCTCGCTGGCACTCCGAGGTCCATGAGAAGTCGTTCTTCTTTTTTAATAATGAGAAAAATCGGTGGCTCTTGTTTGACGACCTCGAAATAAATCGGCCCAACACGGCTATTTGCCCGGTCAGTCTCTGTACTGCCTTAACGTTATCAACTACGGTGATATCTTTTATAGCTTTTATTTTTTCCGGGTTGATCTCTATTCCCCGGTTGGATACCATGAACCTGAGGAACTTGCCCGAGTTGACCCCGAAAGCACACTTCTCCGAGTTTAGCTTCATGTTGTATTTCCTCAATATGTCGAAGGCTTCCTGCAAATGCTTCAAATGGTCCTCTGCTCGCAGGGACTTAACCAACATATCATCAATATAAACCTCTATTGATTTCCCTATTCGTTGTTCGAACATCCGGTTAACTAGGCATTGATACGTGGCACCGACGTTTTTTAGCCTAAACGACATCACGTTATAATAGTAGGTGCCGAATTTGGTTATGACATAAGTCTTTTCTTGATCGCCTGAGTCCATCTGAATTTGATTGTACCCAGTATAGGCGTCGAGAAAACTCAGAATCTCTTGTCCGGCCATTGCATCGATCATTCGATCGATGTTAGGCAAAGGGAATGAATCATTCAGACATGCCTTGTTTAGATCCTTGTAATCTACACACATTCTAAGTTTGTTTCCTTTTTAGGTACGACTACTACGTTAGCTAACCAATCCGGTTACTTAACTTCCCGGATATAACCTATTTTCAAAAGTTTTGATATCTTTTCTTTGATGAATACATGTTTGATCTCGGACTGCAGCCTTCTCTTTTGTTTGAGTGGGTGGAACTTTGGATCCAGGCTCAATTTGTGGGTTGTCACCTCCGATGGGATCCCTATCATATCTAAGTGGGACCAGGCAAAACAATTAGCAGTAGATTTAATAAAATTAATAAGCTTTTTACTGAGCTCAGGTGTTAATCCCGTTCCCAGGTATACCTTTCCATCCGGCAGGTTCTCGATCAGTATAACCTGCTCCAATTCCTCGATTGTCGATTTAGTGGCATCGGTGTCATCGGGTGCTATAAAAGATCTCGGGACGCCGTAATCATCATCCTCGTCCGCTGTGTGCTCCTCCTATTTTTATGTCGAAATCGTGGGCATCGGGATAACTTCATTGATAACGAACATCTCCTTCGCGGCCGGCTGTTCCCCGTAGACTATTTTGACTCCTCCCGCAGTGGGAAATTTCAATGCCTGACGTAAAGTTGAAGGCACCGCCCTCATGCTGTGAACCCATGGCCTTTCGAACAAGGCGTTGTACCCCATAACCCCCTCGATCACATAGAACATTGTTTCCTGGGTGGTCCGGTAGTGCTCACTGGTAAAGTTATTTCACCATTCGTCGTTTCGCATGCCATCTTGAATCCGTTCAAAACCCGAACCGTCGGTACGATTTGGTCCAATAATCCTAGTTGCTCTACGACCCTGCATCGGATGATGTTAGCCGAGCTACCTGGAACAATCAACACACATTTAACTCGAGATTTATTTGTTGGCATCCCTGTTTTTGAAATGATTTTTGGCCCGTTCGCTTAGGAATTCTTGAAGATGCCCGTTGTTGAATAATCGAGCCAATTCTTCCCTTAGCTATCGACAATCTCGGTCCCATGACTGTGAGTACCATGGTACTTACACACCAAGCTATGATCCCTCTATGCGGGATCTGACTGAAGTGGTCTAAGCTATTTGGTCTCTTTGATGCGACCTATGGGCAACACTATACTTGCAACATCCACGTTGAAATTGTACTCCGATAATCTCGATGCTTCCCTACCCCCTAGCAACCTGTCAAAACCGTTTTTACTCATCAGACCCTGATTGCTTAGTCCTTGATCAATTCTCCTGTCGTTCCTAGTTGGGTGGCAATCAGATACATTTCCCCTTATGTCTGAGCCGTATGGTTGATACCGACCTCGAACCGACCTTGGCTCCTGGTCGATAATCCTCTTATATCTATCATTTGCTTTGTTGGGGGTAAACAGACCCTGAGGAGGCCCCCAGCTGGTCGTCCTCGACTCTGATCTTCGACTGATACCTATTATGGACGTCGGCCCAAGTAACCACCGGGTACTCCACCAAGTTTTGCTTCAATTGTTGAGAAGAAATGAAACTTTGGGGGTTGAGCTCTTGAGTAAATGCTTGAATGGCCCAATCATCTGCGATCGGGGGCAAGTCCATTCGCTCCATCTGGAACCTCGACACGAACTCCCTAAGCTTCTCATTATCTCTCTGCTTGACTTTGAAAAGGTCTGATTTCCTTGTCTCGACCTTGATGGCGCCGACATGGACTTTTACGAAAGCATCTGCAAGCATAAAAAATGTATCAATAAAATTTGGAGGGAAGTTGTGATACCATATCATCTCTCCTTTGGACAAGGTTTCCCCAAATGTATTCAATAACATCGATTCAATCTCGTCATCTTCTAGGTCATTCCTCTTGATTGCTCATGTATAGGAGGTTACATACTCATTTGGATATGTGGTCCCATTATACTTGGGAATGTCGGGCATTCGAAATCTCTTCAGGATTGGCTTCGGCGCCGCACATGGAGGGAAAGGCTTCTGAATGATTTTTTTGGAATCCGACCCCTTCAATATTAGAAGCGCTCCCGGGATCTGATCGACCATCCATGGATACATTCTCACATAAATCTTTCTTTTAAAAAGCTAGAGATAATAAAACATAAAAATAAAAATTGATCTACAAGTTTCTATATGGTTGACATAAGTTTTGCGAAAATTATAACTCAAATGGTAATATAATGGGTGAATCTTGGGAAAAGGATGATATTTGCATCTTTTCTTTTTTTTTTCTCCGACAAATATATTAATTGTGTCTTGAATTTTATGAATCCTAGTTATATCAAATTTTCTAATTTTTTTAGGAATTCATAATCCATATAGGTTTGGGAAATCCATTGTTCTAACAGATTTGGGAAAGAAAAACTTATTGTCCTCGTATGTTTTCTCTTATAGGTTTGGAACTACTTGGGATCTAGGGGTTGGAATTGGGAATTCAGTGTATGTTGCTTTTTTCTCATTCATAGTGAAAACTTCTCTCTAATTTTGCATTGAGGAATAAACTTAGCGGAACCTCATTAAACCCTTGTATTATCTTTCTTCTCTATTTCCATTATGTGTGATTATGCGCTAGTTAACCTTCTATTAGAAAATAGAAACCTGTACCTAGCATAAACTGATCGACAACACTTCGCTAATATTTTCTCGTTGAGGTGAAAATCAAGGCCTGCAATACCGTTGGCCCTTAAATCAATGGCTGTCATTGAGCAAGTGTTCATTTGTATGTTCATTGGCCATAGTGGTAAAGTAGTTAAATTATTATTATTATTATTATTGACCAAGTGATTATTTTAGTCAAATTATTATTATATGTTGTTTAAACAAATAATTTATATTTATTACAAATAATATTATCTAATCCTTTAGAACTTATCGAGAACTAGACATAAATTAATTTGTATATGAATTAATTTAGCAATAACTGTTACCAGCTTTAAGGATATTTCAATTATTTTAACAGAAAAAGTGCTTAATATCACTTGTTTACCAAACCCTTTAACAACTTTTTTTCAGTTTCAGCACATTTATCCAAACACGTAACTATTTATTTATAAAACAAGTTCCAGCATTTAAAAAGTGTTTTTAAGCACTTATGCTTAAAAGCCACTTTTTTTAGGCTAATCCAAACGGGCTCTATGTCTTAGTCCTACTCAACTTGAAACCTTTAGACTCAAGGGCCTGTCTCTAAACCTCTAGCCTCTCATTAATGCTATTTCGCGTCTCATCAATTAGAACTATATCATCAGCGAACAACATACACCATGACACCTCCCCCTGAATATGGTGTGTTAGTGCGTCCATCGCCAGGGCAAATAGGAAGGGCTGAGCGCAGATCCTTGGTGTAACCCCATAACAACTAGAAAATGCTCTGAGTCACATCCCACAGTCCTAACCTGAGTCTTAGCTCCATCATGCACATCCTTTATCATCCTAATGTAAGCTACCGACATACTTTTCACCTCCAAGCATCTCCAAAGAACCTCCCTAGGTGACCTTGTCATACGCTTTCTCTAGGTCAATAAATACCATATGCAAATCCTTCTTCCTATCCCTGTACTGTTCCATCAACCTCCTGATAAGGTGAATAGCTTTCGTAGTAGATCGACCCGGCATGAACCCGAACTGGTTGTCTGTTATAGACACCTCCCTCCTCACCCTCCCTTCAACCACCCTCTCCCAAACATTCATGGTATGACTTAGTAACTTGATACCCCTATAGTTGTTACAATTCTGGATATCATCTTTGTTCTTGTACAACGGTATCATCGTACTCCACCTCTACTCATCTGGCATCCTCTTAGTCCTAAAAATAATATTAAATAGTTCAGTCAGCCACTCCAAGCATGCTCTACCCATATACCTCCAAAATTCCACCGAAAGTTTGTCTGGCCCGGTCGCTCTGCCCCTACTTATCTTATGCATAGCTCCCACGATCTCCTCAACCCTAATACGTCTATAGTACCTAAAGTCTTGGTGACTCTCAGAGTGCCCAATTCCCCCAGCACAATGTCTCTGTCACCCACTTCATTTAGACGTTTATGAAAGTAAGCCTGTCATCTTTGCTTAATCTAGTCCTCTTCCATCAATACCCTGCCTTCCTTGTCTTTGATGCACCTCACTTGGTCCAAGTCACGAGCCTTCCTTTCTCTCACCTTGGCCAGCCGAAATAACTTTTTGTCCCCGCCTTTGACCCCTAGTTCCTCATACAGATGACCAATTGCTGCAGCCTTAGCCTCCATGACTGCTAACTTCGCCTCCTTCCTAGCTTCCTTATATCTTTCTCTGTTCGCTCTCCTCTCATCCTCATCTGCGATCTTCACTAACTTAAGATATGCTGCTTTCTTTGCTTCTACTTTACCTTGGACCACATCATTCCATCATCAGTCGCCTCAGCGCCCGCCAGAGTAATCCTTTGAGACCCCTAACACCTCTCTCGCTGCCTCCCTCATACAGTCCGCTGTTGTTGTCCACATAATGCTAGCATCCCTACTACTTCTCTAGGCTTCCAAAGCCATTAACTTCCCCTCCAACTCCCGAACTTTATCCTTAGTCAAGGCTCCCCACTTGATCCTCGGATGCCCCCGTACAAACCTCTTCATCCTCTTCATGATACCGACGTCCATCACCAAAAGCTTATGTTGTATCGCGAGGGTCTCACTCGGGATGACTTTGAAATCCTTGCACAACCCCTATCACACCTACTGAAGAGGAGGTAGTCAATCTGAGTCTTAGCCATCGTACTTTGGAAAGTAACCAAATGCTCCTCCCTCTTCGGAAAACTAGAGTTCGTGATCACCTACTCAAAAGCTCTAGCGAAATCCAATAGCAAAGTACATCCTCCGTTCTTATCCCCAAAGCCAAAGCCGCCATGCACCTTGCCATAGTCCCACAGTAGATGACCCAATATGTCTATTGAAATCCCCTTCTATAAATAACTTCTCCGTAGGCAGAATACCATGCACCACCTCATCCAACCTCTCCCAGAAGCGCCTTTTGATCTCATCCAAGCCCACTTGCGGCAACTCGTAAGCGCTTATGACATTCAGAGTGATACCTCCAACTACTAACTTAATAGCCATTACTCTATCATTCGCCCGTCTAACCTCTATCACTAACTATCTGAGTTCCCTATCCACCAAAATACCCACTCCGTTCTTACCCTTCATGCTTCCGGAGTACCACAATTTAAACTCGTCTGCATCCCTCACCTTCGATTCTACCCACCTAGTCTCCGGACCTCCCTGAATCTACTGATTAATAGTAAATATTAAGAAATATAGCAGTACTAGTGAAATCGTAGTTCAAATTATAGGAAATAACAACCTCGTATCCTGAAAATATCAATTGGTGGGCCACGAGAATGAGCATAATAACATTTATAATACACCATCGAAGGACTAATTGCTACATGGATAAATCAAAGTAAAATTCAGTCTCTTTTATGAAGCACTATTCGTGATAACCGTTCTTCACTTCCCCCACTTTTTATAGGCTTCTATGTCGTTGACAGTTATAATCCGAACAATCCCATCCCATGGAGGTCCATGAAATGAGGAAGTCCAAAAGACGTCGAGCCAAACTGTCACCTGATCACTGATTCAGATGTCTGTCATTATGAATCATTCGAATTTAGTCTCTTTCTTTGATTCCGGTAAAAATAACCGTTCAGCCCATTGAGGAGTGTTAGCAAATGCAGGTAGAGGAACTCTTTTTTATTTACTATTTGTATACGGTCAAAATAGATTTCGGCCTTAGCACGTCCGATCGAGTTCGAACGATGATCTATCGAAGTAAGATCCAGAAGGTGGAAAAAATTAACCTCGAACCCAGGGAGGCCGATCCGTGTCGAGTTCGATATCATTATCAAGCTCGAATCGAAATCGAACCATGATGCAGAGTAGATCTATCATGCTGATAATCTAGAGACCAACCAACATTGACCTCGAATCAATTCGAGGGCTCGAGCCAGGATCGGGCTCGAACCAAGATCACGAGCTCGAGTCGAAATCAAGCTCAAACCAAAATCGAGGGTTCTAAGCAAGATCGAGCTCGCAGACAAAAGCCGTTGCAATCCCACTAGAGAGAATCTTGGCAGAAATTGTGAAAAAGCTGACTTATCATGGGTCTCCCACTGAATGTTTATTTTATTTTGCTTAGAGCCAAATTCCTCCACTTTAAAGGGCTTGGTTACCATTTCTGTAAAACAAGTTTTTCTCAGGCTTACATTGTAATAAAAGCGCTATATTCTTCTACAGTAAAGAATCGTTCTTTCAGATTTCTTAGATTGATTCTATTTGTTGAATCCTAAGATTCATTGTTCCTGACAACCTTAATTATTTCGCATTCTCTACAATCTATATTTACATTTGTGTTTATCATTATATTTTGTGTTAAGTTACGTCACATATTCTCGGAACTGCGTATAAATTCAACTCTATCCATTTTTCAGGTAAACAGTTTGGTGCCCACCGTGGGGCCGAGGATAATAATGGTTATTTGATACAAATCTGAAAAAACATGCCATTGTGCTTTGCGCTTATTTCCGAAAACATCTTGAATTTCGGATCAGCTACGAATAACCACCAATCAAATGGCTTCACCGATCGATAACGAAGCCGGCCTTCAAGATGAAACCAACAACTTGGCACCCGGGGCCAGAAGGCTAATTGACAATGGCACCGAGGCTCGAATCAAAGTACCCGAAAGTCGAGCCGAAATACTATTGGATGTCAATTCACAAATAGCTTTGGAGGTGAATCAACGTTCCGAACCCGAAAGAAGCATTCAGGACGGTACTCGATCCGTAGCCCGAGACACCCAAAATGCGGGGGAAATTGGGGCCAGCTTACGTATGATCTTCGAGATGCTACAAGCCCAACAAGTAGCGATAGCTCAGCTACAGAGCCAAACTCGCACACAAAGCAGGCCGGATTCCAATCCACTTCGAGAAGTCACCCCCAGAACAGAGCCCGCCATAGTGAAATCTAACGAGCAAGAATCGGGGACTACTCCCGGAATTACTAAATTGCTCGAGGAACTCACAAAACGAGTCGAAGCCAATGACAAGAGGGTGGAAACGTACAATGCCAGGGTCGATCAAATCCCGGGGGCTCCACCAATGATAAAGGGGCTTGATTCGAAAAAATTCATACAAAAGCCTTTTCCGTCGAGTGCGGCACCGAAGCCAATCCCCAAAAAATTCTGTATGCCCGAAATTCCCAAATATAATGGTACGACCGATCCTAACGAACATGTCACCTCTTACACATGTGCCATAAAAGGCAACGATTTGGAGGACGATGCGATCGGATCCGTGTTGTTGAAAAAGTTTGGGGAGACCTTCTCGAAGGGAGCTATGATCTGGTACCACAATTTACCACCGAATTCCATCGATTCTTTTGCCATGTTGGCAGATTCGTTCGTAAAGGCACATGCTGGTGCCATAAAGGTTGCAACAAGGAAATCAGACGTCTTCAAAGTAAAGCAAAGGGAGAATGAAATGCTGAGGGAATTCGTATCCCGATTTCAAATAGAACGCATGGAATTACCCCCGGTCACAGATGATTGGGCCGTACAAGCTTTCACCCAAGGGTTGAATGAGCTAAGTTCGACAGCATCACATCGGCTGAAACACAATTTGATCGAGTATCCAGCGATAACTTGGGCAGATGTACACAACCGATATCAATCAAAAATTAGGGTCGAGGACTATCAGTTGGGGGCACTGTACGGACCCGTTCATCATAACATGATAGTTACTAAAAACCAAAAAGAGATCGATAGAGAACAAAGGACGAACAGAGACCGATATCGACCGTACATTGTAGATCGAGTGAACAACGGTTCAGCACGCAATGCAGTTCGGAACAATCGAAAGATTTATCGAGGACAAAATTCTCGGGGGCTTATGAGTAAGAACGACTTCGATAAATATGCCGATCCTATAGAAGCACTGTGATTATCAGAATATAACTTCAGCGTTGGTGCATCCGCTATTGTGTCAGCCATCGGACGCATCAAAGACACTAAATGGCCTCGACCCATGCAGACCGATCCTGCCCAAAGAAATCCCAATCAAACGTGTGAATATCATGGTACCCATGGCCACAGAACGGAAGATTGCAAGCAACTAAGAGAGGAAATAGCTCGCTTATTTAACAAAGGGCACCTTCGGGAATTTCTGAGTGATAGGGCGAAGAACCACTTTAAAAATAGGGATTTCAGCAAGCAAAACGAGCAAGAAGAACCGCAGCATGTCATCCACATGATCATCGGCGGCATCGATACCCCTCAGGGACCAGTGCTTAAACGCACTAAAACATCGATGGTGAGGGAAAAGCGATCTCGGACTCAAGATTACGCACCTATGGGGACTTTGTCCTTTGATGATGAAGATGCAGAAGGGGTCATCCAACCTCACAACGACGCACTGGTAATATCTGTACACATGAATAAAACTAAAATTAAGCTTGTGTTAATCGATCCAGGTAGCTCGACCAACATCATCCGATTGAATGTAGTAGAGCAGCTCGGCCTAGAGGATCAGATCGTACCCGCAACTCTGGTTCTAAACGGGTTCAATATGGCATGTGAAACCACCAAAGGTGAGATAATCCTACCAATAAATGTGGCCGGAACCATCCGGGAAACAAAGTTTCACGTGATCGAAGGCAATATAAGATACAACGCCCTTTTCGGAAGGCCATGGATCCACAACATGAGAGCTGTACCTTCGACCCTACACCAGGCCCTCAAATTACCGACATCGAAAGGTGTCAAAATGGTGTACGGAGAACAACCAGCCACAAAGGAAATGTTCGTCGTCGACGAAACTAAACCAATGTCCTCACTTTCGCCGATAAAAGGATCGGGCTCGGAAGGAGAACGGGACACCAAATAGCAATCACAGACATCGGCTTCAACCCAGCCAGACAATCAAAAA
The DNA here is from genome assembly GCF_000715075.1 of Nicotiana tabacum. Taxonomy (NCBI): domain Eukaryota; kingdom Viridiplantae; phylum Streptophyta; class Magnoliopsida; order Solanales; family Solanaceae; genus Nicotiana; species Nicotiana tabacum. The sequence goes on along the minus strand of NC_134092.1, from coordinate 92,082,742 downwards.
ATCGAAGAGGATGATGAGGGTCCCTCAATATTTTGTGATTCCCGATGACTCTGACGCCACCAAATTAACAATCGAGGAGCTAGAATTAGTCACATTAATCGAGCAATGGCCCGAGCGAAAGGTATACTTGGGAACGGGGTTGAACCCCGAACTCAGGAAAAAACTCGTTTAATTTCTTATCGATAACATCGATTGTTTTGCCTGGTCCCATTTAGATATAACAGGTATCCCTCCGGACATAACGACGCATCAGCTAAGTTTGGACCCCAGGTTCAGACCGGTGAAGCAAAAGAGAAAACCCCAGTCCGAGAGAAAGCACGCATTCATAAAGGATGAGGTAACCAAGCTTCTCAAAGTAGGGTCCATTCGGGAGGTGAAATATCCCGAATGGCTAGCCAACATAGTTGTAGTCCCTAAAAAAGGGAACAAACTTAGAATGTGTGTGGACTATAAGGATTTGAACAAAGCATGCCCCAAAGATTCCTTTCCGCTGCCCAACATCGATCGCATGATCGATGCCATGGCCGGCCACGAGATCCTCACTTTTCTCGATGCCTATTCCGGGTATAATCAAATCCAGATGAACCCGGAGGACCAGGAAAAGACTTCATTTGTCACCAAATATGGAACGTATTGTTATAATGTGATGCCCTTCGGGCTAAATAATGCAGGGACTACTTACCAATGCCTAGTAAATAAAATGTTCGAAGAACAAATGGGAAGATCAATGGAAGTTTATATTGATGACATGCTAGTTAAATTCCTGCGCGCAGAGGACCATTTGACCCATTTGCAGGAAACGTTCGAAATTTTGAGGAGATACAACATGAAGCTCAATCCCGAAAAATGTGCTTTCGGGGTCGGTTCAGGCAAGTTCCTCGGCTTCATGGTGTCACATCGGGGAATAGAGATTAACCCCGATAAAATCAAGGCCATCGAAGACATCGTCGTCGTGGACAGCGTGAAGGCCGTACAAAGGCTAACGGGTTGGATTGCAGCCTTAGGCCGGTTCATTTCAAGATCATCTGACCGAAGTCACAAATTTTTCTCTCTACTAAAAAAGAAGAACGATTTTGCTTGGAACCCGGAGTGCCAACAAGCATTAGAGGAACTAAAGCGATATCTATCAAGCTCACCACTACTCCACACTCCAAAAACAGACGAAAAACTTTGTTTGTATTTGGCAGTATCGGAAGTCGCCGTTAGCGGTATCCTATTTTGAGAAGAGCAAGGTACGCAATTCCCCGTTTATTATACGAGTCGAACCTTAGGAGAAGCGAAAACTAGATATCTACTCCTAGAAAAATTGGCATTTGCACTAATAAGCGCCTCAAGAAAGTTAAGGCCGTACTTTCAATGTCATCCCATATGTGTGTTAACCACTTACCCGCTTCGTAATATTTTGCACAAACCCGAGTTATCAGGCCGACTGGCCAAATGGGCCCTTAAACTCAGTGGGTACGATATCGAATATCAACCCTGTACGGCCATCAAGTCTCAAATTTTAGCAGAGTTCGTGGCCGATTTCACGCCAACCCTCGTACCCGAAGTCGAAAAAGAACTCCTGTTGAAATCAGGTACATCATCGGGGGTATGGACCTTTTTTACGGACGGGGCTTCGAACGTGAAAGGGTCCGGGCTGGGCATAGTTTTGAAACCACCCACGGGTAACACTATTAGGCAATCTATTAAAACTATCAGGTTGACTAACAACGAGGCCGAGTATGAAGCCATAATTGCAGGTCTCAAGCTAGCTAGAAACTTGGGAGCAGAAGTCATTGAAGCCAATTGCGACTCCTTGCTGGTGGTGAGTCAAGTAAACAAAACCTTCGAAGTTCGAGAAGGTAGAATGCAAAGGTATTTAGATAAACTGCTTGTCACTTTGCACCATTTCAAACAATGGACTTTACGGCATGTACCACGGGAACAGAATAATGAGGCCGATGCACTTGCGAATTTGGGGTCGTCGGTTGAGGTGGATGATTCGGGCTCGGGGAATGTTGTTCAACTTTTGAGATCGATAATCGAAGAAGGTCACGCCGAAATAAATTCTACAAGCTTAACCTGGGATTGGAGAAACAAGTATATTGAATACTTGAAGAGTGAAAAACTCCCATCGGACCCTAAAGATTCCAGAACCCTGCGGACTAAAGCTGCTCGATTCACATTGGCTTCGGACGGAACGCTATACTGAAGAATATTCGATGGACCGTTGGCAGTATGCTTGGGTCCGGGAGATACGGATTACATCCTACGGGAAGTGCATGAGGGTACTTGCGGGAATCACTCTGGAGCCGATACATTAGTTCGAAAAATAATCAGAGCAGGGTATTATTGGATCGATATGGGCAAAGATGCGAAGGAATTTGTTCGTAAATGTGACAAATGTCAAAGGTTTGCACCGATGATCCACCAACCCGGAGAGCGACTCCACTCAGTCCTATCCCCATGGCCGTTCATGAAGTGGGGAATGGATATCGTCGGCCCTCTGCCATCGACCCCAGGTAAAGCCAAATTCATTTTATTTATGACTGACTATTTTTCTAAATGGGTTAAAGCGCAGGAGTTCGAGAAAATAAGAGAGAAAGAAGTTATAGACTTTATTTGGGACCATATCATATGCCGATTCGGGATACCCGCCGAAATATTGTGTGACAATGGAAAACAATTCGTTGGCAGCAAAGTAACAAGATTCCTCGAACACCACAAGATAAGAAGGATACTATCAACGCCATACCACCCCAGTGGGAATGGACAGGCCGAATCAACGAACAAAACTGTCATTCAAAACTTAAAGAAGAGGTTGGACGATGCTAAAGGGAAATGGAGAGAAATCCTGCCCGAAGTCCTTTGGGCATATCGGACGACGTCAAAATCCAGTACGGGGGCGACCCCATTCTCCTTAGTATATGGGTTTGAAGCATTGATACCAGTCGAAGTTGGTGAACCCAGTGCCAGATTTCTATTCGCAATGGAAGAATCAAATAACGAAGCTATGAATACCAGCCTCGAACTATCGGACGAAAGACGAGAAGCTGCTCTCGTCAAATTGGCCGCCCAAAAGCAGTGAATCGAAAGATATTATAATCGAAGAACCAAGCTCTGCCATTTCAAGCCTGGGGACTTAGTGTTAAGAAAAATTACCATCAATACCCAAAATCCGAACGAAGGTAAACTAGGACCGAATTGGGAAGGACCATATCAGGTGCTCGAGAACATCGGGAAGGGATCGTACAGGCTCGGCATTATAAACGGCAAACAGCTATCAAGCAGCTGGAATGTATTACATCTAAAATAGTACTACTGCTAAGGTACGACCTTTCCATATTCGTTTATACTTCAAAACTGACCCCTGCAGAAGTCCGAACAAGGGCTGAGATGGATCTCTCGCTTGACATCACACATTGAACTCTTTTTTCCTTAGACCGGTTTTATCCCAAATGGGTTTTTCGGCAAGGTTTTTAATGAGGCAACCATTGATCGTGTAGCATTTACAACAATATCCGAGCCTCTCAAGAGAGTTATTTCACAACAGGGTTCTAATAGAAAAACTTGTAAGAGCCAAATGGTCGAAGCGAACCATGCTCATATAGATTGGCCCGAACCTGGGCGTGTAATAACGTGCAAATAAAGTCCTCCTCTTTACCGATATATTATATCCAAGAAAAATTCCTCTATTTGGAGATTTATTATGTAATCAGAATTAAGATAAACTCGACCACTAAGCCTACGGGCTACTTTTATTTCGAGTTCGAGCAAACACTCACTCGAACATTACGCCTACGGGCCACATTACTTCGAGTTCGAATCATTCATTCGACTAAGCCTACGGGCTACTTTTATTTCGAGTTTGAGCAAACACTCACTCGACCATTATGCCTACGGGCTACATTACTTCGAGTTCGAATGATTCACTCGACTAAGCCTACGGGCTACTTTTATTTCGAGTTCGAGCAAACATTCACTCGACCATTACGCCTATGGGCTACATTACTTCGAGTTCGAATCATTCACTCGACTAAGCCTACGGGCTACTTTTATTTCGAGTTCGAGCAAACACTCACTCGACCATTACGCCTACGGGCTACATTACTTCGAGTTCGAATCATTCACTCGACTAAGCCTACGGGCTACTTTTATTTCGAGTTTGAGCAAGCGCTCACTCAATCATTATGCCTACGGGCTACATTGCTTCGAGTTCGAATCATTCACTCGACTAAGCCTACGTGCTACCTTTATTTCGAGTTCAAGCAAATGCTCACTCGATCATTATGCCTACGGGCTACATTGCTTCGAGTTCGAATCATTCACTCGACTACTAAGCCTACGGGCTACTTTTATTTCGAGTTCGAGCAAGCACTCACTCGACCATTATGCCTACGAGCTATATTTCTTCAAGATCGAATCATCGACTCAACTAATAAGCCTAAGGGCTACATCGCTCCGAGTTTGAGTAAGCGCTCGCTCGGTTACAGAGGCTATGAAGTCCAAATTTGATCAAGTTATTTAAATCATTGTGAAAACATTCATAAGGCGTGAATAAAATCCTCACAAGACAGGAAACAAAAACAGAAGCAAGTCAGCAAAAAAAGAGATATATCTATATACAAATTTATCTGCATGGGTGATTACAACGTAAAAACTAAGAACTAAACTTCTCGGTCAGGAGCGGTCTCTTCTTTATCAGGCTCCCCCCCATTTTCGAATCCGCTCTTTCTCACATCGTCATCATCATCGCCATCAGAAACCAGAGCTTTAGCATCGGCTTCAAGTTCTTTGGTCCTTTTTATCTCTTCAGCGAGATCGAAACCACGAGCATGGATCTCCTCGAGAGTTTTCCTTCGGGATCGACACTTAGCAAGTTCGGCGACCCAATGTGCTCGAGTATCGGTGGACTCGGCTGCCTCTCTTGCCTGGACTTGGGCAGCTTCAGCATCGGCCCGATAGACTGCCACGAGTGCATCCGAATTAGCCTTTGCCTTTTCGGCATCAGATTCGGCCTTGGCAAGTACGGAAGCCAACCAAGCCTCAAGCTCCTCAATTCTTCTTGCTTGAACCGGGCTTTTTTCCTTCATTTTTTGAAGTTGGGTTTCGGACGATGATAAGTGGGCTCGAGCAGTCTCTTTTTCTGCCGCAAAGCAGTCCATACCTTCTTTTCACCGCAAAGACTCCATTATTATCACGTCGACCTCCTCACGAAGCTTCCCGATCATCTCGATTTTTTGCTGCAGCTGTGAGACCGAAATGTTAGCTATCATTCCGGTATCAAGCCCATAGGCTTTCAAAAGCATCATTACCTGCTCAGACAAATCGGTCTAATCTCGATAAGCCTTGGCCAGCTCAGCTCGGAGGTCTTTTATTTTCTCTTCTCTCTGTCCTAAGGAAAGTCTAAGGGAGTTCCTCTCGTCAGTAGCCCGTTATAGGTCGGCCCCGTATCGATGCAGCTCATTTTGGGATCGAGAACATTGTTCTCGATGAATTACCGCTGCCTACAAAGAAACAAGAAGCGAAGTTAATGAAAAATGAACATAAAGATAGTACCGACAAAATAATTTTAAAAGCTCACCTGATTCAAAGCCTGCCGCAATCCGTGAAAAAGATCTGATTCATCACCAACACCGACAACATCTTCAATGCCGGTAAACTGGTCACGAAAGGGATCTTCTTCATCGTGAGGCCTGTCTAGATCGAGGGCTCCCAGAGCTTGAGCTTCCCGAATCATCCTTGCAGAAAAAGCGGGAAAGGTAGGCGAATCCTCGATTGCTGCTGCCCCAAATGAATCGCCTAGAGCATTCTCCTCGGTTCGAAGGGGTTCGAGGGCCTCCTCGGTCGTATCCCCTGCCCGTTGACTCCGATGAGATGCGTCTTTGATATCTGATAGTTCGGGGACTCTACCCGAATCTTTCTCCGGTATATCCTCAGTTCGAGGCGGAGCCTCATGGAGCATCATCGATCCAGCCGCCGATGAGGCATCGGTGGTTCTCTTCGTTCGGACCGCCAGTGCGGACTCATCATTTTCTTCTTCTTCATCTTCATCCCTTAGGCGCAGAACGGATTCCACGGTCAAAGGATAGACATTTTTGTTCGGCTTACGAGCCATCCTCTTCTTCGATTTTGGATCTTCGGGAATGGAGGCTCTTTTCCTTTTATTTTCCTTCACCGGCTTTGGGACATAGGCCAAAATTTCCTCCTCATTGGACAAGGGCCTCAAAACCGCGTCTTTACCCAAACCTGCATATGGAAAACCTTAATAAAATATTTTGAAAACCACCTCGTTCGGATCATCAAAGAGTACGAGAAATGAGCTTACCGTGATTTTTGGCCTCCCACCGACCCTTTGACAAATCACGCCATGAGCGCTCGGCGTATGTAGAGGTCGAAACAAGGGCTCATACCCAGTTCTCAAGATCGGGAACAGTTCTGGGCATCCAGGGAACCGCTACATCACAAAAAAAGGAGTGTCGATGAGAGAATAAATGAAAGAACAAAGTAGAACAACAAGATCACACTTACGTTTCATATTCCACTCCTCGGGAAAGGGCATCTTTTCAATCGGAATCAGGTCCGAAGTCCTTACTCGAACGAACCTGCCCATCTAACCCCGGTCCCTGTCCTCGTCAATACTCAAGAACAGAGCCTTGGTAGCCCGTCGCTGAAGTTTTATTAACCCTCCTCAAAAAAGTTGAGGACGGTACAATCGGATAAGATGGTCGAGGGTGAACGACATCCCCTCAATTTTGCTCACAAAATATCGGATCAGGATAACGATCCGCCACAAAGAAGGATGGACCTGGCCTAGGGTTACCTGGTATTGACGACAGAAGTCAATAATAACGGAATCGAGGGGACCTAAAGTGAAAGGGTAAGTATACACATTCAAAAACCCTTTCACGTAAGAAGTGATATCTTCGTCAGGGGTGGGAATTATTACTTCTTTTTTACCCCAATTTCAATCCTTCTTTAGTTGTTTGAGATGCTTCTCGGTTATCGAACACATGTACCTTGATACCGCCTCACACCGGCCAGGGACCGATGAATCTTTATCGACCTTAAAATCTGAAGTAAGAACACATGCCCCGGGAACACACTCCTCAGGCCGTGGTTCTGCCGGTGTCTCATCGGCGGCACACTGTGAAGATGAAGCCTTCTCTTTATGAGGAATGGTTTGTGATGTTTTCGTCATTTTCGAATTCAAAGGTGAGGAATAGAAGAAAGTGACAAAGATTTGGTAGAATTGAAGAGGGGCTTGTGCAGAAAGAAATCATAGATTTACTTGTAAGTTGGAGAGTACGAAGAAGAACTTGGGAAATTTGGAAGATAGAAGATGTAAAAGTGGTAAAAGATAAAAGAAAGGGTTATTTATAGGTTCAAGCGATGGCGGTTCAGTATCAGCGGTGGCCGACCACCGACTGACATGCATTAAATGCCTTGAAAGACTAAACCGACGGGACAGCTACCAGATGCGTCGTGGTCGAACCTGATGGAAATGTCAGATTATAATCCGATCGAGCCGTTAAAAAATCATATCGTTTCTCGCCACATTCTTTCTGAGAAACGAGGGGACTATCTGTATACGGTCGAAATAGATTTCGGCCTTAACATGTCCGATCGAGTTCGAACGATGATCTATTGAAGTAAGATCCCGAAGGTGGAACAAATTAACCTCAAACCCGGGGAGGCCGATCCGTGTCGAGTTCGATATCATTATCAAGCTCGAATCGAAATCGAACCATGATGCAGAGTAGATCTATCATGCTGATAATCTAGAAAACAACCAACATTGACCTCAAATCAATTCGAGGGCTCGAGCCAGGATCGGGCTCGAACCAAGATCACGAGCTCGAGTCGAAATCAAGCTCAAACCAAAATCGAGGGTTCTAAGCAAGATCGAGCTCGCAGACAAAAGCCGTTGCAATCCCACTAGAGAGAATTTTGGCAGAAATTACGGAAAAACTGATTTATCATGGGTCTCCCACTTAATATTTATTTTATTATGCTTAGAGCTAAATCCCTCCACTATAAAAGGGCTTGGTTACCATTTCTATAAGACAAGTTTTTCTCAGGCTTACACTGTAATAAAATCACTATATTTTTCTACAGTAAAGAATCGTTCTTTCAGATTTCTTAGATTGATTCTATTTGTTGAATCCTAAGATTCATTGTTCCTGACAACCTTAATTATTTCGCATTCTCTACAATCTATATTTACATTTGTATTTATCATTACATTTTGTGTTAAGTTACGTCACATATCCTCGGAACTGCGTATAAATTCAACTCTATCCATTTTTCGGATAAACACTATTCCATTAAAATTGAGAGTAATTTAACAATAGGAATATAGTCCTAAAATATGGAAAGCAATCAACTTGGGTACATTTCCCGAAAAGCAAATTACATAGCCCACCCATTATCATAAAGCATCTTTTGGATAAGTTTGAGTGCATGTTCTTTCTCAATTTATTTCACAAACTTTGGTAACGAAGCGATAAACTAAAACAAACTTTCAACTATTTCTTCAGAATTATGCTCACGAGGTCATTTCACCAGAATGAGTGACAAATTCCGCGTGAAGGATTGCATCAGCCACTTGGCGTCCTTCCTCTGTGGACAAAATTACTTGCATCGACAATCCTTTCACCCCCATCCAAAGCAACCTATTCCTTCAAATCAAAACTACGTTTCAAACTCTTCCCCATCCCCACGACAACTCTTCTTCTATCCTTTCCCTTCAAAATAATCATATGACCCTCAGCCTCCAAGTCACTCATCTAATCTAGAACATCAACACATTCCAATTAATCTCCTAAAAGTAAATTTATATCCCAAAGCAATATCCCTCATTACTAGTATTTCCAACACTCATAATGGCAATGCTATTCTACTATCTAGGGTACCAAACTTCTAAGTACTTCTCGATTCTCCAACACCCAATTAACACTCAAACTCAGTGCAAAATCATGCAAAACCAAATTCACAAGTGCTAATCCTGGGTTGTAGCTAAGTTCAATGGCAAGTGCGCTAATGCTGAAATCTATAGAATATCCCTTGCAGGTTGTGTCTACTATATTTGGCATGAGAGAAACCAAAAAGTATCCCAAAACAAGAAGATGAGCACTTCTGGCATCATCAAGTTGATAGTGTAGAAAATAATTCATAGAGAAGTATGAAATCACACTTGTCTAGGAAGTTGTTTAGCCTAAACTTTTGTGCTTCAGCAATAGAGGAAACTGGCAGTAATTGTTGTACGAGAGTAGCCTGTGGGAATAGTAGGATAGATAAAATCTAGGACTATATCTAGCGTCAGTGTTCATCTGTCTTTTTCTCTTGGGCTATACATAAAATTTAAATTTAGTAATAAAATTTTAAAAAATAAATCCACGGGTGCAAAATCCCATTGAACCAATCACTTGCCACAATGCTTTCCCTATCTTTTCAGCACCCAAATCAATGGCCTTAACAACCTTTCTTTTCGAAACTTTAATTTTCTCATCATATTCCACACACACTACTAGAAATTCGGTAAAAACCGACCGAGGACGACCGATCAACTTTGGTCGGTCAAAAAATCGACCAAAAAACCGACCAAAGTTGGTCGGTTTTTCAAAAAAAAAAATATATATATTTTTTACGAAACCGACCAACTTTGGCGCAAAAATGCGGGAAACTATTTTTATGTCCCGCGAAATTTATGTTTCAAGAAACCAACCAACTTTGGTCGGTTTTTTTAATTAAAATAAATAAAAATTAATATTAAAAAAACCGACCAAAATTGGTCGGTTAATTCGGCCGGTCATTTAAAAAACCGACCAACTTTGGTCGGTAATTTTACTTTTTAATAAAACCGACCATCTTTTGTCAGTTATTTTCGTGCAAAAATATAATTAAAGAGTATAAATCAAATAAAAGACGATCTTAAAACAAAATGTATCAATGGTCTAGTGGTAGAACAGTATCCTGCCATAGTACAGACCCCGGTTCGATTCCCAGATGGTGAATCGTTTTATTACATAATTAAAATACCGACCAACTTTGGTCGGTTTTTTTTGCAATATTTTTTTTTAATTTAATTGACCGACCAAAGTTGGTCGGTAATTTCCGACCAACTTTGGTTGGTATGCCTTTCCGACCACAAAAATACCGTTCACACATAAATTGTCGCATTTTGGTCGATTTTTGGCCATTACCGACCAATGTTGGTCGGTTTTTTTGGTCGGTGTTTACCGAATTTCTAGTAGTGACACCCTATACTCAACAAGTTGATCAAAACCCCTGAAAGATACTCTTTTCCTGAATTTCATTACACATAATCCGAACCCCCCAAAAATTCCACCATTGTCATGCGAGCAAGCCAAATTTACATTAACCTCTCATCATTACTCATGCATGATTTACCATAACATAATTAGATCTTAACTTTCATATTGACTACATTTGGCTCAATGGCCTAAAATTCTCCTCACGATGGGTACATAACTTTATAAATATCTGTAAATACTGTGAACATAGATACATGACAAAACTCAAAACTTTAAGTACATAACCCACAGTGTACATGGAGCTTCTATGACAATAGATACATATATACATAAAATGAACTAGACCCAAATACCCACTAGAATTGTAGCGGGCTTACCATAAGCTCAATAGTGAAGAAGGTCCTTATCAAAGATCCATATCATCTTGTAGAAGTATACCTACATCCATTAAAAGATGCAGCGCCCCCGGCAAAAGGGACGTGAGTACATGTGGAATAGCACTCGTATGTAAGGCAGTCAAAGCAACATATAAAAATATGGTAACTCAAATAAGAGGCAAATAAAGTACATCAAGAAACTACGAAACATCCCATAGGATCACATTTCAAGTCTTATTATACTTGCATTATTCTAAACGTCTTTTAGGACCAACTGAGCCATATGAACTATACGTGGAATACATAATATAGGGTAATTGTAACAACATATACAAACAAGGCCAATGAAAATGACACCTTCCTCTCTTATCTTTCACATATACATTTCATAGACCGTCCTTAATATTCCCATAATCATATTATACACATATGCGTCTCATAGACCATTCACATTATCACCTATATAATATACCTATTCAAGTGCTTGGAAATACAACATGAATATGATGAATCATGGTAACAATAAAAGGGCTTAGATAGCCATCAATGTCGAGCCAATTTACTAAGATCTTCCATTAATCATTTATAGATATTAAGTCGGGGATCATCTATAACCATCTTCACACAAAGCGGCCCTGCCGCCTCATCCCAACATATGCGGGTGGAGGTGTATCACGATACCACAATCCCTACACAAAGCGGCCCTGCCGCCTCACCCTAATATATGCGGGTGGAGGTGTATCACAATATGACAATCCCTACACATAGAGGTCCTGCCGCCTCACCCCAATATATGCGAGTGGAGGTGTATCACAATACCACAATCCCTACACAAAGCGGCCCTGCCGCCTCACCCTAATATATGCGGGTAGAGGTGTATCACAATACCATATTCCTTACACAAAGCGGTCCTACCGCCTTACCCCAATATATGCGGGTGGAGGTGTATCACAATACCACATTCCCTATACAAAGCGGTCCTGCCGCCTCACCCCAATATATGCGGGTGGAGGTGTAATCCCAATCACAATACCATATTTAAACTCAAGGCGACATAGTTTGTCATTACATTTAAGGTCGTAATTTCTCAAATCATTGGAATACTTTATGTTCATGCTCATCATGGAGAAACACAACTCATTACATTAGCACATGCATGGTAAATCGATTTCAATGGCACATGGGCCTAATTTCTTTTCTTAAGGTTCATCATCACTTAGCATAGGACATCTCTCTTTCATCTCATTATTCACTCACTTGACATCTTGAGGCCATTAGCTAAGTTCATGGCTCTTGGGGACTTAACGTCGAAGTCATTTACATTAATTATTTTAGTATAATACATACTATGATTGAAAGAATAGGGACATACAACACCTCATAATTCTCATTTTGGCAAACGACCACATTTCATGTTCATACCATCACTTGTACTTGCCATGGGTGATCATAGGACATCAAAAATATTTAAAATATTTAGGAACACCATAGCCTCTCCTCATGAGGGTATAGGAGCTTATAACACATTGGAAACATAAGTATAAATACGTTCATCTCATAACCTTTCACATCATATATCACTTCACAATTACTTTCAACTACTTACAACATCATTATTTTATTGGCTCCCTTGGCCATACATATTATTCTTCATTTATGGCACTGTGGCCGTATATCATATTTCGCACTTTCATTTCTTTACTTTCAAGGATTATCATCATAAACATCATCATATAGAATACTCTTGAAATGCCTTTCCCAAAAAGGGCAATATACAATCTCGGCTTATGAATATGTGAGAACTCAAAACCTATTGGAAATACCTTCCAAGCATAGCATTAGTTAGAACAACCAGATTTTTACATGACTTGAGTATATAAGCTTTTGGATAATTCTATTTTCGGAGTCAATTTGGGAATAGTTGAATCAAGGCTCATTTCATAGTATTTCACACATTATTTCATTTCATTGGCGCTATTGGCCACAAGTATACTTTCATTCTTGGCACGGTGTCCACACTTTATATCCTCAACTCACTACTTTCGTTTTCAAGAAATTTTATAGATTATCGACAACAAAGAATCTCTAATCATGACTTTTAGTATACCTATGAGCAATTAAGAGTCTTAAGCACATTGAGACTTCTTACACAATTTGGCATAATAGCCTTCACTTAAAACATTACTTGGAGTCATAACATTTTTATACCTAGCTCATACTTTGAAAACATTCCCGAAGGATAACATCATATGATAAGAGCATCCGAAACACATTTTGAACGTATTCTTTTCAACACAAAGCTTATTCGGAATAGTTAATTTATAAAGAATAACTCGGGACTTATAAGAACATCATGAGATTCAATTCTAGGAAAGAAGTTTAGTCAATATACCTCGCTTTGAGCTTTCCTTAAATTTCTACAATGTTCCGAAAATTCTAAAAATCCCAATCTATTTTGAGACATAACAAAATTGAACCATAATTAGGAAGATATTCATGGTCTCAGCTCATTTGAGCATTTTATCAAACACTAGGCGTGCAAATTTAACTACAAGGTTCTTCTACAAGATTTCCTTCACTCCTCAACCCAATCTTTACCCATTTTAGCTCAACAATCTTCCCACAAACCTTATTGGTACATTCATGTATAAATAATATTCTCATACCCAAGAATCATATCCTTAATCAACCATCTTCTAGCCAAATTCAAAATTGAAAACTAGGGTATGGAACCTTACCTCTTAGATGAAGAACTTGTGAGATTTCCTTGTTGAATTTCAAAGCTTGGACAAGATCTTGATGAACAAAGCACTTGAGCTTCTTCCTCTCTCTAGAACACTCTCACTTCTCTCTATAATCATCAGATAATAGCCTCAAAATAAGCCCCAAATACTATTTATCAAAATGGGGTCGGGTTATAAAAATAGGAAAATAAACCTTCCGAACTCAGGTCTACGGTCGTACAATGAACCGCACAATGGGTATGCGGGTCGCACAATGGACCGCAAAACTGATGCCCAGAACTGGGCTGCACTAGTCAGGTCTGCGACCATTTTGCGGTCCATAGACCACTTTTGCAATTCACATAATGATTCTGCGATCGCACATCTGATCGCAGAATCATATTCTTCCAGCCTTTGGTAATATGGTCATAATTTCTTGTAGGAGTGTTCAAATGACGAACGGTTTGAAGCGTTAGAAGCTAGACTCGAAGATATTTCATTTGATAGACTTTTCATCACATAACACTTTATATATATGTATTTATGCTCGTCCAAAGTTTAGTCTTGTGCGTACTCATTTGGAACTTTAGTCTATCATGTAATTTGCATCTTAACTTAGACTTAGGGCTCTCCTTAGACTCCACACCACTTATAATATGCCTCGTACACTTATTATCATATCCAATTGATATCCATCATATTATTAGTCCTCGTTTGCACAAAAAATAATATAATTAGCACACATCAACTTTCTTAATAGCGCTTAAGTACTTTAAAATTTTCCGGGGTGTTACATTCTCCCCCACTTAAGAGCATTCTCCTCGAATGTTTTAAAAGTCACTTTTAATAATAGAGTTACCATCCTTTTACTTCCAATCATTATGCATAGGCACTTATGACTACATGGGTCTTATACTTCTTTTCCAATATCTCAACTTACTTATGGCTCTTAAAATTTGGTTATCTTTACAAATTCTTAAACATTTTGGCAGAGTTTTCCCTATAAATGGGCCTATCCACCTGTCAGAAAATCCCAAAAATCAATCCTAAACAACATATAGATAACACCACATTGCACCATATACATGAAATCAACAACTACGATTCTCGAGGCCAACTGTATGACCTTGCTTACCTTGGTCATATCCGTGACTTTTCCTCCCTCCATTACGAGGACAATTGGGCACCTCACACATTATGCCTGTCATGTGCGTCATTCCTTTAATCATTAGGCCTTTCTCATTTCGTAGCACGATGTGCAACATTCCTTGGTATTAACAAGGGAACTCCGATACTAACTTGGAACCTTAACGCACGATCAAGGATAGAATAAGAGAAACATTTCCTAAATGTCGTTATAGCATCCCTATTATAAGTATGGCCGGCAACATACTGATAAGAGGGACTCTACTAATACATCTCCATGACACCTTAGGACTCCTAAACCATGCTCTGATACCAAGTATGTCAAGCCCCGAACTCGAGGAGCACGACCGGCGCTCAACCGAGTAAACCTAGTCGAGCAAGACTAATTAACATTAACCTCTCATCATTACTCATGCATGATTTACCATAACATAATTATATTTTGACTTTCATATTGAATACTTTTGGCTCAATGGCCTAAAATTCTCTTCACGATGGGTACATAGCTTTATAAATATCTGTAAATACTGTGAACGTAAATACATGACAAAACTCAAAACTTTAAGTACATAACCCACAGTATACATGGAGCTTCTATGACAATAGATACCTATATACATAAAATGAACTAGACCCAAACACCCACTAGAACTGTAGCGGGCTCACCATAAGCTGAGTAGTGAAGAAGGTCCATATCAAAGATCCATATCATCTTTTAGAAGTATACCTGCATCCATTAAAAGATGCAGCGCCCCCGGCAAAAGGGACGTGAGTACATGTGGAATAGTACTCATAAGTAAGGCAGTCAAAGCAACATATAAAAATACGGTAACTCAAATAAGAGGCAAATAAAGTACATCAAGAAACTACGAAACATCCCACAGGATCGCATTTCAAGTCTTATTATACTTGCATCATTCTAAACTTCTTTTAGGACCAACTGAGCCATATGAACTATACGTGGAATACATAATATAGTGTAATTGTAATAACATGTACAAACAAGGCCAATGAAAATGGCACTTTCCTCTTTTATTTTTCACATATATATTTCATAGTCCGTCCTTAGTGTTCCCATATCATAGTATACACCTATGCGTCTCATAGACCGTTCACAGTATCACCTATATAATATACCTATTTAAGCACTTGAAAATACAACATGAATATGATGAATCATGGTAACAATAAAAAGGCTTAGATAGCCATCAACGTCGAGCCAATTTACTAAGATCTTCCATTAATCATTTATAGATATTAAGTCGGGGATCCTCTATAACCACCTTCACACAAAGCGGCCCTGCCTCCTCTCCCCAACATATGCGGCTGGAGGTGTATCGTGATACCACAATCTCTATACAAAGCGGTCATGTGGCCTCACCCCAATATATGCAGGTGGAAGTGTATCACAATACCACAATACCTACACAAAGCGCCTCTGCCGCCTCACCCGAATATATGCGGATAGAGGTGTATCACAATACCACAATCCCTACACAAAGCGACCTTGCTGCCTCACCCCAATATATGCGGGTGGAGGTGTATCATAATACCACAATCTCTACACAAAGCAATCTTACCGCCTCACCCCAATATATGCGGGTGGAGGTGTATCACAATACCATATTCCTTACACAAAGCGGTCCTACCGCCTCACCCCAATATATGGGGGTGGAGGTGTATCACAATACCACATTCCCTATACAAAGCGGTCCTGCCGCCTCACCCCAATATATGAGGGTGGAGGTATAATCCCAATCACAATACCATATATAAACTCAAGGCGACATAGTTTGTCATTACATTTAAGGTCGTAATTTCTCATATCGTTGGAATACTTCATGTCCATGCTCATTATAGAGAAACACAACTCATTACATTAGCACATGCATGGTAAATCAATAAGTCGATTTCAATGGCACATGGGTCCAATTTCCTTTCTTAAGGTTCATCATCACTTAGCATAGGACATCTCCCTTTCATCTCGTTATTCACTCACTTGACATCTTGAGGCCATTAGCTAAGTTCATGACTCTTGGGGACTTAACGTCGAAGTCATTTACATTAATTATTTTAGTAGCATACATACTATGATTGAAAGAATAGGGACATACAACACCTCATAATTCTTATTTTGGCAAATGATCACATTTCATGTTCATACTATCACTTACTTGTACTTGCCATGGGTGATCATAGGACATCAAGAACATTTAAAATATTTATGAACACCATAGCCTCTCCTCATGAGGGAATAGGAGCTTATAACACATTGGAAACATAAGTACAAATACATTCATAGCATAACCTTTCACACCATATATCACTTCACAATTACTTTCAACTACTTACAACATCATTATTTTATTGACTCCCTTGGCCATACATATTATTCTTCATTTATGGAACTGTGGCCATATATCATATTTTTCACTTTCATTTCTTTACTTTCAAGGATTATCATCATAAACATCATCATATAGAATACTCTTGAAATACCTTTTCCGAAAAAGGGCAATACACAATCTCGACTTGTGAATATGTGAGAACTCAAAACCTATTGGAAATACCTACCAAGCATAGCACTAGTTTGATCTTGATGAACAAAGCACTTCAGATTCTTCATCTCTCTAGAACACTCTCACTTCTCTCTAAAATCATCATATAATAGCCCCAAAATAAGCCCCAAATGATATTTATCAAAATGGGCCGGGTTATAAAAATAGGAAAATGGACCCTCTGAACTCAGGTCTGCTGTCGCACAATGGACCACAAAACTGATACCCGGAATTGGGCTGCACTGGTCAGGTTTGCGACCATTTTGCGGTCCGCATACCAATTTTGCGGTTCGCATAATGATTCTGCGGTCGCATATCTGACCGCAAAATTACATTCTTTCGGCCTTTGGTAATGTGGTCATAACTTCTTGTAGGAGTATCCAAATGACAAACGGTTTGAAGCGTTAGAAACTAGACTCTAAGATATTTCATTTGATAGGTTGTGAATCACATTACAGTTTATATATATGTAGATATGCTCATCCAAAATTTAGTCTTGTGCGTACTCTTTTCGAACTTTAGTCTATTATGTAATTTTCAAGTTGACTTAGACTTAGGGCTCTCCTTAGACCCCACACCACTTATAATATGCCTCGTACACTTATTATCATATGTAATTAAAATCCACCATATTAATAGTCCTCGTTTGCACAAAAAATAATATAACTAGCACACATCAACTTTCTTAATAATGCTTAAGTACTTCAAAATTTTCTGGGGTGTTACAACCACCCAAGTCATTTTCTTCCTCCACTACTCTATTTGTATTCAAAAATCTAGAAATGGGCAATCAATAGCGACAACAAGAACATCTAGCGCCCAAGAATTTGATAACTTTTTGAAACGCAAAAGAAGTACAATGAGTACTTGTTGAGAGTAGTAGTATAAATTTTGTTAGTGGTATAACATAACTTAACCATAGTTATAATATCTTAATTATGTCTATAGTTAGTTATCCATAGTTCATAGTTAGTTATAGTAGTTAGACTTATATAAATAGACATGTTACTGTACAACTACCATAACAAGAAATGAAGATTCACTTTCTTCCTCAACTTTTCTCTTCCACTCTTAGCCGCGATTGCTTCTCTCTTCTGGGTTCGATCTCGTTCCACAAATTTAACATGATATCATAGCAAATTACTAAGCGATTCTAGGGATTTCTTTGTAAGATTGAAGAAAATTGAGAGAATCAGCTTCAATTGTTTCTTCAATTTCTTTCACTTTGGGAACGACGATCTATGATCGGAACCCTAATTTTGCTTCAATTGTGTAATTGCGAGTAGATTTTTGCAATTTTCCATGACGATTGCTGACGATTCCAGTAATAGCACCACCGCAGCAGTGGAACCAGCTGGAACTGTGAATAGTGGGAACTTCTTTCTAGATCATAATCACCCACTTTACTTACATCCATCTGATGGACCAGGCTCGTTGTCAGTTAGTGTTTTGTTAACCGGAATGGAGAATTATACGTTGTAGAATCGAGATATGAAAGTAGCTCTTTTAGGAAAGAATAAACTTTGTTTGATAGACGGTACTACTTTAAAAGGTGATTTTGGACCAGGATTAGCTCATCAGTGGGATCGTTGTAACACCATTGTTACTTCGTGGTTGATGAGCAATGTTAATTCACACCTCCTAACTAGTGTTCTATTTTCTGAAAATGCTCAAACTGTTTGGGCGCAACTTAAGGAATGATTTGACAAAGTAAATGCTTCGAGGCTTTATTACTTACACAAGGAGATCTTTACTTCTACAAAGGGTATCTTTTCTATTTCTGTTTACTTTACCAAATTAACTGATCTTTGGGCTGAATATGATGATATATAACCACCATCTCCTGTTAAGGATTATGTTGAATAGCTAGAATTTTAGAGGATATTGCAGTTCTTGATGGGGTTGAACGATCGTTTTGAGCAAGTTAGAAGTCAAAGTTTGATGATGCCCAGTGTCCCTTCCATTAACCAAGCTTATGTTATGATAGTTCAAGATGAAAGAACGAGAATGATCTCAGGAAACCACTTTAATATGCATACAGGGCAGGTTGGGCATACTGCTATGTTCACCACACAGTCAGGGAACAAGCCAAGGAAGAAGGCATGTTGCTACAAGTTGATAAAGTGTGAATTCTGTAACAAACCAGGTCATTCGAAAGATAATAGCTATAAAATAGTGGGCTATCCATCTGACTTTAAACCTAAAAGAAGAGGTAATGCAGCATCGATAAAAAGTAATGACCCACCCACAGGAAGCAAATAGAGGAGTTCCAACACACATGTTCACAAATGAACAATATTCTCAAATCCTACAACTATTGAACAAAAGCTCACAAAAACACATGCAATGCTCTTTCTCTAAAATAGAATAACAACAGCTATACACTAACCAAAGTCCCCTACACGCACCCACCGATGGACCCGCCAGACGGCGCCGCTCTGGCACATCTGGAAGGTCAATCGACTCCAAATTCAACGCCGAACCAACCTACTGAACTTATTGATCCAAAACTGTCCTATGCTACCAAAGTTGTCTCCACCTCGAATGCTCCGACTCCCCAAAATTGCCATGGCAAGGACTCAGTCATAGCTACTCACACCACTCATAATGGAATTCCAGCGGTTCTCTTCAAAGCAACGGATTATTATGGTGTTATGGCCGAAGAATGCAAGCTCATAATTATTGGGCTATTCCTCAAACCAAGGCCACAAATTGACAAAATTAGGTCAAAATTCAAAGAGTTAATATCGATTAAAGGCTCTGCCAAGATTGGGGTTTATGACAACTATAATGTTTTCCTTTATTTCACCAATGAAGAAGACTTTAACTAAGTTTGGTTTAAAAGGGTGATTGAAATGGAAGGGCAGCAGATGTGGCTGCAAAAATGGTCCCCTGATTTCAAGCCTGAAGAGGAACTGCATATTGCTCTGGTATGGGTCCTTCTTCCTGGTTTACCTTTTCATATGCACACATGGAACTATGTTAAATATGTGGTGAGTGCAATTGGTACTCCCCTTGAAATGGATTTGGCTATTAGAGGAAGAACGAGGCCTAGCATGGCTAAAGTCAGAGTTGAAATAGACCTGCTTAAAGACCAGCCAAATTCTGTCTATGTTGGACAGACATACGACAATGCTCCTCAGAAAGGTTTTGTGCAAAAATTAGAATTCGAAGGCATGCCTAAATACTATAAATTTTATCGAAAGATGGGACACAATATGATCAACTGTAGAGCTCTAGAAAGGAAGAAAGCTGTTGAAAACAGAGAATTAGAAGCTCAAAAAACTGTGGCAAATCAGAGTGATGAAACAAAAGAAAATGAAATTGATAACAAACAGAATGCTTCTGAATATGGCAGTGCTATAAATAATGATCAGAATAGTGACAATAGGATACAAAATCAAGTGGAACAAAAGAGTGTTGATAAACTGGAGAATCACCATCAAAAACCTTCAAGCAATATCAAAGATAGATCCAGCAGAAAAGTTAAGAAGCGCAAACAGAAGAAATTTCCCAAGAAGAAATCTAAAGTTATCTTCAAACCTATGCTCAATATGTCTGATGTCACAAACAGGGGTAAGAAGAACAACAAAGAAATCACAGTGGATCTTAAAAATTTGAATCAGGAAAGTGATCATGAAGAGGCTAATAATGAACAGAGGCAGTCGAGTAACATTAGAAAGGGGGATCACTTTGGGGATGCCAATAATCAAGATACTTCTGGTAAAAACCCAAGCAGTCAGGATCACACTGGAACTTCCAATAATAGTGAAACTAAAGAAACTTATCAGGAATCGATGCAAGAAAATGATGATCAAAATAAAAATGGAGATCAAGAGAAAAGACAATAAGGAAAGAAAGCTCCTACCATGAGATATTATGTCAATGAATCAACCAGTGTTCCTTCAGAGATTTAGAAATCTTCCTTGGATCAATGTGGTAGTTGATCTCAATATAGAACCCGATCCAAAACAAGACAAATATGTTACAAGCCAACAAATTGAAGTGACCTCCCCTAATAGGGTGACAATTATGATTCCAGAAGACCAGATCCAAACATATTCGAAGGAAGGATCCTTTCAGGTTATAGTAGGTAAAAAAAAAGGAAGAAAAAAAGAAGAAAGAACAAAAACAAAGATACTACACCTCCTAAAGGAGGACACTCATGCTGACTTGAATTCTGTTTCCATGATAAGTGTAATATTTTGGAACATTAGGGGAGTCAATACCAAAAAAGCCTTGCCAAGGCTAAAAATGTTGATTGCCATCTATAACGTGGAACTTGTTGCCATTCTGGAACCTTTTGCCAGTATCAATCAAATTGAAAGGTGCAGGAGATTCCTTGGCTATCAACATTGCGTCTCTAATACAAATTGTCAGATTTGGATCATGTGGTCAGGCAACAACATGGCCACTATATTGAACAATCACGAGCAACAACTTACTATCAAATTGGATTATGGGGCTGCTAACAGTGATCTCTATATTACAGTAGTGTATTCTAAATGCACTCCTGAAGAAAGGAGAGATATGTGGAGTAGCTTAGAGTTAACTAATCTACAGGTGAAGGTTCCATGGTGCATTGGGGGTGATTTTAATGTCATTCTAGACCCAGATGAGAAAAAAGGCAGCAGACCTTATAGAATGAGTAAAAGTCTTGAATTCAGTACTTTCATGGATAACTGTGGAATGATGGACTTGGATTTTGTTGGGCCAAAATACACATGGTGTAATAATTGGGAGCCTAGAAGAAGAATATGGAAGAGGCTGGATAGAGTGTTTATCAATGATCAATTGTCCCAGGTTTTTCAAAACAACATAGTCAATCACTTGGCTAGAATTGGATTTGATCATAAACCTATTATAATTCAATGCCATGATTCTAACCAACGAGGGCCTAAATATTTCAAGTTTTTAAATTTTTGGACTAATCAACCATCCTTTTTGCAGGTAGTTGAAGAAGTCTGGAAGAATCAAGTTAATGGAAATCCTTTGTGGAGACTTCAACAAAAACTTAAAATGCTTAGCAGAAGGCTGACTCAATAGTCTAAAGAAGACATTGGCAATATTTTTGATCAAGTTTAATATTAAGAAAACAAAATAAAAGACTTGGAACAGAGTGATCTTATTAACAATAATGGCATCTCTAGGACTGAACTGAATATAGGCCAAGCGGAATACATTAGGTGGATGGGGATGACATTCTCAGGTTGAAAGCTAGGGTGAACTGGTTCAAAGAAGGTAATGCTAATACTAATTACTTTCATAGCACCATCAGAGATAGAAGGAGAAGACTTCAAATTCTCAAAATTAAAGACCACGGAGGCCACTGGATTGAGGGAGATTCTAACATTAGCAAAGCAGTTGTCCACCATTTCCAACAGTTCTTTAATATCAATCACCACTTCAATTATCATAATATCATCAATTGTATCTCTTAGTGTGTAAATGATGATGACAATGAAAACTTCACTGCCATTCCTGACACTGAAGAGATTAGAGATGTTGTATTCAACATGAGTCCTACTAGTGCAGCTGGGTCGGATGGATATAATAGAAAATTCTTCCAAACCTGTTGGGATATCATTAAGGAGGATATTATTGTTTTTGTTCAAGATGTCTTCAATGATAGGAGACTTACTAAGTTTTTTTCTCATACTTGCCTAGTTCTTATTCCTAAAGTGGACTCTCCTAGTAGTTTCTCAGATTTGAAACCTATTAGTTTGAGTAACTTTACGGCCAAGATTATCTCCAAAATCCTTTCCAGAAGATTGAATCCTATCCTAGGGAAGCTCATATAAGAGAATCAAAGTGGCTTTATTAAAGGTAGATTGATCACTGAAAATATTCTGCTAGCCCAGGAGATTACTCAAGGTGTGAACAAGAAGAACATAGGAGGCAATGTTATTATAAAACTCGACATGGCAAAAGCCTATGACAGAATGTCCTGGACTTTTCTGATGGCAGTAATGAGGAAATTTGGCTTCTCCAAAAATTGGATTGACCTTATCTAGGAGCTTTTACAAGGAATCTGGTACTCTATCATCATCAATAGGGCTAGAACTGGTTTTTTCACATCTACTCAGGGCCTCAAATAAGAACATCATTTATCCCTTTCATTGTTTATTATCGGAGTTGAGGTTCTTTCCAGATCTTTTAATGAGCTGAATGACTTTATTAGCTTCACTCCTTTTAGCATGGATCACAGAGGTCCAATAATCAACCATTTAGCTTATGCCGATGATATTGTTATTTTCTGTGGAGGCAACAACATGACTATCAAGCTTATCAAAAAGGTTATTGACAAGTATGAAAAGGATTCTGGGCAGAAAGTTAACAGTGACAAGAATTTCTTTATTACATCCCCTCACCACTGTGCCATAAGAATTAATAGAATCAGAAATGCTAATGGTTATATGGATAAGTCTTTCCCTTTCTCTTATCTTGTGTGCCCTATATACTATGGGAGAAAGACTAGCAATCTCTTTGATGGTATGCTCTCCAAAATTATCAAAAACCTCAATGGATGGCAAGCCAATATGTTGTCTTCTGGGGGGAGAATAATTTTGATCAAACATGTTCTGCAATCCCTTTCCACATACATTATGTCTGCTATGAATCCTCTTAAAGGAATTACTAAGCTCATGGAGAAACACTTTGCAAACTTCTTCTGGGGAACCAATGATGGTAAAAATAAAGATCATTGATCTTCATTGAACAACCTATGTCTCCCTAAAGATGAAGGAGGAGCCGGTGTCAGAAAAATGGAGGATATCATTGATACACTTAGCATTAAAAGGTGGTGGAGATTCAAAACTCAACCTTCCCTCTGGGCCAAATTTCTCAAGAGTAAATATTGCAAAAGAGCTCATCCGGTGAACAAAAGGGTAAATCCAATTTATTCTTATATTTGAAAAAATATCCTCAAAATCAGGAACAAAGCGGAGAGTAACATTAGATGGGAAGGAAAGGTAATTGTAGCTTCTGATGAGACAACTGGACTAGTAAAGGTGCTTTAGCCAATCTTTTATAAGGATGTGGGAGGTCTACTAAAGTACAGGTAAAGAAGTTCTTGGATAATGGAGAATGGAGTAATGGCAAACTCAATGAATTTCTCCCTGATCATATTACTGATAGTATTGCTCATATGAAAATTGGGGATCCAAATGAAGATGACTTCCCCGTTTGGATTATTTCTAATGATGGAAACTTTTATTCTAACTTAGCATGGCACTCTATTAGATTCAAAAAGCAAAAGAATGAGTTTATAAACAAAATTTGGCATAATTCTATCCCCTTCAAAATGTCTTTTATAACCTGGAGAATTTTTAAAAATAGGTTGCCATTTGATGATGTTATTTGCAGATTTGGTACTAATATCATTTCCATATGTTCTTGTTGTTCTTCTGCGCAGGTAGAAATAGTGCAACATGTCTTCAACAGTAGTAATACTGCCAACTTCATATGGAATTCCATTGGAAATGCACTTGGAATGAAACACCAACAGGAACCTGTTATTGCTACCTTCAAGAGATGGTGGGAGACAAGCGCCAACAATAAAGTACATAATCAAATCCTACAGATAGCTCCCACAATCATATGTTGGGAACTTTGGAAACAGAGGAATGCGTGTAGATATGAAAAACATAAGAAGTTTCAGTTAAACACTATGAGACATCAAAACATTTGGGCCTTAAAAGCAGCTATCTCTAACTTTGTTCCCGGTGACTACACTCAGATGGAATGGCCTTTATTATGTGATAAAATTGAGAGACTCAAACCATCCCAAAAATGGATGCAAGTTACATGGGAACCCCCTCTACCAGGAACTGTCAAAGTTAATACGGATGGTAGTTTTAGCAAGAAAAGTGGAAAAGCAGGCATTGGAGGGGTGGTCAGAGACTGCCACGGGAATCTTATTATGACATTTTCTATTCCTATCAGTTGTGATAGTAATACCATGGTGGAGGCTAAAGCAGCTGAGTTTGGAGTGAAATGGTGTAACCAACATGGATACACTAATTTTTCTCTCGAACTGGATTCAATGGTCGTAGCAGATATGCTCGCAGAAGGAGACACCAACAATGTGAAGATAAAGATGGTGATTGACAAAGCTTCCTACATTGTTAAACAAGCTAGAGTTAATGTCAAGCACTGCTTTAGAGAAGGTAATCAGGTAGCGGATTGTCTTGCTAAATTGGCTACCACCACAAATCAGAGGAGATTGTTTCATTCATTCCAACAAATGCCCAACAGTGCAAAAGGACCTTTCCTCCTAGATAAATGACAGCTTCCTAGTATAAGGATAAAGTATGAAAAATCTAATTTCTTTGTTAGCTAATTTGTTCATACGTTCTCAAGAAGGAGGGTGTATATAGATGAACCTCATCTTCCTGTTTTTGGGGTGATGGCATCACCATTGTTGTATTTTCTGAGGACGTTTTACTGTGAGAATGACCTATTTGCTCCCCCTTAAATGGATGGTATTAATTGTGTATTTTGTTGAAGGTGAGGAAAGTATAGGCACGAACAAGGAGCTGGAGGATATCAATAGACTACTGGGATTAGCCAACAAGAAACTGAACTATTTCTGCAGTCTTGTTGCTTTGAATTTCGAGCAATACACTAACGATGTTGTTACACTAGATGCAATGCTATTGGATGCAACAACAAAATGGCATAAGCTAAGTAAAAATAGCATCACAACTTAAATACAATTAGGTAATGATAGTGAGTTATGCACTGATGATACGATGACCTATAACATACATCTACTGTACAGTGAAGAGTGCTATGATTACTCAATGTGGAGGACATCACCACTCTATCAAGAAGCACTACTCAATGTGGAGGACATCACCACTCTATCAAGAAGAAGGTGTGTATGGTTTTTGGTTGTGGACTATAAAGAAGAATGCTCAAAAGAGGATGAACAAATGTAGTAACAAACACATGGATGTTACTGGAAATGCCCAGTTTTGGTGTATGTGCGAACAGTTTATTACAAGTGAAGAAGTTGCACCTTGGGGAGTAGATACCCATGTGGAGGAGTTTAAGGCCATAATGATGGGTTATACTAGTAGGAGAATGAATATACAAGGAGGAATCAATGGCCATGTTATTCGATTCCTAAGGGAGGAGAATAAGATGGTACATTTTTTATCTAACAATGTGTTCTTTTTTGCAGGAATAAATACTGTACACATACACTATCTTTTATATGGTATTCATAGTGTGGTTTCATCACTTTGTAAAGCAGTTGTCAGCTAGAATGGAAGCAGCAACTATGGGAAAAGACACACAACTACTAAAAATAATGCACATTGGTTTTATATGTGCGGCCATTTTATGCACTATTTTTTGGCTGCGGATAAGGATCTTATGGATGCACTGTGACTTCAATCTTCAATGTATTTCATTAATACAATAAATCAAGATAAGATACAGATAAAGATGATAACAAATTTTACTGGGAGGTCACTCATAAGTTTGACACTAAGGTTGTCCATTCCTGGACAGTGGAGTCTCGTGCGTGTGGGAATATTAGATATCACAAGGATAAAGATATCCACAAGGAAGAGCTACAACAGAATTGTTAGAAACTGGGATGGAGCAGTGGTACATACAGAATCACAACATCAAGGGCTTTCACTTCATGGAATCATGGGAACAAAAGCAACAAAAATGGAGTTTGTGCAAAAATTGGTTAGTGTTATGCGCTCAACCACTCCCTCACAGACGCTACACACAAAGAGGAAGGAACAAAGCATGCGAAGATCATCAGCTAGACAAGGAAGACTCCTGGTTTCTTCAAATACACATGATAGGATAAAAAACATGGAGTATGACACACAAAAAGTGAACTGGACAATGCAATTAATCAGAAAATCTTGTACACTTATCAGCCCCACTATCTATGCAATTCTAATGCCATGGTTCATGAAGATCACGATCTCATTTTGGAGAATTTTCTGTTACAAGTTTAAGACTTTCAAAGGGCTAGTTTTTATAACTTTCATGTTTGATTATACTAGGTGAAAGTTAAATACTAGATCAAATTATAATGCCAAATTTGAGAATCTTTGCTCAAATATGGTAATAGGTATTATGTACTCTACAATTCCATCACGTGAGGACGCATGACAATGTTTTTGTAATTTTGTTTTTAATTATTGATATAGTAACAATTTGATTTAAAAAAAACCTGAAAGTTCCTCTTCGGGAGTAGAAAAGCTCGTACAACCTGTTAGATGCTTCAATAGACTCCTCAACTTTTTAATTCAACATTGAGATCAAAACCTTCACCACGAGTCTCATTCAGTATATCAAAACGACTGCAGGCAGGTCAAGTTCAACTACCAACAGGGTATTCTTCCAAAATTACTCACATAGGGGATTGTCAATTGTCAGGAGGTGACACTATTAAGAATGTCCTATGTGTTCCTGCCTTTAAGTTACAATCTTTTGTCTGTCTCCAAGGTGACAAAAGATATGAATTGTTTTGCTTCTTTCTTTCCTACATTTTGTGTATTTCAGGACTTCTTGTCTGGAAGGTGAAGGAGATTGGTAGGGAGGAAGATGGGTTGTACACTATGACTTCTGTAGAATCACAAAACATACTGCACTCTTGAAAAGTCTTTACATTTGTAAAACAAGGAGATCCAGGTATATGGCACAAGAGAATGGGATATGTACCTCTGCCAGTCCTTAGAAAATTGCATTATTTCAGAAATGGTATAGACTAATAATAATGCTCATAAATGTGAGATTTTCCCCTTGGCTAGGCAAACTAGAATGCCACTTCCACTTAGTACCACTAGAAGTGTTGAACCTTTTCAACTAATTCACATAGATGTTTGGGGACGTTACAAGGTTGCTACATTTAATGGAATAAAAATTTTTCTTACTTTGGTGGATGATTACACTAGATGGACTTGGACATTTCTTTTGAGATTGAAATCTAATGTAGTTTTCATACTTAAAAACTTCATTGCTATGGTCAAAACTCAATTTGGCAAGTCTGTCAAGATGCTTAGATCAGATAATGAAAGTGAATTTTTCAACGTTCATTGTAGAGAACTTTTTCAGTTGCATGAGATCCTATATCAAAGTTCATGTCCCTACATACCTCAATAGAATGGGGTAGTAGAAAGAAGACATAGACATATTTTAGAAATTGCAAAGACTATCAGATTTCAAGGCCATCTACCTGCTAGATTTTGGGGCGATTATATTGAGACTGTTGTATATCTTATCAATAGAGTGCCTTCCACTGTCCTGGGTAATAAGTCACCATTTGAGATGTTGTATCACAAACAACCTTCATTGTCTCATCTAAGGATTATAGGATATTTGTGCTTTACTTATTTACTGCCTAAAACTGATAAGTTTAGGCCTCGAGCTGTGAAGTGTGTATTGTTGGGGTATGCATCACGTCATAAAGGATACAAACTACTTGATCTTGAGCACAATGTGCTTCTCATTAGGAGAGATGTAACATTCTTTACAGAAGCATTTCCTTTTTCAGAATCCAGAAGTGGGGACTGATCAGTCCTTCCTAGATGATTTGGATATGAGATCATTTCCTAACCATAATGGTGTAGTTCATGAGTCTTCTCTTCCTCTGACTACTCCTGCACATTCAGCTCCTTCTGCTGAATTAGCTCATCCTACTGATTCATCTTCAGACTTATCCAATGCCTCTTCTTCAGAGAATGGACCACTGCTCAGCTTAGAGCTGGAGAATCCAGAGTCCCTTCCAGGAACCCTTGCATCAGCTGCAGTTCCTGAGACAAATGAACCACCTGCTGATGATGTTAGAAGATCAAGTACGATTTCTAAGCTTCCCATCCAGTATAACGATTATGTCAGACTTGACAAAGCTACACAAACCAATAATTATAGATATCCCATAGCTGCTGTCATAGGCTATGATCACTTGTCTCCCAAATACTAAAGCTACTTATCTCAACTTTCATCTGAACAAGAACCCAATAGATATGAGGCCGCAAAAGATAAAAGATGGATTAAGGCTATGCAAGCAGAAATAAAGGTATTGGAGGATAACAAAACTTAGGAGATAGTGTCTATGCTCCCAGAGAAAAGGGCCATAGGATGAAAATGGGTGTATAATATTAAGTACAAGGCAACTGGAGAGGTTGAAAGGTTCAAGACACGACTTGTGGCTAAAGGATAAAATCAGAAGGAAGGATTGGATTACCAAGAAACATTCTCACAGTTGTGAAGATGGTAACTGTCAGAAGTGTAATTGCTTTAGCTACTGCTAAGCATGGGGCAATCCACCAAATGGATATTTATAATGCTTTCCTACAAGGTGAC
Organism: Nicotiana tabacum; assembly: GCF_000715075.1. Classification (NCBI taxonomy): domain Eukaryota; kingdom Viridiplantae; phylum Streptophyta; class Magnoliopsida; order Solanales; family Solanaceae; genus Nicotiana; species Nicotiana tabacum. The sequence continues at coordinate 92,053,340 of NC_134092.1, read as the reverse complement.
TTGACTGAAGAAGTGTTTATGTGCATTCCACCTAGTTTTTCATGCTCTAACAACAAGTCATTAATGTGTAAATTTCATAAGTCCCTCTATAGCCTCAAGCAAGCATCTCGATAGTGAAATATTAAACTCACTACAATACTCCTTGCTTCAGGATTCCAACAGAGCCACCTAGATTACTATTTGTTCACTAAGAGAACTTCAGGACAGTTTGTAGTGGTCCTAGTCTACATAGATGACCTCATTATTATCGGAGATGATCTACATCTGATACAATAAACCAAATCACAATTGCAAGATAACTTCAAGATCAAAGATTTGGGAGAGCTAAAATACTTTTTGGGAATCGAATTTTCCAGAAGTGGAGAGGGTATTTTAATGCATTAGAGAAAGTATACCTTAGAGTTAATAGTTGATTTGGGATTATTAGGTTGCAAACCTGTTAATTCACCCCTGGAGTTGAATGCCAAGCTAACCACATTGAAGTTTGATACACACATAGGTTCTACAAGTGATGACACTCTACTGGAGGATCCTTGGCCATATCAAAAGTTACTTGGTAGATTATTGCATTTGACAATCACCAGACTGACATTTCCTTTGCAGTTCAAACCTCAAGTCAATTTATGCACAGTCCCAAATCCTCTCACATGGAAGCTGCCCTCAGAGTAGTGAGGTATGTCAAACATTGTCCTAGCTAAGGGTATTAATAAAGGCTCAATGCTCTGGTTCTTTGTCATCTTTCTGTGATGCTGATTGGGCAGCATGTCCCAACAGCAGGAGATCTGTCACTGGATACTTGGTGAAATTTGTTGAGTCCCTCATTTCATGAAAATCCAAGAAACAATCAACAGTTTTCAAGAGTTTTGCTGAGGCAGAGTACATGAGTATGGCCTCGACTGTAGCTGAGATTGTTTGAATAGTTGGTCTGTTCAAAGAGTTAAGGGTTGATCAACAAGCTCCAGTTCCCATTTACAGTGATAGCAAGTCAACAATTCATATTGTTGTCAATCATGTCTTTCACGATTGCACTAAACACATAGATATCGATTGCCATTTTATGCGTGAAAAAATTCAGTCGGGATTGATTCACACTGTCTATGTTAACACTGCTGATCAGCAAGCTGATCTTCTCACTAAAGGCTTGGGCAGGCTGCAACATGGCTACTTATTATCCAAGCTAGGGATGAAGATATCTTCACCTCCTCTAGTTTGAGGGGGGGAGGTGTTGAAAGTAGTAGTATAAATGTTGTTAGTGGTGTAACATAACTTAAATATATTTATAATACTAACTAGAGTCTATAATTATTTAGCCATAGTTAATAGTTAGTTATAGTAGTTAGACGTGCATAAATAGATACGTTACTGTACAACTATCATAACAAGAAATGAAGATTCACTTTCTTTCTCTGCTTTTCTCTTCCACTCCTAGCTGCAATTGCTTCTCTCTTCTGGGTTCGATTTCGTTCCACAAATTTAACAGTACTTGATGAGAAGACCTTGAGAGACCTTCTTGGATAGTAAGAACATCAATTAGTGCCCTTTAGAGATTAGTGTTGGGGCAGATGATCATGAGGGGTAGGCAAACGAACCATGGTATAAGATTTTGTGGGTAAAGAGAATTACTGAGAATCATGAATATGAGGGTTATAAGAGAGATTGAAATCGTGAAGTAGAACAAAAAATAAAATGAGTTTGTTGCAGTTTTCTAACTTATATGTAGAATGATCTCAACCAAGAGGTCGTAAGTTGGGTCTATCGGAAACAGCCTCTCTACCCCCAGGTAGGGGTAAGGTCTACGTACATACTAACCTCCCCAGATCCCACTAGTGGGATTATACTGGATTGTTGTTGTTGTTGTCGTCGTCTCAACCCAGCCTTCAAAACTTTTAAAAAATTTATCCTTGCAATAGTGGTCTTTAACAAGTCCAAATTTTCTTACGGGAAACTCGTAGGAGAATATATCTGTAAAGGAAAATTCCTTAGTAATTACTATATATTACTTGTTCATTCATTGCAAATGAGTTTTAGCTGTTGGGTGTAGCTAAGATAATGCCCTAATTAAACTGTTCTACAACTGCTTATGAAAATCTGTTTTAATTCGAAAGTTTTTTGGTTGTATTATATTTTTGGTGTGCTTTTGTGGCTGGGAGATAAAAGTAGAAACCTCTGGCAGGGAAGAGCAAAGAGAAATAGAGGAAAATTTCCTCTTGCATAATATTTTCCCGGAATCTCTTTACCTATTACTAGAACTGTCATTTCATTTAAGATATCTTTTCGTGGTGTTGTTCTTAACAATGTTATTAAAAGTCATCAAAGTTATAAAGCGATGCGAAACAAGGGGTTATGAAGTGTGTGCTTCAAACAATATCATACAAAGTGATCCAAACGAATAACAGCCGTTCTTTTGAATTTTAGTTTTGAGGAGTTAGATTAATGTTGGTATTATTGTCCCATTGGATGATGAAATTAGTTATTTTAATTTGATTATTGCAGTTAATTTACATATGTTTGCCCTTTTTTATTTTCGAAAATTGGCCGTTTCACTCCAAAGAAGCTTGAGCTTCGTTCTCGCTTGAGATTCAAGCTCCACATATTTTATCGTCATTTTTTTTATATGTTGCAAAAGCGATAAATCATGAGTCTCGTTGGCCATGAATTCTACTTTGGAGTGGACAACGTTAAACAATAACCATAGCTGGGAAAGTGATACATGTATACGGTGGAAATGCGGGGAAGGAGAGTTGCCTCGAGGGTAACCTCATAATAGATCGGGCTAGCGTTCGAAGATAGAACATCAAGCCTGGAGATCGAAGTGTTCATTGAGATCGAGGCTAGCAACAATCGAAATCAAGCATGACTGACTTTAAGTAAGGCATAATAACGGAATGGCGAGATATCAGTAACCGGTCGGAAATCACGACGGAAATCCCAGAACAAATCAAATCAAAGCGGTTATTAGTACCAATCATGGGATCTACTTCCGTTATTAGAGTTGTACCTTATTTAAGATTCCTCTATTATATAAAGAGGGATCCTATTCACTTGTAAGGGGGAAGAATTATTCATGGATAAGAATATATACACACGCTGCCTTCTTTGTTTTACTTACTATTCATCGTTGTTTGTTCCATCCTCTACTGTTCTTATTAACTAATCTCAAGACTATCTCGAATCAAGGTCGAGGCATTGTTTGCAGACTGGTTTGATTTATTTTATTGTCCAATTTATCTATTTAATTCATTGTTGATAGTGGTACTAGTTTAAATCACATATCCTTAAAACTACAATATAAGTTTAATTGTTACTCAATTTTTAGGGTAAACAGTTTGGCGCCCACCTTGGGGCTAAGGATAATAGTGATTATTCAGTACTGATTCTGGTAAAATACACTATTTTATGCTTATTCTTGTCAAGTATCTTTGCTTTCAGATTAAAACATGTCAAACTCACAAAACGCATCCACACACGGTGACAATGGCCTCGGATTCCACGGTGAAAACGAAAATGTGATTGCTCCAGGAGTCGAGGTGCCACAGGCTAATCTCGGGGAAGCACCGGTTGCCAACCCAGTCGATGTCAATTCGCACGTTGCTCTAAACGCGGAGCTAGATGCAAATCTCGATGGGAGTGTACGCAGGGAAGGCCGATCTAGTGGCCAAGGAACACAGGGCAGAGGAGACGAAGAAGTCAGTCTCCAAGTGATATTCGAGATGCTTCAGTCTCAGTAAGCCGCTATTGCTCAGCTACAAAATCAACATAGAGCTCCGAATAGGGTCGAGCCAAAAATTACTCGTCGTACCGAGCCAGTACCGGAAAGGTCGAATGGTAACGAATCGAGGATTGATCCTGCGGTAATGAAAATGCTCAAGGAGCTCACCAAAAGAATTGAATCAGGGGAGAAGAAAATCAAAGCCAACGATAAAAAAGTGGATACATACAACTCTCGAGTTGATCAGATACTAGGGGCACCGCCAATATTGAAAGGGATGGATTCGAAGAAATTTGTACAAAAGTCGTTTCCTCCAAGTGCGGCTCCGAAGCCTATTCCAAAGAAGTTTCGTATGCTAGACATACCCAAATATAATGGGATCACCGATCCCAACGAGCATGTTACTTCATATACATGCGCCATCAAGGGTAACGATTTAGAAGATGGCAATCGAATCTGTGCTGTTGAAAAAATTCGGTGAGACCCTTTTAAAGGGAGCAATGATTTGGTATCACAACCTACCACCAAATTCCATCGACTCATTTGCCATATTAGCAGATTCTTGCGTGAAGGAACACGCCCAGGCCATAAAGGTCGCAACGAGGAAATCAGACCTTTTCAAGGTAAGAAAAAGGGATAATGAAATGCTGAGGGAGTTCGTGTCCCGATTTCAAATGGAATGCATGGAGTTTCCACCGCTCACAGATGATTGGGCCGTTCAAGCTTTCACCCAAGGGTTGAACGAGCGGATTTCGATAGCATCACGTTAGTTAAAACAAAATTTGATCGAGTATCCAGCTGTAACTTGGGCAGATATGCACAATCGATATCAATCGAAGATCAGGGTCGAGGACGACCAATTAGGAGCCTCTTTCGGTTCAGTACATCCAAACAGGTCGGCAGTTAAAAATCATAGGGATATCGACAGAGAGCCAAGGTCGAACAGAGATCGATATCAACCATATACCGTAGATTGAAGGAATAATGGTTCAGAACGCAATTCCGTCCGAAACGATCGAAGAAGTGATCGAGGACAGAATTCTCGGGGACTTATGAGCAAAAGTTGTTTTGACAAGTATGACGATCCCACAGAGGTACCTCGGTTATCGAAATATAACTTTAGTATCGATGCATCGGGCATTGTATTGGCAATCAGAAGGATCAGAGATACTAGGTGGCCCAGACCCATACAAACCGATCCTTCCCAAAGAAATCCAAATTTGATATGCAAGTATCATGGCATGTATGGTCACAAGACCAAGGATTGCAGGCAATTAAGGGAGGAGGTAGCCCGTCTATTCAATGAGGGCCACCTTCGAGAGTTCCTCAGTGATCGAGCCAAGAATCATTTCAGAGAAAGGGACGTCAATAGGAAAAATGAAAAGGAGGAACCCCAACATGTAATTCATATGATCGTCGGTGGGGTCGACATTCCACAGGGACCCATATTCAAATGCACTAAGGTATCAATCACTAGGGAACAATGAACCCGAGATTATGTGCTCGAAGGCACTTTATCATTCAACAATGAAGAAGTAGAAGGCATTTCTCAGCCCCACAACGATGCTCTGGTAATTTCTATCTTATTAAATAAAGTTCAAGTTAAGCGTGTTTTAGTGGATCCAGGTAGCTCGGAGAATATCAGCCGATCGAGGGTCGTGGAGCAGCTTAGCCTAGAAAATCAAATTGTGCCCGTAGCTTGGGTCTAAAACGGCTTCAATATGGCCAGTGAAACAACTAAATGGGAGATTATTCTACCGGTGAACGTGGTTGGAACCATTCAAGATACCAAGTTCCACGTAATCGAGGGAGACATGAGGTAATATGCCCCTGCTCGGAAGGCCTTGGATCCACAATATGAGGGTAGTCCCTTCGACTCTACACCAAATGATCAAATTCCCGACGTCGGACGGTGTAAAAAAAGTATACGGGGAGCAGCATGCTGCAAAGGAAATGTTTACGGTCGATGAGGTAACACCAATATCGGCGCTATCAACTCGGAAAGGTCGAGCATCAAAGGTAAACAAGAAGTCAAATAGAAATCACAGCCACCAGCCTCGACCGAATCGGGGAAGCAGGAGATATAATAAGAAGAGGATTTTCTGACCCCTCAAACTTTTATTGTTCCCGAAGATTCTGACGCCACCAAATCAACGGTCGAAGAGATGGAACAGGTTATATTGTTCGAGTACCTGCCCGAGCAAAAGGTATACCTGGGAATGGGATTAACCCCTGAACTCAGGAAAAAGGTTATTCAATTTCTTATTGATAAGATAGATTGTTTTGCTTGGTCCCATTTAGACATGACAGGGATCTCACCAGAGATAACGACGCATTGGCTAAACCTGGACCCTAGGTTCAAACCGGTGAAGCAGAAGAGAAGACCCTAGTCCGAGGTAAAGCACACATTCATAAAGGACGAGGTAAAAACTTCTCAAAATAGGGTCCATTCGTGAGGTGAAATATCCCGAATGATTAGCCAATGTAGTTGTAGTCCCTAAAAAGGGAACAAACATAGAATGTGTGTAGATTATAAGGATTTAAACAAGGCGTGCCCCATAGATTCTTTTCCATTGCAAAACATCGATCGCATGATCGATGTCACGACCGACCACGAGATCCTTACTTTTCTCGATACCTATTGTGGGTACAATCAAATCCAAATGAACCCGGAGGACCGAGAAAAGACTTCATTTATCACCAATTATGGAACATATTGTTATAATGTAATGCCCTTCGGGCTAAAAAATACAGGAGCTACTTAACAACGCCTAATAAATAAAATGTTTGAAGAACAAATAGGTAAATTAATGAAAGTTTATATTGATGACATGCTAGTTAAGTCCCTGCGCGTAGAGGACCATTTGGCTCATTTGTAGGAAACGTTCAAGATTTTAAGGAAATGTAACATGAAGCTTAACCTAGAGAAATGTGCTTTCGGGGTTGGTTCGGGCAAGTTCCTTGGCTTCATGGTATCGAATCGGGGGATCGAGATCAACCGGATAAAATCAAGGCCATCGAAGACATCACCGTTATGGACAGTGTAAAAGTCATGCATAGGATAACTGAACGGAAAACTGCCTTAGGCCGATTCATTTTGAGGTCGTCGGATCGAAGCCACAAATTTTTCTCTCTACTCAAAAAGAAGAACAATTTCGCCTGGACCCTGGAATGCCAACAAGCATTAGAGGAATTGAAGTGATACCTATCAACCCCACCACTGCTTCACACTCCAAAGGCAGATGAGAAACTTTACTTGTACTTGGCAGTATCGGACATCACGGTAAGTGGTTTCCTAGTTCGAGAAGAGCAAGGTACGTAATTTCCCATTTATTATGTAAGTTGAACCTTAGGAGAAGCAGAAACTAGATATCCACACTTGAAAAAATTGGCACTTGCACTGATAAGCTCCCTAGAAAGTTAAGACCATACTTTCAATGTCACCCCATATGCGTATTAACCACTTACCCACTTCGTAATATTTTGCACAAGCCCGAACTATCGGGCCGAGTGGCCAAATGGGTCGTCGAACTAAGTGGGTACGACATCAAATATCAACCCCGGAAGTCCATCAAATCTCAAATTTTAGCGGACTTCGTGGCCGATTTCATGCAAACCCTTGTACCCGAAGTTGAAAAGAAACTATTGTTAAAATCGGGTACATCATCAGGGGTATGTGTGATGATCCAAAATATCATCTTTAAATTTAATAATTAATTATGTATTCTAAGACCTCGAAAAGTACTATTTATCAATCCCCGACTTGCGTGCTCAATCCGTAAAATTTTATGGAAAGTTTTTATGTGAAAAATGGATTTAAAATGTGGATTAGAGCTTTAAAACTCAATTGAGTTGAATTTGGTCAATATTTTGAGCAAACGGACTCGGATCAGTATTTTGACAGTTCCGGTAGGTCCATATCATGATATGGGACTTGGGCGTATGTCCGGAATTAAATTTCGAGGTCCCTAGCCCGAGATATGGAATTCTGAAGAAAAATTAAAATGTTTAAGTTCGAATAGTGACCGGATATCTAATTATGTGAAAATGACCCCGGAATAGAATTTTGATGATTCCAACAGCTCCGTATGGTGATTTTGGACTTAGGAGCGTGTTCGGAATTTTAGCTCTGTTATGTCATTTATGACTTGCGTGTAAAATTTGAGGTCAATCGGAGTTGATTTAATAGGTTTCGACATCGAATATAAGAGTTGAAAATTTAAAGTTTCATTGAGCTTGAATGGGAGCATAATTCGTGGTTTTAGCGTCGTTTTATGTGATTTGAAATTTCAAATAAGTTCGTATGATGTTTTAGGACTTGTTGGTATATTTGATTGAGGTCCCTTGGGCCTCGGGTGAGTTTCGGATGGTTAACGGATCAAAAATTGGACTTAAAATAGTTGATGAAAGTTTTTTTCCTTAATACTGGAAATTCTGGCCCAAAAATCGAAGCCTAAAAATCGAGCTCCCAAGAATCGAGGTTGTGAAACGAGGCTGCCAATCGAGGCCGTGAATCGAGAGCTGCTTGGGCAGAATTATAATAAATGGCATTCGTCTCATTCGCCATTTTTAACAAATTGGAGCTTGAGCAGAGGCGATTTTTGATAGATTTTTACGGAAAAGACATTAGGGTAAGTGATTCTAACTTGGATTTGGTCTATAAACATAAATATATCATTGTTTTCACCATTTGATTAGTGTTTTGAGATTGAGATTTGGAAAAGTTTAGAAATCTCATAGAAACGAAATTTTGAGATTTCGGTATCGATTCGGAGTCGGATTTAAGTGAAACTGGTATCGTTGGACTCGTAATTGAATGGGTTGTCGAATTTCATAACTTTCGCCGGATTTTGAGATGTGGGCCCCACGGACGAATTTTTAATTAATTTTGGGATTTCTATTTAAAATATAATATTTTCTTATAGAATTGATCCCTATAATTTTATTGATAATATCAAATTATTTTGGCTAGATTCGAGCCAGACAAAGTTGGATTATCGTGGAAAAGGACTTCTAGTGGATTAAATTGGAGCAAATTGAGGTAAGTCTCTTGCCTAATCTTGTGAGGGAGAAATTTACCCCATAGGTGATTAAATTAAATATATTTTTGCTAAATTGCGGGGGCTACGTACGCACAAGGTGACAAGAGTCCGTGCGTATCTACTATTAATGCTAAAGTTCGGGTAGTTTAGGACTCAAAGTATGAATTACTTGTGTAAATTGTATTCCTTATTAATTAAAATATTTGATGTATATATTGTGAATTGTTAAGAAAGGAGAGAAATATGAAAATTTTCATATGCTTAATTTTGTTTAGATTAATTAATTGTTGGAAATAAATTATTATCCTCTCGAATAAATTTTACAATAAATACTCTTATTCCGGAGGTACATAATAAAATGTCCTCCTTTCTTGTGGATCGGGCCGAACGCCTCGGCAGGATAGATGCATCTATGGATCGTGCCGCACGTCCCTCGGCAGTGTACACAATATTCTGGATCGGGCCGAACGACCTCGGCAGAAAATCGTGCTTAATAATAATAATAATTACACGATACTTTGACGGTTTATTGCAGCTTATAAAGCTATTTGATAAATTGAAAATTCATTGAAATTGAATTGCAACTTGTAAAGCTATTTGATAAATTATAATTTTTATTGAAATTGAAGGATTTAATATATATATTAAGAATTATTGCATTTTAAAGGAATTTAATTATTTCTGCTGTTTAAATAAATTATTGTTATATTCTGTGAATCATGGTGATTTAAATATTCTAGTTTTATTTCAATTATTATTATTGACCTATATGTCTATTTCATTTCAGACAAAATTTGGAGTTCTGTATAATCTACTAGATGCTCATGCACTTGTGACACCGGGTCTTGGCACACACATTGGTAGAATTTGGTATTTTATTATTTTCTTGGATTAAAAGTTTAATCAATATATGTTTGATTTATCAGTTGGCTTGCCTAGCGGTAGTGTTGGGCGCCATCACGACCTATAGGTGAAATTGGGTCGTGACAATATTGTATCAGAGCATTAGGTTCACTTAGGTCTCACAAGTTATGAGCAGGCCTAATAGAGTCTTACTGATCGGTACAGAGACTTCTATACTTATCTTCGAGAGGCTATAGGGTGTTAGAAAACTACCTTTCTCCATATTCCATCGTGCAATTAATGTAATACTAAATATCCTTCTCTTGTTCTCTCATAGATGGTGATAACGCGCTCTAATGAGGTTCCAGATCAGGGAAGAGCTACTCCCCGAGGCAGAGGCCGAGGGAGGGCTCCAGCCCGTGGTAGAGGGTGAAGACGTCCCAGGACTGTTCCAATTATGCCGCCAGTGGGTCCAGCTGAAAATCCCATTATTGAGGAACAGGGTGAGGTGCCTGTGGCAGAGCCAGCTCCGGTGGATTTCACCTCTGCACCAGGATTTCAGGATGTCATGGGTCGTATGCTGCGGTTCATGGACAATATGACTCATGCCGGTTTATTTCCGGCAGACCCAGCCACATCTCAGGCGGGTTGGGGAGCACAGACCCTACCGCATAGGCCCATGGACAGGCAGCTGCTATATATCAGACCCAGGGTGCACTACCTGTGGGTGTAGCCCAGCCAGTGACAACAGCTACACCTGAGCCCAGGCCAGCTGTAGCCGCCGATCCTCAGAAATTATTGGACCGATGGACTAGACTACATCCTCTTGTATTTGGGGGTGAGCGACATGAGGATCCACAGGACTTCATTGATCGTTGCAGGGACAGACTGCACAACATGAGGATATTGGAGTCTCATGGGGTAGACTTTGCTACTTTTCAGCTAGAGGGCAGAGCCCGTAGATGGTGGCGGTCTTATATTCTTGGCAGACCAGCAGATTCTCCTCCCATAACTTGGGAAAGGTTCACTCGTATCTTCCTGGATAGGTATATTCCACCCTCCCATAGGGAAGAGTTGAGGTTTCAGTTTGAGCAGCTCCAGCAGGGTCAGATGTCAGTGATCGATTATGAGGCGAGGTTTTCTGAGTTATCTCGCCATGCACTTATGATACTCCCTACTGAGGCAGAGAGAGTGCGGAGGTTTGTTGCCGGTTTACATACTGGCATTCATGCCACTATGGCTCGAGAGGTTGAGATGGGTACTTCTTATGAGCTAGTCGTGGAGATAGCCCGCAAGATTGAGGGTGTACGTCAACGGAGCCGAGAGTAGGGTATGAGAGATAAGCGGTTCAGGTATTCTGGAGAGTTCATAGGTGCTCCGTCTGGGGGCAGAGGTCAGTTCGTGAGAGGGCAGTCCAGCAGGCCCCCATATCCGGCACCACCACCTCCTCGGGGTGCTCCAGTACGACCTTATTTCAGTGCTATACCAGATAGCTCTTATCGCCCACCAGCTATTTAGGGTTCTTCCCGTGGGTATTCAGGTCCCCAAGGCCAGACACTTAGTCAGCATCCTATCGCACCGAGGATTTATTATGAGTGCAGGGATCCCAGTCACATGCGGAAGTTTTTCCCCAGGCTTCGGGGTAGACCAGTACAGCAGGGTCAGCAGCCTATGCTTACCGGACCAGTTGCTCCACCAGTAGTCCGACCACCAAGAGGTGGAGGACAGGTGGGTAGGGGTTGTCCTAGAGGTGGAGGTCAGCCAGGCGGAGGCCAGCCAGTTGGCGCTCCAGTTCAGTTCTATGCTTTTCTGGCTAGACCAGATGCAGAGGCCTCAGATACCATGATTACAGGTATTATTTCTGTTTGTGGCAAAGATGCCTCAGTATTATTTGATCCAGGATCTACGTATTCATATGTGTCATCTCTATTTGCTCCATTCCTAGGTGTTTCTCGTGAGTCCTTGAGTACTCTTGTTTATGTGTCCACTCCTGTGGGCGATTCTGTTATTGTGAACCGGATCTACCGGTCCTGTATTATTACATTCTGCACTTATGAAACTAGAGCAGATCTCCTATTACTTGATATAACCGATTGTGAAATTATTCTGGGCATGGACTGGTTGTCTCCATATCATGCTATTCTAGATTGTCATGCCAAGACTGTTACCTTGGCTATTCCAGCATTGCCTAAGCTGGAGTGAAAGGGTTCGCCTGTTAGTTCGTTTAATCGAGTTATTTCTTTTATAAAGGCTCAACACATGGTTGAGAAGGGTTGTTTGTCTTATCTAGCCTATGTTCGGGATACTACTGCAGAGACTTTGGTTATTGATTCAGTGCCTGTAGTTCGGGAGTTCTCCGATGTATTTCCTTCAGATCTTCCAGGTATGCCACCTGATCGTGATATTGATTTCTATATTGACTTGGCTCCAGACACTCAGCCTATATCTATCCCACCGTATCGTATGGCTCCAAAAGAATTGAAAGAGTTGAAAGAACAGCTTGAAGATTTACTAGCCAAAGGGTTTGTTAGACCGAGTATATCACCTTGGGGTGCACCGATATTATTTGTGAAGAAGAAAGATGGCACGATGCGAATGTGTATTGATTATCGCCAATTAAACAAAGTCACTATTAAAAACAAGTACCCATTGCCGCGTATTGATGACTTATTTGATTAGTTGCAGGGTGCTAGGGTGTTCTCTAAGATCGATTTGAGGTCGGGGTACCATCAGTTGAAGATTCGGGATTCAGATGTTCCGAAGACTGCTTTTCGGACTAGATATGGTCATTATGAGTTTCTGGTAATGTCCTTCGGTTTAACTAATGCTCCGACAACGTTTATGGATCTGATGAACAGGGTATTCATGCCATATATTGATTCGTTTGTCATTGTCTTCATTGATGACATATTAATCTATTCACGCAGTAAGGAGGAACATGAGCAGCATATGAGAGTAGTGCTTCATACATTGCGGGAACAAAAGCTATATGCTAAGTTCTCTAAATGTGAGTTTTGGCTAGAGTCTGTAGCATTTTTGGGACATATTGTATCGGGAGAAGGTATTAAAGTTGATCCCAAAAAGATTGAGGCAGTTCAGAATTGGCATCGTCCCACTTCGGTGACTAAGATCAGGAGTTTTCTGGGTTTAGCAGGTTATTATCGTCGATTCGTGGAAGGTTTTTCATCTATTGCAGCACATTTGACAAAATTAACCCAGAAGGGTGTTCAGTTCCGATGGTCCGATGATTGTGAGTCAAGCTTTTAGAAGCTCAAGACAGCATTGACTACAGCACCCATGTTAGTGTTACCATCTGGTTCGGGAATATATATAGTGTATTGCGACGCGTCACGCGTTGGCTTGGGTTGTGTATTGATGCAGGAAAGGCGAGTTATTGCATATGCTTCACGTCAGCTGAGGCCCCACGAGAAGAATTATCCAGTACATGATTTGGAGTTAGTTGCAATTGTTCACGCTCTAAAGATTTAGAGGCATTATCTTTATGGGGTGTCTTGTGAAGTTTATACTGATCATCGCAGTTTGCAGCATTTGTTCAAGCAGAGGGATCTAAATTTGAGGCAGCGCAAATGGCTGGAGTTACTAAAAGATTATGATATTACTATCTTGTATCATCCGGGTAAAGCAAATGTGGTTGCAGATGCCTTGAGCAGGAAGGCGGAGAGTATGGGTAGTTTGGTTTTCATTTCAGCAGAGGAAAGGCCATTAGCCTCGGATATTCAGTCCTTGGCTAACAAACTTGTGAGGCTGGATATTTCAGAGACCAGCCGAGTTCTTGCATGTGTGGTGGCCCAATCTTCACTATTTGAACAGATCAAGGCTTGCCAGTATGATGACCCATACTTGACGGCTCTTCGTGAAACGGTACTACGAGGCGGTGCCAAGGAAGTTACTATTAGAGCGGATGGTGTTCTGCTACTCCAGGATCGTCTATGTGTTCCTAATATGGATGGACTGAGGAAAAAGATCTTGGAGGAGGCACACAGTTCTCAGTATTCTATTCATCCAGGTGCTACTAAGATGTATCGTGACTTGAGGCAGCATTATTGGTGGCGACGAATGAAAAAGGACATAGTTGAGTATGTATCTAGGTGTCTAAATTGCCAGCAAGTGAAATATGAGCACCAGAGGCCAGGTGGCCTACTTCAGCAGATGACTATACCAGAGTGGAAATGGGAACGAATTACTATGGACTTTGTAGTTGGGTTGCCGCGGACCTTGAGGAAGTTTGATGCAGTTTGGGTGATTGTTGACAGGTTGACCAAGTCGGCACATTTTATTCCCATTGTGACTATGTATACTTCAGAGAGGTTGGCCTAGATTTATATTCAGGAGATAGCTCGGTTGCACAGTGTGCCAATTTCCATCATATCAGATAGAGGCCCTCAGTTTACTTCACATTTCTGGAGAGCAGTACAGAGTGAGTTGGGGACCCGTGTAGAGCTCAGCACAGCCTTTCTTCTGCAGACCGATGGGCAGTCAGAGCGGACAATTCAGATTTTGGAGGATATGCTCAGGGCATGTGTGATCGACTTTGGAGGTCAGTGGGATCGTTTCCTGCCTTTGGCCGAGTTTGCTTATAATAACAGTTACCAATCCAGCATCGAGATGGCTCCATTTGAGGCTTTATATGGTCGGCGATGTTGTTCACCTATCAGATGGTTTGAGCCAGGTGAGGCTAAGTTATATGGTACTGATTTGGTAAGGGATGCCTTGGAAAAGGTAAAGTTGATTCAGGAACGACTTCGTACAGCACAGTCCAGGCAGAAAAGTTACGCGGATTAGAAAGCGCGTGATATATCATTTATGGTAGGTGAAAAAGTTCTCTTGAAGGTTTCGCCGATGAAGGGAATTATGAGATTCGGGAAGAAGGGCAAGTTGAGCCCAAGGTTTATTATTTGAGGTGTTGAAATGAGTTGGGGAGGTTGCTTATGAGCTTGCATTGCCTCCCAGCCTATCGGGAGTTCATCCACTTTTCCACGTATCTATGCTCCGGAAGTATCATGCCGACCTATCACATATGTTAGACTTCAGCACAGTTCAACTAGATAATAGCTTGGGTTATGAAGATGAGCCAATTGCCATTGTTGATAAACAGGTTCGCCATTTGAGGTCCAAGAGGGTTTCTGCAGTCAAAGTCCAGTGGAGGGGCCAACCAATCGAGGAAGCGACTTGGGAGGCCGAGGAAAACATGCGGACCAGATATCCAGATTTATTCAGCACTTCAGGTATAATTCTAAACTCGTTCGAGGACGAACGTTTGTTTAAGAGGTAGAGAATGTGATGACCCAAAATGTCATCTTTAAATTTAATAATTAATTATGTGTTCTAAGACCTCAAAAAGTACTATTTATTAATCCTCGACTTGCGTGCGCAATCCGTAAAATTTTTATGGAAAGTTTTTATGTGAAAATGGATTTAAAATGTGGATTAGAGCTTTAAAACTCAATTGAGTTGACTTTGGTCAACATTTTGAGTAAACAAACTCGGATTAGTGTTTTGACAGTTCCGGTAGGTCCGTATCGTGATTTGGGACTTGGGCGTATGCCCGGAATCAAATTCTGAGGTCCCTAGCCCGAGATATGGAATTTTGAAGAAAAATTAAAATGTTTAAGTTCGAATAGTGACCGGATGTCTAATTATGTGAAAACGACCCCGGAATAGAATTTTGATGATTCCAACAGCTCCGTATGGTGATTTTGGACTTAGGAGCGTGTTCAGAATTTTATTTGGAAGTCCGTAGTTAAATTAGGCTTGAAATGGCTAAAAACAAGAATTTAAGTTTGGAAGTTTGACCGAGGAGTTGACTTTTTGATACCGGAGTCGGAATCCAGTTCCGAAATTTTTCTTAGATCCATTATGTCATTTATTACTTGTGTGTAAAATTTGAGGTCAATCGGAGTTGATTTGATAGGTTTCGACATCGAATATAGGAGTTGGAAATTTTAAGTTTCATTGAGCTTGAATGGGAGCATAATTCGTGGTTTTAGCGTCGTTTTATGTGATTTGAGATTTCAAATAAGTTCGTATGATATTTTAGGACTTGTTGGTATATTTGATTGAGGTCCCTTGGGCCTCGGGTGAGTTTCGAATGGTTAACGGATCAAAAATTGGACTTAAAATAGCTGCTGCAAGTTTTTTTCCTTTCTACTGGAAATTCTGGCCCAAAATCGAGGCCCAAAAATCAAAGCACAAAAATCGAGCTCCCAAGAATCGAGGATGTGAATCGAGGATGTGAATCGAGGCTGCCAATCGAGGCCGCCAATCGAGGGCTGCCTGGGCAGAATTATAAAAGAGGGCATTCGTCCCATTCGCCATTTTTAACAAATTGGAGCTTGAGCAGAGACGAGTATTGATAGATTTTCAAGGAGAAGACATTGGGGTAAGTGATTCTAACTTAGATTTGATCTATAAACATAAATATATCATTGTTTTCACCATTTGATTAGTGTTTTGAGATTGAGATTTGGAAAAGTTTAGAAATCTCATAGAAACGAAATTTTGAGATTTCGGTATCGATTCGGAGTCGGATTTAAGTGAAACTGGTATCGTTGGACTCGTAAATGGGTTATCGGATTTCATAACTTTAGCCGGATTTCGAGATGTGGGCCCCACGAACGAATTTTTAATTAATTTCGGGATTTCTATTAAAAATATAGTATTTTCTTATAGAATTGATCCCTATAATTTTAGTGATAATATCGAATTATTTTGGCTAGATTCGAGCCAGACAGAGTTGGATTATCGTGGAAAAGGCCTTTTAGTGGATTAAATTGAAGTAAGTCTCTTGCCTAATCTTGTGAGGGGGAAATTTACCCCATAGGTGATTAAATTAAATATATTTTTGCTAAATTGCAGGGGCTACGTACGCACGAGGTTACGAGAGTCCGTGCGTAGCTACTATTAATGCTAAAGTTCGGATAGTTTAGGACTCAAAGCATGAATTACTTGTGTAAATTGTATTCTTTATTAATTAAAATATTTGATGTATATATTGTGAATTGTTAAGAAAGGAGAGAAATATGAAAATTTTCATATGCTTAATTTTGTTTAGATTAATTAATTGTTGGAAATAAATTATTATCCTCTCGAATAAATTTTACAATAAATACTCTTATTCCGGAGGTACATAAGAAAATGTCCTCCTTTCTTGTGGATCGGGCCGAACGCCTTGGCAGAAATTATGCTTAAAAATAATAATAATAATTACACGATACTTTGACGGTTTATTGCAGCTTGTAAAGCTATTTGATAAATTAAAAATTCATTGAAATTAAAGGAGTTAATATATATATATATATATATATATATATATATATATATATATATATATATATATATATATATATATATATATATATATTGAGAATTGTTGCATTTTGAAGGATTTTAATTATTTTCTACTGGTTAAATAAATTATTGTTATATTCTATGAATCATGCTGATTTAAATATTCTAGCTTTATTTCAATTATTATTATTGACCCATAGTGAGTGTCAAAGTCAGCCATCTCGTCTCTACCACTTCGAGATTAAGCTTGATACTTAGTGGGTACACGTTGTTTACGTACTCATACTACACTTGCTGCACTTTTGTGCAGGATCTGAGACAGATACTAGTGGATGACCTATCATCACATATCCATGCCATTCCGAGGCATAGTGGTGAGCTGCCTTTCTGAGTCGTTCTGCAGCTACCATTGTCTCTTCTTATATTTACATTCTGTCTATTTCATTTCAGACAATATTTGGAGTTCTGTATAATCTACTAGATGCTCATGCACTTGTGACACCGGGTCTTGGCACACACATTGATAGAATTTGGTATTTTATTATTTTCTTGGATTAAAAGTTTAATCAATATATGTTTGATTTATCAGTTGGCTTGCCTAGCGGTAGTGTTGGGCGCCATCACGAACTCTTGTTAAAATCGGGTACATCATCGGGGGTATGGACCCTCTTCACAGACGGTGCTTCGAATGTGAAGGGGTCCGGGCTAGGCATCGTTTTGAAGCCGCCCACGGGTAGCACTATTAGGCAATCTATCAAAACATCTAGGTTGACTAACAATGAGGCTGAGTACGAGGCTATGATTGCAGGTCTCGAGCTAGCTAAAAGCTTCGGAGCTGAAGTCATTAAAGCCAAGTGTGACTCTTTACTGGTAGTGAACCAAGTAAACAAAACCTTCGAAGTTCGAGAGGATAGAATGCAAAGGTATTTGGACAAACTACAGGTAACTTTGCACCGTTTCAAGGAATGGACTTTGCAGCATGTACCTCGAGAACAAAACAATGAGGCTGATGCACTTGCAAATTTGGGGTCATCGATCGAGGAAGATGAGATCAGCTCGGGGACTGTCCATCAACTCTCAAGATCCGTGATCGAGGAAGGTCATGCAGAGATAAACTCTACACGCTTAACCTATGATTGGAAGAATAAATATATTGAATACTTGAATAACGGAAAGCTCCCATCAGACCCTAAAGAGTCGAGGACCCTACAAACCAAAGTTGCTCGATTCACATTGGCTGAAGATGGAACATTATACAGAAGGACATTCGATGGACCATTGGCAGTATGCTTAGGAATAGGAAACACCGATTATGTTCTACGAAAGGTCCATGAAGGCACTTGTGGGAACCACTCCGGCGCCGGATCACTGATTCACAAAATCATTAGAGCAAGATACTACTGGGACAGCATGGAAAAAGACACTAAAGAGTTTGTTCGAAAATGTGATAAATGTCAAAGGTTTTCACCGATGATCCGTCAGCCCGGAGAACAACTTCATTCAGTCCTATCCCTATGGCATTTATGAAATGGGGAATGGATATCATCGGCCCTCTGCTATCGGCCCCAGGTAAAGCTAAGTTCATTTTATTTATGACTGACTATTTCTCTAAATGGGCTGAAGCACAAGCGTTCGAGAAAGCGAGAGAGAAAGAGGTTATAGACTTCATCTGGGATCACATCGTATGTCGATTTGGGATACCCACCAAAATAGTGTGCGACAATGGAAAATTATTTATCGGTAGCAAAGTGACGAAATTCCTCGAAGACCAAAAATTAAAAAGGATATTATCAACGCCGTATCACCCTAGTGCGAACGAACAGGACTATCATTCAAAACCTAAAGAAAAGGTTGAACGACGCTAAGGGGAAATTGAGAGAAATTCTACCCGAAGTCCTTTGGGCATATCGAACAACATCAAAGTCCAGTACGGGGGCAACCCTATTCTCCTTAGTATATGGCTCCGAAACCTTGATTCTAGTTGAAGTCGGGGAACCCAGTGCCAGGTTTTGACATACAACAGAAGAGTCAAATCACGAGGTTATGAATACTAGCCTCGAATTATTGGATGAAAAACGAGAAGCCGCACTCATTTGAATGGTCTCACAAAAGCAACGAATCGAAAGATACTACAATAGGAGAACCAACCTTCGCCACTTCATAGTCGGGTACTTAGTTTTGAGGAAAGTCACCATCAACACTCGAGATCCTAATGAAGGAAATCTCGGCCAAATTGGGAGGGACCCTACCAAGTGCTCGACATCGTCAGTAAGGGATCTTATAAGCTCGACACGATGGACGGCGAACAACTGCCAAATAATTGGAATAACATGATGGACAATCTAACTTCAGCAGCATCAGAAATTTCCTTTGCCCGAGTGTTAGCGGCTTCAGCGTCGTCTCGGTAGGAGGCCACGAGCGCCTCTGCCTCGGATGTGGCCCTTACAAGCTCAGCGGCCAACCAAGTCTCGAGCTTTCAACCTTATGGGCTCGGGTCAAGTTCTCCCCCTTCACACTTTGGAGTTGACGCTCAACCAAAGATAGTTGGGGCCGAACCGCATCTTTCTCCGAGGCGAGACGGTCCATGTTATGCTTCCACCCCAAAGTCTCTGCCTCTTTCACCTTGGCCTCCTCACGAAGTTGCTCAACCAATTCGGCCTTCTGCTGAACCTGCAGGATCAAAGTGTTAGTCGCCAATATCAAGTTAATACATAACAAGCTCCCAAAAATTTACATTACCTGTTCAATGAGCTCGGTCTGATCTTGATGAGCTCTTGTCATCTTAGCTCGAATGCTCATGATCTCCTCTTCTTTTTGCACATAGAGGAGTTTGAGGGTGTCTATCTCCTCTGTAAGCTTTTTGAGATTAGCCTCACATCGGGCCAGATCAGCTCGATATTTAAAGGATGCTTCTTGATGAAGCGCCATAGCCTGTACAGAAAGGAAGGAAATCAGACTTAGAGAAATAAGAACAAATGCAAGCATGGTAACATGGGCTAAAACTCACTTGGTTCAGAAGCCGCTGAGCCTCATAAAAAATGAGTGATGCATCCAAGTCGGGAACATCATCGACCCCCGTAAATCAGCCGTGAAATATATCATCACCTTCGGGGGCCATCCCCACATCGGGGGTCCCCATGGACCGGGCATCTCCAAACTGCCCCTTAGAGAACGTGGGGTCGTGCAGCGAATCATCAATGTTAATTACCCGAGCGAGTCACTCAGGGAATTCTCTTCTCTTTGAAGGGCCTCAGAACTAGACCCTTCGGGCATACCTGCCGGTTGCTCACCACGGCAGGAGGCATCATCAACACCCGATGACTCGGGGACTCTGCTCGGACCTTTCTCTGAGATCACCTCGGTCTGTGGCTAAACCTCCTCGACCGTCACCGACTCAGCAGTTCTTGAAGCTTCGATGCCTCCTCTCTTCCGAGCCACCAGCAGGCAGTCGACATCTTCTCCCTCCTCGTCTTCATCTCGTAGCATTTGGACTACATCGGTAGACAGGACGGCGGGATCAGTCTTCGAATTTTGAGCCCTGCTTTTCCTGGGCTTCAGGGTATCTGGAGGAGAGGCCCTTCTTTTTTCTTGTATTTGGTCGGCTTCGGGACCTCCTCTTCCCTCAGGGGAAGAGGCCTCATGACGACATTATCTCCAAGACCTGTATGAGAAGAAATCAAGCTAAAAAAAAGTATTTCACAGGAAAGCATCAAACACGGATAGGGGAACTTACATGATTTTTGGCCTCTCATCGACCCTTGGCCAAATAGAGCCACAAGCGCTCAACATACGAAGAAGTTGAAACCAGTTGTCGAACCCAACCTGCAAGGTCCGGGACTGCACTAGGAAACCAGGGGGAAGCTGCACCATAAAGAAGAATATAGATGAGAAGAGGTAAAGGAAACATGACAAGTAATCAAACGTTATCAGTGAGGTTCTACTTACGCTTCATGTTCCATTCTTCGGGGAATGACTTCTTCTCGTCAGGGATTAAGTCGGAGGTCCTGACTCGGACAAACCGGCCCATCCATCCTCATTACTTGTCCTCGTTTATGCTCGAGAAAAACACCTTCGTGGCCCGACGCTGAAGCCTTATCGGTTTGCCCCGATAAAGACGAGGGCTATATAGCCTAATGAGATGATCGAGGGTGAAAGACATCCCCTCGACCTTGCTCGAGAAGAATCTGAGCAAAATGATAATGCTCCAAAAAAAGGGGTAGATATAGCGTAGGGTTACCCGGTATTGGCGGCAGAAGCTGATTATGACATAACCAACGAAACCCAGTGTGAAAGGGTAAGTATACACACTTAAGAACCCTTTCACATAAGTGGTGATGTCCTCCTCGGGGGGTAGGAATCACCACCTCTTTATTCTCCCAGTGGCAGCCTTTTTTTACCTGCTCGAGATCGCCTTCAGATATCGAACAGGTATATCTAGACATGGGCTCGCATCGGCCCGGAGCCGAAGAGGGTTTTTTGACTTTAAAGTCGGAAGTAAGTTCACATGGCCCGGGGATGCACTCTTCGATACGTGGCTCCATCGGTGTTTTGTCATCGGCCGATAGCGATGAGGAGGCCTTTTCTTCTTGAGGAATGGTCTTTGATGTATTTGTCATTGCTATATGAGGTTTAAGGAAGAAGAAGGCGGAATTTGTGTTTTAATAAGAGATTGGCAAACGGAAACCGGCAAAGTTGATGAACCTTAAGAGAATAGAAGAGCTTTTGAAGATTAGAAGAAGTTTGAAAGTAAAGTTTGAGAAAATTATGAAGGTGGTCTATTTATAATAGCCATTTTGATGATTTGAAAGCTCTGGTGGCCGACCATCAACTGGCGTTAATTAATGACCTTGGGAACTGTGCAGAAGCGACGCTTTAATCGCTTTTGTCGCTTACGTCATGATGTTGACGTCATAATTGATCGAGGAATTAAATTGAAGTCTCGAATTCGTTTCTTCATGTTATACTCCTAAAAACGAGGGGACTATCTGTATACGGTCGAAATCGGCCATACCCGATTTCGTTGGCAGGAGAGTTGCCTCGAGGGTAACTTCATAATAGATCAGGATCGAGCTCAATGATAGAACATCAAGCCTGGAGATCGAAGTATTCATTGAGATCGAGGCAGCAACAATCGAGATCAACCATGATTGGCTTCGAGTAAGGCGTAATAACGGAATGACAAGATATCAGTAACCGGTCGAAGATCATGGCGAAAATTCCGGAACAAATCAAATCAAAGCGGTTATTAGTGTCAATCATTGGATCTACTTCCGTTATTAGAGTTGTACCTTATTTAGGATTCCTCTATTATATAAAGAGGGATCCCATTCACTTTTAAGGGGGAAGAATTATCCATTAATAAGAATATACACACACACTGCCTTCTTTGTTTTACTTACTATTCATCGTTGTTTGTTCCATCCTCTACTGTTCTTATTAACTAACCTCGAGACTATCTCGAATCGAGGTCGAGGCATTGTTTGCAGACCGGTTTGATTTATTTTATTTTCTAATTTATCTATTTAATTCGTTGTTTATCAATTGGTACTGGTTTAAATCGCATATCATTAAAACCAAAATATAAGTTTAACTGTTGCTCAATTTTTAGGGTAAACAATACACTAATTGTTAACGTTATGAATGAATATTTTACTCGTTAGGAATAGGAAATTCAAAATTTAGATTAAGAAAAATCTAGTCACTAATAGTGTATTAGAAAGAAAGCATATTCACATCTGAATGAAAATAAATTGAAATTATTATTTATACACTTAACCCAAACGAAGCTTAAACCGATGTTTGAACTTCAATTACATGATTATTACTTCAGATATTCCACTTAACTATAGAATTAGAGGGTGTTTGGCTAAGCTTATAAGCTGGTCAAACTGGCTTATAAGCACCTTTTGGCTTATCTACGCGTTTGGTAAGGGTATTTTAGTCATTTTAACAAAAGAATAGCTTATCAGTATTTTTTAATCAAGCACATCAACTGCTTATTATCAGTTTCAGCACTTCTATCCAAACACGTAAATGCTTATTTTAAAAATCAGTTTCAGCATTTAAAAAAACTTTTCAGCACTACAAGCTTATCAGCTATTTACAATCAGCTAATCCAAATGGGCTCTTAGTTCTGTTTTTCTTTTAGCATGTATTTCAATTTCCTCTTCATTAGCATTGAGCTTGGTAATTTAAGTGTTTTACTTTTCTTTTGAGTTTATTTTAAAGAATGATATATTTTTATATTTATTAAATTCTTAATTGCAATAACCTACTCTTAATCATACTCTCTTACAAAAATGATATGTCACCGTAAGATTTAAAAGGTAATTTAAGTATGTAATATATATCTTTTATTTAAAATTAAAAAATTTAAAAGTCTTCTTTATATTTTTAAATTTCACATCCTGTTACTTTAAAAGTTTTCTTTATCTATTTAAATTTCACGTCCTGCCAAACTACCGTGCAGAAGTGAGAAGATGAAGGGAGGGAATATTAAGAGTCCGTTTGGCCATGAAATTTTTTCACTTTTTTGATTTTTTTTTATTCAAAATCAGTGTTTAGCCATACAATTTTTAATTTTCATTTCAAGATGAATTTTGAAATTTTTCGAAAATTTTAAAAACTTCAAAAGGCAGTTTTCAAAAATTTCACTCAGATCACTCACAAAAATTCAAAACTAACCCAAAATTATACTCATGTCCAAACACAATTCTAATTTTTAAATATCATTTTCACCTGGAATTTTTTCACTTTTTTCTGGAATTTTACAATTCTTATGTCCAAACACCCACTAACTCAAATGGTAGGAGATCTCTAAATATAATCATCAAAAGTTTTGCAGGTCATTTTGGTCTATTCAAATTAAATTAAAAAAGCGAGCATAGAAATCATTTGAGTAAAATCCTCATTACCTCCTTAACTTTAAGGGATTGGGAAACAATACTCCCCGCCCGTTTTGAATGGGAAAGGGAATCACCTTGTGCAATAGTTTTTCGGTGAAATAAATTTTTTAATAAAAATCTTTTCTTTTTTGAATAGATAATTTTTAGAATGTAATTTATTATAGCCGAAAGCTCAAGATATGAAAAATAATTAGAACCTATATAATTTATGGAGTTCCCCTTTAGCCTTCTTCTTGCATAGTTTAAGTATGATGTAATGCAAAAATGCCTCCATAATGAATTTTTAAATATGACATTATTAATTATAATTTCTGTTCAATAAAGATATTTTTAAAATAAGTAAAGTTTAATAATTGCTTTAGTATAATAATTTTAAAATACAAAAAAAATATATAAATAAATTAATACTAATAGCAGCAATTCTTTCATCTAATATATATGTCAGAGAATTGATTATTTCAATGTATTTTTTCCCTTCAAATTGAAATGCTAAAGCATCCATGGTGAATGTGCGTTCATCATATTTCTTGAATTTAGTATGCAAGATCTTTTTCTTTATTTGTAAAAAGTTTAACCACGACCTCAATATAATAGAAAAATATATTAAATTTTACAAGCAAGAAAGACGAAATTCAAGTATTAATTTGGATGCAAAATATTATAATTCACCTTTGAAAGAATAGAGAAAGAAAAGAAAATCTTTATTTAAGAAAAAAACTCTCACCAAAAGAATATTGCATAAGGGAGTTCCCTCTCCCATTCAAAATGTAAGGGGTATTGTTTCCCAACCCTTAAAGGTAAAGGGTTAAAGTGGATTTTACTCCAATCATTTCCACCTTTATGAATTTATTGACCTCGTGAATCATGATTGTCACAACTCGCACTTTGGAGTTGTGATATCGGCTAAGAACTGGTGAGAAAAGGTCCTTCTGATGGTCTGACGTAGAAATGTCTACTCGGGTAGCTTGGGCTTTTTAATTTTAAGCATTTAAGCATATATAAGGGGGGTATAGGTGATGAAAGCTCTGACCTGCCTCCCCCATGCGTGCTGCCACCGAGCCGTATAGAACGAGCTACCTTGGGCAACCTCAAGGGCCTGCCTAGATGACTCAAAAGGAGTGTCAAAGGTACCCATACGAGTTAGGGAAACTCTATGGGCGGCGCAACGCCTTCGGGCTAGCGTTGGGCATCAAAGTGGCGCTGGAGGCTCGATGTGTGGGACGGCCAGCCCCGCGGGCTGTCGAATGTTGGAAGGAGACCTCCGTACCAATTGGATACTTGACGCACCTGTCATAGGGGCATCATGTGTCGACTTGTGATCATGGCTTGGGTTCAACCATGCAAGAAAGGGTCTGTTGGCCTAAAGGTGCAGTTTTGGGGCGACACTGCACTACTTCGGAATAGAAGCGTGCTGCAAGAGGGCTATGTATGGGCATGGCACGAAAGACGCACATGACAATGGCCAAGGGCTAAAGATTGCCTTACTCGGGCGAGGCACGAGCTAGTTGCGGATGCACTAGGCGAGTGTCAAGCTTGAGGATTGGGCTGTGCACGCAGGAGCGATGCTCAGTCTTGGGCTAAGGACAAGGCATGTCCTAGTCCAATCTCCCCAGGGCGCGCATGGATTGAGATCCTAAGATGGAGTGCCACGACATGTCTAGGGCCAAGGGCCTAGGCATCTTACAGGCGGCACGAGTTGGGGCGAGCCTACAGGCGAGTCCCACCAACAGGCACAAGATCGTGCTTGGAATCCTAGGAAAGGAAACAAGGCTGGCCTGAAGCTAGGGGAGTTGCAGGCGCCGCACGGGCGAGCAGGTGCCACTACCCAATGTAAGGATTTGGGCCCGTGACACTTGGTATCAGAGCTGATTAAGGCCATATTATGCCATGGCACAACGTCAAGGCAAAGGGTGGATATGGCGAGTGCATTTTGGATGTTAGTGCAGAGATCACGTCAAAGCAGAGATTGATGTTCATATGCTACCAAAGATCGAGAACCCGATACTGATGGTCGAAGAAAGAAATGGGTGATTCCATTGTCTTTCAAGAGTCTAAGGTGCTACTGAATGAGGTGATATGCCGATGAGTCGGATGGCCAAGAGAAAGCCATGTTTGCCAGGTCGTGCAACCATATTGCGAAGAGTAGGAGCCATGGACTATAAACTTGGGCATGATCATAGAGGAGATCTTGCCAAGGATGCGTGCGACGCATCAAGTTGAGTGTCTTTCCTACGGGAGAAGACTTTTGGGTTGCCTGAGGGCATTGCCAAGGTGAGGAAACGAATTCGAGGGTATAGCGAAGCTTCGGAATTGGGCGAGTTTCCAAGTTAGAAAGTGTCATCATTCTGGAAAGAGGTATGTCGAATGATCGGGGACCGTGAGTGTCCAGGTGCGAGGCATACCGAACCGGGAAGCCGTGCTAGCAGAGCCAAGAGGGTGCCTGTCTATAGGGCGAGTATTGAACTACTACCGGGAGTATTGGCTACTTGCTGAGGAAGTGACAACTGGAAAACAAAGAGCTTTGTTCAGAAATGCGGCGATGCTATGACTTTGGGAATGTAGTACACATCAAAGCTCATCCCAAGTGCTGGCCGAATGCCAAGTGGGACGACAGTGCTAAGATGTATCCTCCACATTGAGTGTGGGAGGATCCCGCCTATGCAAGAGGCATATGGGCGAGGTCGTGGGTCTGGAAGCGAACACATCTTCAAGGTAGTGAAGGCAATTGAAAGCTACGGGAGCGGAATGCTACGTGAGCTATGCCACAATGGCGTCTTAATGCTACGTGAGCAAAAGGCTACGGGAGCCATGCCAAAGAGGGTATCTTAAGGCTACGGGAGCGAAAGGCTACGGGAGCAACGTCAAAAGAGCACATTGATGTGCTAACCTGTGAAGGAAAGTTTTAGACGGACATGAAGACCGGAGGGTCATGGTGTGATTGACTAGTGTGGGTCAATCACAAAGTTAGACACCAGAGGGTGCAAGTGCGGAGGCACTTTCCAAGTGAACACCGAATGGAGGTGAAGTGCAGAGGCACGCTTGGAAGATACTTGGGGGAGAAGTGCATAGGGCACGACTCCTTTTGAGAAAGGACTTCGAGGAAGTCCAACCCACAGGACAAAGGGAGCTTGAATGGGCATACCTGAGGAGGCAGACTCCGGGATGTCTTAAGCCATAATGTGTCATCGGGGACGATGACATTATGAGTGTGGGAGGATGTCACAACTCGCACTTTGAAGTTGTGATTTCGGCTAAGAACTAGTGAGAAAAGGTCCTTCTGATGGTCTGACGTAGAACTGTCTACTCGGGCAACTTGGGCTTTTTAATTTTAAGCATATATAAGGGGGGTATAGGTAATGAAAGCTCCGACCTGCCTCCCCCATGCGTGCTGCCACCGAGTCGTATAGAACGAGCTACCTTGGGGGCAACCTCAAGGGCCTGTCTAGATGATTCAAAAGGAGTGTCAAAGGTACCCATACGAGTTAGGGGAACTCTATGGGCGGCGTAATGCCTTCGGGATAGCGTTGGGCATCAAGTAGGCGTTGGAGGCTCGAAGTGTGGGACGGCCAGCCCTGCGGGCTGCCGAATGTTGGAAGGAGACCTCCATGCCGATTGGATACTTGATGCACCTGTCATAGGGGCATCATATGTCGACTTGTGAGCATGGCTTGGGTTCAACCATGCAAGCAAGGGTCCGTTGGCCTAAAGGTGCAGGTGTGGGCGACACTGCACTACTTCAGAATGGAAGCATGCTGCAAGAGGGCTATGTATGGGCATGGCACGAAAGACGCGCATGACAATGGCCAAGGGCTAAAGGTTGCCTTACTCGGGCGAGGCACGAGCTAGTCGCGGATGCACTAGGCGAGTGTCAAGCTTGAGGATTGGGCTGTGCACGCGGGAGCGATGCTCAGTTTTGGGCTAAGGACAAGGCATGTCCTAGTCCAATCTCCCCAAGGCGCGCATGGATTGAGATCCTAAGATGGAGTGCCATGACATGTCTAGGGCCAAGGGTCTAGGCATCTTACGAGCGGCATGAGTTGGGACGAGCCTACGGGCGAGTCCCACCAACAGGCATAGGATCGTGCTTGGAATCCTGGGAAAGGAAACAAGGCTGGCCTGCAGCTAGGGGAGTTGCAGGCGCCGCACGGGCGAGTATGTGCCGCTTCCCAATATAAGGATTTGGGCCGGTGACAATGATCCTAATACTATCGCCTATCCCTCACAAAAGAAAAAGGAAAAAAGAATAACAAATAAAAAAAGAAAAAGGAAAAGGAAAAATGTGGTCCGAATAAAAGGTCAATATGAATCGGAACTCTTGCGTACAAAATCCAATTCCAAGTGAAAGGCCTTAACTTTCGCAGCAACCGATTCTCAACTCCGATTCCACAGAGGTAAATCTCCTTTTCTTCTTACACCCAACTCCCCCTTCTTTTCTCTATATTCTCTCTTTATGTTTATGCTAATCAGCATTAGCGATTGCGATCTCATATTTTAACACTTCAATTTTCTGCTGATTTCTGCTTCAATGTATTAGATCTGGATCCCATTGTTGTTTGACTTGTTTTGACCGCTGTTCATCTGAATTCTACTCCCATTTTTTTGTTTTGGTCAACTTGATTGTTAATTCTACTCTACCTGTTTGACTGAGAATTACATAATGACGAATCTGTAATTTTACTCTCGACGGGTGGCGCTTGAGGGCATGCTTCATGGTTATACGTTTCTGATCCAGATTTTTAGTTTTGTTCTTTTTTGTTTGGTAGTCTATTTTGTAAGATGCCTAAATTTTTCTAATCCTGATCTGACGATTGAATTAAATAGTATTAGTAAATTTTCTACTTGCCTTACCTAGCTTTTACACTTTACAATTTGGTGTCTCTGATGGCAGGGATCCAGCTTTTGTTTCTTTAATACATAGGTATAGGGTTTAGTTGAAAAAGAACTTTTCAGCATTATGAGCGTCCAGCTATATGGTTCCAAGTTTTGATTTGACTAGAAAAAAAAATAAAAACAAGAACAACATAGGTGACTCTTGGAATCCTGTTATCAATCAGGTGACGGGTTACAAGCCCGATGAGGATATAGTAGAAAGTATACAAGCCCCATGTTGTGCCATGCCCCGTGTTGGCATGACACAACACGGATGCAGGATTTGGGTGTTTCTTTTTGATCTGGCTTACTGAGATTGGCTAGAGTGGTTTTGACCAAAAGTAGATGAAGAGAAAGGATGAAAAGAAAGGGAAGAAACAGTGGGGAATTGTCTCGCTTCTGACATTAGAAAATAGTTCCTTGAGTCAAAAAGATTGTGTTTTGAGAAAAGAGTGTCACTTATTTATTATTTAGCCCTTAATCTTCTTACTTCATTAGCTCCAAGTTAATTGCAAGCCATGTGTTTTTTAGATTTGTTAGGTTTTGAACTAGTTAATATTGGACCGTGAAAACAGATTAACGTCTTCTCCTGTACACATAAACGTGCTTAAACACATATGTAATTCTACTCTTGGAATCTGATAATGCTGTAAATTAACTGCTTTTGATTTTTCTTTTCGACTCACAATGTTCTTAAGCTTAATATGTATTACTACAAAACATAAAATTAACTGAATACCATTGCTTATAATTTTGTCTTGATAAAGTCGATTTTAATGGTGCAATTGAGGCTATATGACTTTTCTTTCTTGTTATAGTTTCATGCATGGTAATTCATGGGTTTATCTAACAAAATGTACATTTCATTCTTTATTGCAGTTGTCTTAGTGTTATAGACGAGTATGGCATCTAGCAGTGGCCAGAATGGAATTCAACTCCTTTTAGCTGCCGAACAGGAAGCCCAACACATTGTCAATAATGCCAGGACTGGTAATTGCTTTTACCTTCTTTACAAATCCAGTTTTCTTACCTTTTGATCTGGATCTCTGTCGGTTAACTACTCTGTCACATTGCTATTGGGAGAACTTAATAATGGCCAACATGCATGAGCTATTTGCAAGTCTTGTCTCTGTTGCTGCAAATTCTTGTCACTATGATACTTCCTGGGCACTTTTGTCCTGTAGTGGGCTGCGTGCTTATTGCCTTGGGATGCTTTCATAGTTTTTTAATGTAAGAGTTAGCATATGCTAGTTGTGTTTACAGTGGTGGGTAATTGTTGAGTTGTAGTATGGTTATTTTCTGGTTGTCATCAGTTCAAGGATAAGGATGAACTTCTCTAGTGCTCATCCATGTTGTGATGCGCACTGGCTGAGTATAAGATTCAATATTTTGCATGTATTTGAAATATTTCCTTATGCCAATGGATACTTTCCGGTAACATTCCTAAGCAATGCCCTCTTTCTCAAACTAGACATTTTAGTTCTAACTGCTGATTAGCCACAACCATTCAATATGCATTTGTTACGAGCGTAAGAGGATTTCTTCATCATTAGGACATTTCTGGGGGTGGGCGAACTTGCAAAAGCATTTTTCTTTATGCTGGATTCCTACCAGAAGGACAGGCATAATGATATGGGGGATTTTAAGTTATTGAACAATAGGTTAGTTAATGGATGTCATGCTCCAGTGGTCAAAATCGTTGCATCCAAAAGCTTATATTCGATATCTTTTTCTTTACTGATCAAACAAAAATGAAACATCATGTTTTGATATCATTTATTCCTCGTCTAAATTGTATAAGCTGTGTCGCTAGTCTTTTAAACCTTACTATTTGGAGCGTTGTGGATGCTTGGGATCAGGTTTATAGAAGTGCTAACTTGAGTTTCATGTGCAGCTAAACAGGCTAGATTGAAGCAGGCCAAGGAAGAAGCTGAGAAGGAGATAGCTGAATTTCGTGCTTACATGGAGGCTGAGTTTCAGAGAAAGCTTGAACAGGTAACTAAGGAACAAATAGTTCTGGAAGAAGATCCCATTGGCATAGTAATGGTATCAACTAGTATGTTCGTGGAAAATCATGACTTCGACCAGATCTTGTCCTCCTTTTAAATGCTTTTCATTTTACTTGCTGCATTTACGCACTTGGGGTTTGTTTGGTATGAATCAATTTTCCCATGTTTGGTTGGCCTAAATGTTATGGAAAAATATTTTCCTAGTGAACTCATTTTCCTCCAATTGGGGGTAAATGACTTCCCTACAAAGGGGAGGGAAAACATTTTCCAAAATTTTGTTTCAACCTTCCCCACCCCTACTGCCACCCTGCAATCCACACTCTCGCCACCTCAGGTCCCCAGATCCCGACCTACCATTTTGCACCTTGACCTCACCCCACGCTGACACCCTTACCTACCCTCCAACCCTGCGCCCCGACCCACCTCCCCCTCGGACATTGCAACTCGAAACACGGAGTTCGGGGCCTGGGTGTCACCTGGGGTCAGGGGCGGGGTGTCAAGGTTGTGGTTGAGGTTGAGTGTGGGGTCAGGGTACAGTGTCGGGGTTCGATGTCGAGATTCGGGTTGGGGTCAGGTTCATTGTCGGGGTCCGGGGTCGTAGACCATGGTCCGGTGTCAGGATCGGAGTTTGGGGTTCGGGTACAGGATTAATGTTTGCTTAAATTATATTAAAATGCTCTGGGGACAATAGTTTCTTCCTACTAACCAAACTCCAGAAAATAAGTAAGAAAATCACTTGTTTTCGAGTAAAATATTTTCTAGGAGAACATTTTCTGTGGTAAAAATATCACACCCTTGATCATAGCCAAAAGGCCGAGAAAGGTATTACGATGCTGCCTGCAGTTTTAAGCAATCCCATCTGTATGTTTTCATGTCTTGGATCGTTAAATATGGTAAATTTTCTGCTCTAGTATGTTTCCAAGTGGTGATGACAAAAGTCATTCCAAATTTAACCCTCAATAGCTGATAGTAACAATAGGCTCATTAAGAATTGCATCTATTTTTCAACTTCTCTTTCCTTCTCCTTTTTTCCTTTTTTATTGGGGTGTTGTTGTGGGGGTGGGGGAGAAAGGGGATGTTTTGGGCAATGATTCTGACTTCTCTGCTTAGCATTGACTAAGAATGGTTTCTGATTTCTGCTGTTTACAGACTAGTGGTGACTCGGGCGCTAATGTCAAACGTCTTGAGCAAGAAACAGATGCAAAGATCGAGCACCTGAAAACTGAAGCAGAAAGAGTCTCCCCTGATGTTGTCCAGATGCTCCTGAGGCACGTAACCACAGTGAAGAACTAAGATCTTCTGTGGGTGTAGTGGGTCAAGCTTAATGTTCATTTTGCAGATTTATGCTTCCCCCTGGTTTATGGTTTCTCTTGCTTGATCAGTCCAATGGATGTTCTCCATTTGTATTTTATGTTTATTATCATTATTTATTGTCTTGTCTGTTGAATAAAACAACTCACTCGAACTCGTTTCAACCCGTGTGTTGTAAACTTAGATGAGAAACCAAGGTCAGATGACTAGGCATGGCTGCTTCTTATTTATCTAGAACTGAGGAGTCTTTGATTCTCAAATATAGTTGAATGCAATGAACTTGTCGCTGCAGTTTATGTTGTACTAAGTGATTCAGCTGTAAAGAGGAGTGAGAATGTATTTAAATGAATTATTGCTTGGTTTTTATGGAAAATGGTGTTGATAAACTTGCAGTCTCAAGATGCTTTTTCTTTTCTGTGATCTTGAGGAGCTTTTCCGTTCCGTAGTTACGTTATTTACAATGTCTACTATCAGTCTGATTTACTTCAAGAATGCAAAATGGAGAGGTCTTGAAGAATTTGCACTACAATTATACCGCAAGAAATTAGTCCTATGGATAGAAGAACAGGTGTTGCACTTGATATTATCTTTTCACTGTCCTTGACTTCTCTATTGTGCATAGCCCATGCCATTGCTGGTGGTAGGACGCCATATAGCATTGTCATGCAGTAACCGCCCTGCGAACGTTGCATTATAATGAATCATTGGTCTCAGAAAGGCTTTCTAGTTTTAGTTTTTTGTTGTATGAAACGTGAAATTTTTAACTCACTGCTATATCTGTAGCAGCGGAAAACGCATCTGGAATTGTTGTCGACACGAGAAGAGGGGGAGCAATGGCAATTGCTGTTGCTGTGAAGCCTAAATTGTTTCTTCTCCACCATTTGCTTAATCGGAGCTGAGAATTTGATCTCTGGTAGGAATTAAGATTCAATTATTTAGATACTTTTTGAGAATCAGATGTTTAACACTAAAAACCAAATGTTACCTGTAAATCTAATCTTGCGGATACATCTGGTTGCAAATCAAGTTTATTGATTTGTTCTTTGAGAAACTCAGAGAAACTTAGAAGAGTACCAATTAGAGATGTTCCCACAGCTAGGAGAGAGAATGCTTGTACCATATATGACACTCCATTCCATTTCACCCTGAAAATGTATTGTTTAAAAAAAAGTTTTAACTTCTATAAACTACCAGTGTAAAGGAAGTCACCTAAATAAACAACAACATACATATAAACCGCAAGTCAGAACACTCATATCAGTTGAGATTTAGTAGTGCAATTGATAATAAGTGAATGAAGATTGAAAAAATGACCTCAGAAGCAATTCAACAGGGTCAGCAACTTGATCAAGTTGGGATGAAAGGCCAAAGGCAATTGCATCCCAAACAAGCAATGCCAGGAGTGGAACCAGTTCAAAATTCAACAGCAACCCCCTTATTCGTTTCAGATCACCTTCCAGGTAAGCACAAAGAACTGCAACCAAATCAATAACACGTGAATCTCAATTTGGTGAGAAAGTAAAGTTAGGAAAATAAACCTCAAAAAAATTGTTTTCACCTGGAGCTAGATCATGGTAGACTAAAGAGAATATCAACACGGGTATCATTGGTGGAACTTTTCCCCAGTCACTGCTTCCTGCATCTCCTGACCACCCTCCATATACACTGGTTAGAACCTCGATTGATACGAGCAGTCCTGTTTGCATGTTATTCCAATTATCACATTTTCTGAACTTTTTGGATAACCCTTTTGTTTGTTTCATTGATCAGTGATCAAACTACAAAAGCTAACTTATTTCATATAGTAGTACCTATCATAAGTGCAGTGAGCCATTGGTTGACTTGATCAGTGGCTTTAGTCCCACCTACAGAGATGAGAATTGTGAAGAGGGAAGTGAAGAAAAATCCCAAAACTGATTCTGGGAGATTGATCAAATGGCAGAGGATTTCGCCCGACTTGGAAATGTAAGCAGTCATTGAAGTGTACCCTAAGAAGACATAGGTTAGTGTAGCAAAGAGTCCGCCCCACTCTCCTAGTGTTTCTTGAGCCATTGTCCTAATGGAGATGATCTCTAGCTTATTGCCTTCAAATTTCACTTTGTTCTTTTTGAGCAACCCCACATTGATTTCAACTAGTAGAAGTGCTTCCACTAATAGAAATGCCCAACACATTGTCATAGCTATTGAACTTGGGATTATTCCCTGCAATAGACAACATAAACAATGCTGTAATCTTATGCTATGAGAAGGGTGATCTTTATTTTGCTTTCAGATCAACCATTTTAACTCTGCTCATTTAAGCTACAATGCTAGCTAGTAACTCAAAAACCAGTTCAACTTAATGGTTATAAGTTTGTGCTTATTTCTTTTTACTAGAATAACAATTATAGAGATTCAACTTCCAACCACGAATAAAAAGGGCAGCCCGGTGTACTAAGCTCCCGCTATGCGCAGGGTCCGTGGAAAGGCCGGACCACAAATGTCTATTCTACGCAGCCTTACCCTGCATTTCTACAAGAGACTGTTTCCACGGCTCGAACCCGCGACCTCCTGATCACATGGCAGTAACTTTACTAGTTACGCCAAGACTCCCCTTCTTCCAACCACGAATATAATTCTAAATATAGAGGTTTCGTTTATGTAAACCTTGGTGATTAGAGTTATTCGCTACATCTGCTAGTGGGAGATAGCATGTACTTAGTCGAGGTGCATGCAATTGGCCTAGACAACACCATTATTGAAGAAAATCACAAATGACGGGAAGATTCTTCTACTAATCATATGGTGAGAGTTAAAAACACTCATTATGAGCTAAATAAAACAGTAAATACCACTATTGAGATATTGTTTACCTAAGAATGTTATCTTAAGGACTTTTCATTGCCACTCAATGCTCTAGGCACCAAATTATGCACCATTATAATATGACTAAGTATTGAATGTCGATTGTCAAATGATAAAAGGTATAATTTACAAATAGAAACATAGTTACCGCAGGGGAAGTTTTTTGGGGAAGAGCAAGAATCCCAGAACCAATACTTGTCCCAATGATTAGAGCAACAGCACCTGCAACTGTGCCTTTCTTTTTATCAATTTTCTGAGTGATCTGTTCCTCTGATTTTGCATTTGCAAAGTATTCTTTTCCCTTTGTTGCTGAAATTTTCAAAGATTTTTGTACCCATTCTTGTCTACGTTGGATGTGTTGAAAAGAACTGCAATAGGCACTGCTGATCACAATGAGAATTTATAATTGAAAGATTAAAGTATTCAGATAATCTATCAACATTAAAGTTCAAGTGACAGTTAACTAGAGAGATTAAAATGACATCATACATACATTCTGGATTTCAAGAAAATAGTGTTCTTTTCTTGATGCCATAATGATAATTTTGCCCATAGAGAATGTGAACTTGATTCATAAATTCTTGTGCTGATCTTTTCATTACTGAAGGAAGCTGAACTGAGGTAATGAATATTCATGCCACGTAGCTAGATTCCCAACTATCTTGGAAGATGAAGAATCTTGGACTTGTATTGGTTAATTGAAAGAGTTTGCAGTAACTACATCTTAGAATCTATTCTGGCACATGTGAATGATGAGAGGTTGAAATTAACTTTGGGACCACTAAAAAAATATTATTGTAACATAAGTTTGAAAATATCAGTATTTAAAGATCTCTTCTTCCAGAAAACAAAAAGATATTAACTCTAGTTATACATTGTGAGATTTTTAGGCGGTTTGGCAAATCTTCTAAAATCAGCTTATTTTGAAAAGTATTTTTTAAAAACACTTTTCAAAAAAGTACTTTTAGTAAGAAACAGTTTTTTGTTTGGCTAATTAATTTAAAATTTTTTTTGAACAGTAACAAATATTTGGCCAAAATTTCAAAAAGTATTTTGAAATATATATTTTTTTAAAAGTATTTTTCAAAAAAAGTACCATCGGGTAGAAGCTACTTTTGTTTCTGCTTCTCAAAAGCTGTTTTTGCTTTTTAATCAATTATCAACCGATATAAAGAGAAATTTAGTAACTTATAACTTATTAATGTCCAAAGTGAAGTTTACAATCTTTTTTCACCAATGATGACAAGTTTGATCGTCTCTTGGAAGTCTAAGGGGTCGTTTGGTTAGGAAATAAGTTATCACATGATTAATTATCTCGGGATTAGTTATCTCACCCTCTCATAGGGATAAAAAAATACTATAAAGTTATCTCGGGATTAGTTATACTACGATTTTATCCCAACCAAACATGAGATAAATTCATCTCAAATTTAATTCTGAGATTAATTATCCCTTATCTCTCGTACCAAACGAGCCCTAAAAGAATGTCATAGAACACAGTTTCCCCAAGTCTGTCCTATTAAGAGAAACCATCAATGGGCTTACAATTAAATTTTAGGTTGTGTATATAAGTATACTCCTATTTACTAGGCACATACGACTTGACTGATTGTAATATTTTTAAGCATTGTTTTTATGTATTTTCAGCGACAGAGTTGTAAATAGGTGTGTGAGCCTTTCATAGGGTTTGTTGATTAACAAAAAACTATAAAAAATAGTTTTTGTGGTCAAAGCAAATAATAAAATAATTTCGGTTTCTAATAACTAATTTTATTTCACTTTTCCTACTATAGATGTGAACAACTAATTTTTGACCACACCCAAATTCTATATCATTTTAGTATAAATATTTCTTTTAGATCTAATATTAATATTTTAAACTTCTATCTCACTTTTAGTAGAATTTATATGAGAAAGTTGAAATATATATATATATATATATATATAGTTTTTAATAAATAAGCTATGATATTTTAGTTAGTATAATTTAACTATAGTGTAAATATTTAGTTGTCTTATGTATATGATATTTATGTCTCAAAGTAGTTGGCTAATATTTTTAGTTACATTTACTCTCTTTTCTTTATTTCTTATATATATATAAACAAAAGTCAATAACAAAAAGAACAAAAAAATCTATTAAAAAAAAGGAAGTAAAAGATTTCTCCAAAAACTACCTAAACACTCACGTCCCCAATCCCCTAACTTCCCATTTTTTTGCTAAACTCCCCTCTCCTTCACGTCCCTTTCCCCACTTCCCCCACTCAGCACTACTTCCTCACATCAATTACTATAACCCACGTATATTTATATATAATTGACATCTTGAAAAGGGAGGGAGGAGACAATTAGGCAAACCTTAGGCATCATCTTGATTTTTGCTCACACAAAATCATCTCTGTTTCCTCCATAAAAACCAGCCGAAAAACTCCATCGAAAACACAGAAAACATCCCTTTTTCGCACAAAAACAGCAGCTCCGAAAGTTGAGTTCGTTGGCATCGAGGTCACCGGTTGGAGGTTTCCGTTTGAGGTCCTAGTTCCTGTTCACAATACAGTTTTTCTAGACAAAGAATGTGCTTTGAATAGCTTCATTAAGGTCCAATTCTATAGTGTTTCATTTTATGTTGGTGAACTAAAATATAATATTGTTTCTTCGAGTTATTCAGCTATTGTATGTGTGCCTTCTCTTTTTCATCGCGATTTGATTTTAGTGTCTTATTTATTTATATTTGCTTCTGACTTTATAAAACATGAGCCTGGATTTGGATAGTTTATTCTCATTGCTCCTTCTGATTATTGGTTTCTATACTGTTTAGATGGATTCGTTGCCTAGATAAGTTTAATGGCCAATTAGAAATGCTTTTTTATGTTGAAAAACTTCAATAATGATAAGTTACATGCCAATTAAGTTTCAATATATTATGAGAAGTTTTCGTTGTTGATTAATGGGCTGTATAGTTTAGCTAGAAGTAAACGTAGGTTTGGACATAGATAAATGGGCTAAATGATAAGATTCGGCCAGGCCCATGATAATAAAATTCATAAGCTAGCTCATATTTCTCCCATAATAATAGTGGCAAATATTTTTTATAACTTAGTAGAGTAACTCTTTTTGTAAATAATCCTAGTAATTAAGTTCCATACTTCTCCATAAATCCATTTCATAATTTTGAACTTTCACAATAATCTCAAACTTAGGAAATGAACAATCATGAATACGATAGCATGCTTTAGGTGGCGCTCTTAATTAATCAAATTATCGTGATTATGTATACGTTCGCGTGACATAAATATGATTTTCAAAATTAAAATCAAGGTATGCGTTCGCGCAACTTTGGGCGAAATAATCTTAATAATAATAAAGTGTTATTAATTGTGTACACGTACGCGTGACATGATTCATGACACGCCAAACAAAACGAATACACGTATGCGTGATTCGTTTCAAGATAATTCCATAATTACAAATAATCAAGCAATTAAAAGCGGTTTAAGGCAAAAGTGCATAAATTTTCCTAGAACATAAAATATGCAGAATTAGTTAACCCAGGTATGATTATTAAAGCGACCGTGGTAGAACCACGGAACTCGGGAGTGCCTCACACCTTCTCTCGGGTTAACAGAATTCCTTACTCGATTTTCTGTGTTTCGCAAACTTAAACAGAGTCAATTTCCTTGAATTGCTATCAGTGGCGAAGCTAGAAAATATTTCAAGGATGTTCAAACTTGAACAAGAAAAAAAATTCTCAACAAGTCGGTGCACCGAAAAATTTAAATCAAACAACGTGATATCGAGCTAAATTATAAAAATACGGGTAATAGTACGAATAATTGGATAAATCCAAACTAATATAAAGAAGCATCGAAAAGAGATTCTACTTATTACAATTGTACTCGTAGAGGTTTCATCTCTTGAATTTTTTTTATAATAGACTCATTAGAAACAATACTAAATACTTCTCTTTCTACATAAGGTACTATGCAACCGCCTAAAAAGTCATCATCCATTCGATTCCGCAAGTCATTCTTGATAAACTTCATTGCTGAGAAAAGCTCTTTCAACAGTTGCAGTGGCAACAGGCAGAAGCAACGCAAGTTTCACTAAGAGGAATACAAGAGGATAAACTGAATGCTTCTTTGTCTTAACTAATCTTTTTGAAAGATCAGAAAGCCCATTTAGATTGGAGAATCTTTCATCAAAATCACAAACATTAATAATGTAACTCGCAAGTGGATTCTCAAAAGCACTCATCTGAAATTCATCAAAGTCATCAGGATACAATTCAACCATCTTCATTATTTTTTTGATATCAAAACTTGAAAATGAGTCAATTGGATTCAAACAACCAACTCCATGAAGCAAATCAGTTGTCACTTCGTCAAAACGATCATTAATTCCTTGAAATTGCCAATCAAGAACTTTACAAAACACATCAACACGATAATGATGAAAGACAGTATAATCAGCAGGTTTTCGCAAGTGATCTTCCAGAGTTAACATATAGATCATCAAAATTAGGCACCAAAATATCATGCTTGATATAAAATATAAAT
This sequence comes from Nicotiana tabacum, assembly GCF_000715075.1. Classification (NCBI taxonomy): domain Eukaryota; kingdom Viridiplantae; phylum Streptophyta; class Magnoliopsida; order Solanales; family Solanaceae; genus Nicotiana; species Nicotiana tabacum. The sequence continues at coordinate 92,013,944 of NC_134092.1, read as the reverse complement.
ACTTTATCAACAAACAAATCCCATTCATCATCCCTCCTTAAAGTTTGCAATCTTGTTACACCCTATGTTTTTGTACGTAAAAATGCGTCGTAAGTAAACTAATGTAGGACCAAAAATGAGATAATATTTAAAAGTAAATAAAGTAAGTTAATCATGTTACCTATGAGGTTACAAATATTGAAGATCATGAACAACAAGTACAAAGAGGGTTGGACAGTTCAGAAGCTAAAGCAATTGAATAAAACAATGTTTCGTCGAAAGTCGACAAGTTGGGAATGTTATAACATGTACCTTTGGGGTGAGACTAGGGTGATTAACATGATAAGGAGATTATGTTATGATTTATATTAGTCGTATGACATCCGTGTGTTATGTTTTAATGTCAAGCGAGTTGTGGAACAAAAGTCGATGAAAGTCATCACAAGTTACATTCATAAGTTTTACTGAAACTTTGGGTCAAATGTAACTGCGATTTTCTCCCAATATACTTAGAGTTATGGGGTGTTCCACCCATAAAATTAAAGATCTATGAGTCTATTTTCCAATGCATTAAACCGTTTGTCAATATGACATCGGAGTAATGAGATATGGGCATTTTTGCGATACTGCGCAAGCTGCTAGGTGACAAGTAGGTGTGTCACCTACTTGCTTAAATGAAAGCCCAAAAATGGGACATTTCGGGTCGTCCAAAGAGGCCTTTTAAAGGCCTATTTTCTTCATATATTAGACTTAAAATAGAGCATAATAACCAGACATAATCTCTGCAAAGAATCCTCCCAAAAATTTCCCACAAACCCTAATTGATTTTCTCTCCCTTTCAAGTTCTAATTGGAGGTAAAACCTAGAGTTTGAAGAACCAAGATAGGAGCTGAGTTATCCAACAAATAAGGTGAGTTTACTGCTCTCTTTCATCCAGTTTTTCTTCTATAAATTCATGGTAAGTTGTTCTATACTTGTGAGAACTCACGGGACGGTGATCGAAAGTCGTGAGTTCGAGTTATTCACTTGTAGCGGACTGTTTTGTGGACTATTTTGTGTTGCTGTTGGGCTGCGTGTTTTACTACTGTTTTGTGGAGTTTTGGAGGAGGAAGGGGGGTGTAGAAACACCATATAAATGTAGTGTGGTTGGCTGGTCGTTCGTCATAACATTTTCGGGTCGTTTGATACTACTACGGTGGTCGTTTTGTGTACGAAGAGATTGGGGTGTGTTGGGCTGTTTTGTAGTATTTGATGGTGTATATAGGGCTGGAAAATAATGTATATATGTTGTTATTGTTCTGTTCTTGTATTGTTGGTGTTATCTTGAATTTGGAGGAAGTAAGGATTATAGGGGAGATGCTGCCCGTTTTAATACAAAATAAGTTTGTCGTTCGTTGTGCGATAGTTGTACCTTTCGTAACTTAACGATAGTATTATTATCGTTCTTGTAGATTAAGGTGCAAAGAGGTGAGTTCAACTTGGTGATTGGAAAGATTGTGATAAGGTATGTTAAGGCTAAGCCTTCCTTCATTTTGGCATGATCTCGTAGCTACATGTGTTAGTAATGAGACAAAAGAGAAGTTCATATTCATGAATTTATTCACACTATTCTAGTCTCATAAGTTACAATATTATTCCTTATCGAGACTCTATATTCAATTTTAGTATTTTCTTCTTCCAGTCAAGAGAGCAGCAAGCCTATATATACAGTATTACAGAATTTTCATTACCATCGAGCTATAATCGATGGGCAGGCCCCTATTGGGCAACCTCTGATCAGATGGAAAGTTATATACCGAGCCTACTGTGGCCGAGCGCCTATGAGCGAGCCCAGCATGGTCGAGATACATAGCCTAGTATGGCCGAGCGCCTATGAGCGAGCCTACTATGGCAGAGCAGTTATATATACCGAGCCTTATAAGGCCGTACAATTATTTTACTTACTATATTGAAGGAGTTTAGTCACTATCAGCAGGTAAGTATATCTCCAGATCATCTTTGACTCCCAGTTACTTCCAGTTATTATATTATCAGTTCAGTTTCGATTTTCAGTTATGTTATTGCCTTACATACTCGGTACATTATTTCGTACTGACGTCCCTTTTCCGGGGACGCTGCATTTCATGCATGCAGGTTCAGATAGACAGACGAGTAGACCTCCTCAGTAGGTGTTTCCCGAGTTCAGCCTGATCGGTAAGCTACACGTCTTTCGGAGTTGCTAGGTCTATTGTTTTGTGTACATCTTATGTATATCTGTATATATGTTATGGGTAGGTCGGGGCCCTGTTCCGATCACAATATATCTATCAGTAGAGGCTTGTAGACATATCCTGTTGGTTAGTACAGTATGTTGGGTTTGTAGGCCTGGTATGTATAATTTGGTGGTTTGTCAGCTGTAGTAGCTATGACGGCCTTTTCGGCCTAGCTTTATATTGATGTTTAGTTAGCGCTAGTTTCCATTCAGTTTTATATTTTGCTTCGCAAATTGTCTTGCAAGGTGGCCCCATGGCCAAAGTATGACATTATGTGTTCAGAGTCCCTTAGTCGCAATTTGGTACGCCAGGTTAGGTGAGGCATCGGGTGCTTGTATCGCTCCTAGGTTCGGGGCGTGACAAACTTGGTATCAGAGCAGTTCTGTCCTAGGGAGTCTATAAGCCTTGTCTAGTAGAGTCTTGTTTATAGATGTGTTGTGCACCACATTATATAAGCAGGGCACTACAGGGCATTCAGGAGTTGGTTACCCTTCTTTGAAATCTAAATCGTGCTACAGAACTGAGTTATAGGAAATTTGAATTAAACTTATGTGTTGGTGTTTGCATGCACAGATGACGGTGACTAGGAAGACTACGGCTAGCCAGAGGAGAGATACAGCAGTAGGTGAGGGGACCAGCAGGGTACCCCCAGTAGATGGGGCCCAGTCTGAGGCTCAAGGTGAGACCCCTACTCAGCCATTACCGGCTCCTCCACCAACTACGGAGATTCCTAGGGAAACCGCACATCCAGTTCCCCCTCCACTTCCATCAGATCAGGACTTAAGGAGTGCGGTGCATTTGTTGACATAGTTGGTAGCTACCTAGCAACAGGCTAGGGCATCAGCTAGTGCAGGAACTTCTGAGGGGTCTGGGAGTTCAAGGGTCCGAGAGTTTATTGCTTTGAGTCCCCCAGAGTTCACGGGGACAGATCAGAGGGAGGACCCGTGGGATTTCATAGATCAGCTTCACAGGATCTTTTGTGTTATGCATGCCACGGAGAAAGAGGCAGTTGAGCTAGCAGTTTTTCGACTCTGAGATATAGCCATCCTTTGGTACGAGGGATGGGAGAGGTCCAGGGGACGTGATGCACCTCCAGCTATTTGGGAAAATTTTTCAGATGCCTTCCTTGACCAGTACTTACCACGGGAGATCCGACAGGCTCGAGTCGATCAGTTTCTAGCCCTCAAGCAGGGTAATATGAGTGTTCGAGAGTATAGTCTCCATTTTGACTCATTGGCCAGATATGCACCATCCATAGTTGCTACTATGCGGGACAGGATTCACAGGTTTATAGCAGGGTTAGCCCCAGAGTTAACCGAGGCATGTGCCACCGCTGCATTGCAGGATAGTATGGATATCTCCCGGATTCAGGCATTCGCCCAGAATATAGAAAGGGGTAGGCATCGGCAGCAGGGTACAGAGAGGGCTGAGCAAGGGCAACGTAAGAGGATGAGATTTCCCAGGTCTCAGGAGCAATATCAGGGTAGTTATAGGACCCAGTACTTCGGACGGCCACCTAGGCCTCCGCCACCTCAGTTACAGGGTTACAGGTATGACCGCTATACTCAATCAGGACCAGGTGAGAGCTCACGGGCATCGGGTTTGCAGCGACAGCGAGGATCTGCGCAGACATGGTCATTTCCTCCACGGTGTGACATCTGTGGTAGAGGACACTTGGGCCAATGCCGAGCAGGTTCTGATGCTTGTTATATATGTGGGCGTCCGGGGCATATGATGCGAGATTGCCCAAATAGAGATTCGGGGGGAATGGCACAACCAGCGAGTTCAGCAATAGGATCATCTATGTCCGTGCATCCTTCAGGGCGCGAGTCTCAGTCTTTGGCTGGTAGAGGTCGGGGTAGAGGTAGAGGTTCCAGTTCAAGTGGTAATCAGAACCGTATCTATGCTTTAGCGGGTCGACAGGACCAGGAGTCTTCACCAGACGTTGTGACAGGTATATTAACCATTTGCTCTCACGATGCTTATGCTTTGATAGACCCAGGATCTACTTTATCGTATATTACCCTATTTGTCGCGAGGAAGTTTGGTATAGTGCCTGAAATACTAAGTGATCCTTTTGCGGTATCTACACCGGTCGGAGAATCGATTATTGCTAGACGGGTTTACCGAGGTTGTACGGTGACAATTTGTAGTCGTCAGACCTCAGCTGACCTAGTTGAGCTAGAGATGATGGATTTTGATGCTATCATGGGCATGGACTGGTTGGCAGCTTGCTATGTCACAGTTGATTGCCGAGCAAAGGCAGCCAGATTTCAATTTCCGGGTGAGCCAGTCCTTGAATGGGTAGGTAATACACCAACACCCAGAGGTAGGTTTATTTCCTATCTGAAGGCGAGGAAAATGATCGCAAAAGGGTGCATTTATCATATTGTGCGAGTTAGAGATGCAGATGCTAAGATACCTACACTTCAGTCTATTCCCGTAGTCAAAGAGTATGCAGATGTGTTTCCAGATGAGCTTCCAGGTATTCCTCCAGAGTAAGAGATTGATTTTAGCATCGATTTGCTTCCAGGAACTCAACCAATATCCGTCCCTCCGTATAGAATGGCACCTGGCGAATTGAAGGAGTTGAAGGAGCAGTTATAAGATTTGCTGGAGAAAGGTTACATCAGGCCCAGTACCTCACCTTGGGGTGCACCAGTACTATTTGTGCGAAAGAAAGACCGCTCGCTGAGGATGTGTATCGATTATAGGCAGTTGAACAAGGTAACTATTAAGAATAAGTATCCACTTCCAAGGATCGATGACTTGTTTGATCAGTTGCAGGGGGATAGATGCTTTTCAAAGATAGATTTGAGGTCGGGGTACCACCAGGTCAGAGTTCGGGAAAAATATATTCCGAAGATAGCCTTCAGGACCCGATATGGCCACTTCGAGTTCCTTGTCATGTCCTTCGGGTTGACTAATGCACCCGCTGTATTTATGGACTTGATGAATAGCCTATTCCGGCCATTTTTAGATCTGTTCGTGATAGTATTTATTGATGATATTCTGGTTTATTCCCGTTCAGAGGATGAGCATGCGGACCACCTACGAGCGGTACTCCAAACCCTCCGTGATCGTAAGTTGTATGCTAAGTTTTCTAAATGTGAGTTCTGGTTGAAGTCTGTAGCATTCTTGGGGCATATTGTATCAGATGAAGGGATAAAGGTGGACACTCAGAAGATTGAGGCCGTGAAATCTTGGCCTAGACCTACCACTCCGATAGAGGTTCGTAGCTTTCTAGGCTTAGCAGGATACTATTGGAGGTTCATAGAGGGTTTTTCTTCCCTTTCGGCACCATTGATGAAGTTGACACAGAAAGAAACTAAGTTTCAATGGACAGAGGCTTGCGAGCGGAGTTTCCAAGAGCTTAAGAACAGGTTGACCTCAGCTCCAGTTCTAACACTTCCAGAGGGTCTAGAGGGTTATGCCGTGTATTGTGATGCATCAGGTGTCGGGTTAGGATGTGTCCTGATGCAACATGGGAAGGTAATTGCATATGCTTCAAGGCAGTTGAGGAAGCACGAGAGGAATTATCCGACCCACGACCTCGAGTTAGCTGCGGTTGTCCATGCACTTAAGATATGGCGGCATTATTTATATGGTGTTCATGTTAATGTATTTACTGATCATAAAAGCCTACAATATATCTTCAAGCAGAAAGAGTTGAATTTGCGACAGAGGCGATGGCTTGAGTTATTGAAAGATTACGATGTTAACATTCTCTACCATCCAGGGAAAGCTAATATTGTTGCAGATGCCTTAAGTCGCCGATCTATGGGTAGCTTAGCACATGTAGAGCCCGAGAAAAGACAATTAGCTAGAGAGATTCATCAATTGGCTTCGTTGGGGGTTCAGTTAGTAGATTCTGAGGATGGTGGAGTTGTAATCCAAAACACTGCAAAATCATCCCTCATAGCTGAAGTCAAGGAAAGGCAGTACGAGGACCCAGAGTTGGTCGAGTTGAGAGAGCGAGTTCCGCAGCAGAAGAAGCCATTGTTAGAGCTCAAGGGAGATGGGGTTCTCAGATACAGGGGTCGTTTATGTGTTCCAGATGTAGCAGGGCTACGAGACAGGATTATGTCAGAGGCACATTATTCATGGTATTCCATCCATCCTGGATCGACGAAGATGTATCATGACATTAAGGATGTGTACTGGTGGAACGATATGAAGAAGAACATTGCTGAGTTTGTCGCCCAATGTACTAGTTGCCAGCAAGTGAAGGTAGAGCACCAGAAGCCCGGAGGGCTAATGCAGACTATAGAGATCCCGACATGGAAATGGGAGGCGATAAACATGGACTTTATCATGGGTTTACCTCGTTCTAATCGTAAGTTCGATTCCATATGGGTGATAGTCGATAGGCTCACGAAATCAGCTCACTTCCTACCGGTCAGATCTACATATACAACAGAAGATTATGCAAAGTTATATATTAAGGAGATAGTACGGCTATACGGAGTACCGGTTTCTATTATATCTGACCGTGGGGCTCAGTTTATAGCACATTTTTGGAGGTCATTTCAGAGAGGTCTAGGGACTCAGGTGAATCTCAGCACAGCTTTTCATCCACAGACTGATGGACAAGCCGAGCGCACAATTCAGACGCTCGAGGATATGTTACGAGTATGTGTGTTGGATTTTAAAAGAAGTTGGGATGAACATCTACCTCTTATCGAGTTTGCATATAATAACAGTTACCACTCCAGTATCCAGATGGCTCCATACGAGGCTTTGTATGGGTGTAAGTGCAGATCTCCTATAGGGTGATTTGATGTTGGAGAATCTGGGTTACATGGGCCAGACCTGGTTCAGCAAGCCATAGAGAAAGTAAAGCTTATCTGGGAGCGACTGTTGACAGCTCAGAGTCGTCAGAAGTCATATTCTGACATGCGGCGACGAGACTTAGAGTTCAGGATTAATGACTGGGTATTCTTAAAGGTATCACCTATGAAGGGCGTGATGAGGTTTGGCAAGAAAGGCAAGCTTAGCCCACGGTATATTGGGCCTTATAGGATCATTCGGAGAGTGGGCCAAGTAGCTTATGAGTTAGAGTTTCCCTCAGAATTGGAGTCTGTCCATCCGGTTTTTCACGTATCTATGCTACGGAAGTGCATTGGCGATCCTACCCGAGTGGTGCCCACGGATGATGTACAGATTACAGAGGACTTGTCATACGAGGAAATTCCAGTTGCCATCCTAGACCGACAAATCCGCAAGCTACGAAATAAGGAGGTAGCTTCCGTGAAGGTTTTATGGAGGAGCAAGAATGTAGAAGAGATGACGTGGGAATCGGAGGGAGAAATGAAGTCTAAATACCCCCACCTATTTCAAACTGAAGATATGGTTTGAGATGGGACGCTACAACATAGCTCTATGTAGGCTAGCAGGTCATCAGGTAAGCTTTTATTTTTCACTTTCAATATTTATGATTTACGATCGGTGAGGCAAATTGCTGCTATTTATAAAGATTGGCCATATGTGGCATGCATAGTATGTTTCTGGCTGCGTGCAGGTTCGGGTTCCGAGGCGCTGGGCCGGGTTGAATTTTTAATATTTTGCAAAGATCGTAATTTCTGTTACACCCTGTATTTTTGTACGTAAAAATGCGTCGTAAGCAAACTAATGTAGGACCAAAAATGAGATAATATTTAAAAGTATATAAAGTAAGTTAATCATGTTACCTATGAGGTTACAAATATTGAAGATCATGAACAACAAGTACAAAGAGGGTTGGACAGTTCAGAAGCTAAAGCAATTGAATAAAACAATGTTTCGTCGAAAGTCGACAAGTTGGGAATGTTATAACATGTACCTTTGGGGTGAGACTAGGGTGATTAACATGATAAGGAGATTATGTTATGATTTATATTAGTCGTATGACATCCGTGTGTTATGTTTTAATGTCAAGCGAGTTGTGGAACAAAAGTCGATGAAAGTCATCACAAGTTACATTCATAAGTTTTACTGAAACTTTGGGTCAAATGTAACTGCGATTTTCTCCCAATATACTTAGATTTATGGGGTGTTCCACCCATCAAATTAAAGATCTATGAGTCTATTTTCCAATGCATTAAACCGTTTGTCAATATGACATCGGAGTAATGAGATATGGGCATTTTTGCGATACTGCGCAAGCTGCTAGGTGACAAGTAGGTGTGTCACCTACTTGCTTAAATGAAAGCCCAAAAATGGGCCATTTCGGGTCGTCCAAAGAGGCCTTTTAAAGGCCTATTTTATTCATATATTAGACTTAAAATAGAGCATAATAACCAGACATAAGCTCTGCAAAGAATCCTCCCAAAAATTTCCCACAAACCCTAATTAATTTTCTCTCCCTTTCAAGTTCTAATTGGAGGTAAAACCTAGAGTTTGAAGAATCAAGATAGGAGCTGAGTTATCCAACAAATAAGGTGAGTTTACTGCTCTCTTTCATCCAGTTTTTCTTCTATAAATTCATGGTAAGTCATTCTATACTTGTGAGAACTCACGGGACGGTGATCGGAAGCTGTGAGTTCGAGTTATTCACTTGTAGCGGACTGTTTTGTGGACTGTTTTGTGTTGCTGTTGGGCTGCGTGTTTTACTACTGTTTTGTGGAGTTTTGGAGGAGGAAGGGGGTGTAGAAACACCATATAAATGTAGGGTGGTTGGCTGGTCATTCGTCATAACATTTTCGGGTCGTTTGACACTACTACGGTGGTCGTTTTGTGTACGAAGAGATTGGGGTGTGTTGGGCTATTTTGTAGTATTTGATGGTGTATATAGGGCTGGAAAATGATGTATATATGTTGTTATTGTTCTGTTCTTGTATTGTTGGTGTTATCTTGAATTTGGAGGAAGTAAGGATTATAGGGGAGATGCTGCCCGTTTTAATACAAAATAAGTTTGTCGTTCGTTGTGCGATAGTTGTACCTTTCGTAACTTAACGATAGTATTATTATCGTTCTTGTAGATTAAGGTGCAAAGAGGTGAGTTCAACTTGGTGATTGGAAAGATTGTGATAAGGTATGTTAAGGCTAAGCCTTCCTTCATTTTGGCATGATCTCGTAGCTACATGTGTTAGTAATGAGACAAAAAGAGAAGTTCATATTCATGAATTTATTCACACTATTCTAGTCTCATAAGTTACAATATTATTCCTTATCGAGACTCTATATTCAATTTTAGTATTTTCTTCTTCCAGTCAAGAGAGCAGCAAGCCTATATATACAGTATTACAGAATTTTCATTACCATCGAGCTATAATCGATGGGCAGGCCCCTATTGGGCAACCTCTGATCAGATGGAAAGTTATATACCGAGCCTACTGTGGCCGAGCGCCTATGAGCGAGCCCAGCATGGTCGAGATACATAGCCTAGTATGGCCGAGCACCTATGAGCGAGCCTACTATGGCAGAGCAGTTATATATACCGAGCCTTATAAGGCCGTACAATTATTTTACTTACTATATTGAAGGAGTTTAGTCACTATCAGCAGGTAAGTATATCTCCAGATCATCTTTGACTCCCAGTTACTTCCAGTTATTATATTATCAGTTCAGTTTCGATTTTCAATTATGTTATTGCCTTACATACTCGGTACATTATTTCGTACTGACGTCCCTTTTCCGGGGACGCTGCATTTCATGCATGCAGGTTCAGATAGACAGGCGAGTAGACCTCCTCAGTAGGTGTTTCCCGAGTTCAGCCTGATCGGTAAGCTCCACGTCTTTCAGAGTTGCCAGGTTTAGAGTTTTGTGTACATCTTATGTATATCTGTATATATGTTATGGGTAGGTCGGGGCCCTGTTTCGATCACAATATATCTATCAGTAGAGGCTTGTAGACATATCCTGTTGGTTAGTACAGTATGTTGGGTTTGTAGGCCTGGTATGTATAATTTGGTGGGTTGTCAGCTGTCGTAGCTATGACGGCCTTTTCGGCCTAGCTTTATATTGATGTTTAGTTAGCGCTAGTTTCCATTCAGTTTTATATTTTGCTTCGCAAATTGTCTTGCAAGGTGGCCCCATGGCCAAAGTATGACATTATGTGTTCAGAGTCCCTTAGTCGCAATTTGGTACGCCAGGTTAGGTGAGGCATCGGGTGCTTGTATCGCTCCTAGGTTCGGGGCGTGACAAATCTTTTCTTTGCTACTTGAACAAGTAGCATGGTATTTGCAATATCTTGCTCTTTTTTTTGTAGGGATACATTCAGCTCATTAGTGATTCCCAAAATATCTGTCATTAAATGCAACAAGAAAGCAACCTTATATGTTTTACAAGCTTCAAGATAGCCCGATGCCTTAGCTCTATCATCTAAAGTACCTGCATCTTCAGCAAGAGTATCAAGAACATCAACAATAGAGACACACATACGAATAAAGTTTCCAAATGACTTGTAGTGAGATCCCCAACGAGTATCACCGGCTCTAACAAGACCAAGTTCTTGATTCAAGCCTCTACCTATTTTTAGTTCACCCATATCTAATGCTTCTTGGAGTTTTTCGTTTTGAGAATCTCGAAATTCATCCACACGTTTAAAAGAAGCTCCCAACACATTCAAAATATTTGAAACCAATAATACAAGTTCATCTACATGAACACACTTCTTAGAAACCGCAATAAGAGTTAGTTGAAGTTGATGTGCAAAACAATGAATAGAATGAGCCGATCTACTTTCTTGTTTAATCAACTTCTTAAGACCTTTAATATCACCTTGCATATTGCTTGCCCCATCATAACATTGTCCACATATAGAAGATAAACTTAAAGAATGATGAACAAGTACATTGACAATTACTTTCTTTAGAGATAAAGCACTAGTATCCCGAACATGAACAATGCTAATAAACCTCTCCATCACACTTCCTTTTTTATCGACATACCGTAAAACAATAGCCATTTGCTCTTTGCGTGACACGTCTATAGACTCATCAACTAATAAAGCAAAGTAGTCACCATTTATATCCTCTATTATAGCCTTAATAGTTTCTATCTTACATGCGGTCACAATTTCTCTTTGAATATCTGAAGAAGTCATCTTATTATTGTTTGGAGCACGTTTCAACACAAAGGGTTTAATCTTATCACATTTATCCACATACCATGAAAGAATTTCAATAAAATTACCCTTGTTCAATGACGTTTCACTTTCGTCATGACCGCGAAATGCAAATCCTTGATTCAAGAGAATCCTTACCACATCAACTGAAGCATTTAAGCGAAGCCAATACTCACGCTTAATTTGATCAGACTGTTATTCAAATGCAACAATAATAGACTGTTGTTGCCGCATTAGATCATCACAATTTCTATTTGCTTTATTATGAATGCTATTTGGCAAACCAACATGTTTCTTAAAACATTCTTTTCTGTTCCAATTCCTAAACCCTTTACTCGAAAAAACATCACCACCACCGTGATGAATACTTTCGCCCTTAAATAAATAACAAGGTAAATAATATGCAGCATCGGTACTTACACTATACTCCAACCAATTAAAATCATCAAACCATATAGGATTAAAACGACGCTTAAATCCAGAAAAGTCAGATTGAGGGAATTCATGATATCGAGGTTAGCAAGGACCACCTTGAATGTATGCCCTCCTTATTTCATCGCGATGGTTTGGATGATACTCCAATATTGGAGTTCTTTCAGCTGGATCGGATTGTGGAGCAATTGTATCAATTTCTTGTCTTAGAGAAGAATGCGAGGGAAAATCTGATTGATTGGCATTTTCTTCTCTGTTAGATGAATTTTGAGATGCCGAACTTATTTTTGGTACTTTGCTGTAAAATTTTAACAAGTTCATTGCAACTTCAATTCCCTGAATGTATAAAGTAGTTAAAACATATTATTCCTTAGTCCGAAACACACAAAATCAATAAACTTTAACTATTACTCAAGAATTTACATGTCTTTCTATTTATGCTCAAATATCTTGAGTAGACCTTTTTTAGCCACAGTACCAAACCAAAAATCAGAGAACTTTAATATTTAATACCAAAACTGAAACTTTGAAGCAAAAAGGGAAAGGGAAAGACAAAAGTTTCTAAGTTCTAACCAGTTCAAATGTTCAATGGAGAGTGGAGACTAGATTAATGGAGACTGGAGTTGTCTTGATACAATGTAGCTTCATCCCTGGCAGCAAGAACTTCCAAACCCAGAACTTCACTTGTCACTTCTCAGTTCTCACTTGCAGTAGCAGAGAGTTAGATAGATTGGAGAAGATAGAGACCAAAATCACTTGCAGTACCAAAATTACCTAGGTTTTGCAGTAGCAGGGATTTTGATTTGTTTATTCAAATTTTTTGTTTTATAAAGATTATTTATTCAAGATTTTTATTTTATAAAGTTAGTCAAACAGAACTAACGACGTAGTTTATTTTGTTTGTCTTTTTAAAAAATAAAAATTTGGAACGCAACAAAAATTGTGGAGAGTGAAGCTCGAACCCGCGCCCATGAGGCCCTCTTGACCACCCTTTGCCACTGAGCTATGACTCTTCATTGTTGCAAGGGTGTTCAATATGTATTACATGCATGTAAATCCAAAATTTTTCCTATATACACAGTGTTAATTTTCCGACATTGTTCGGTGAAGGGTGGTCAGTTGACCACCCTTGCTACACTATAGCTTCGTCCCTGATTGGGCTTGTAAAATAAATGGTGACTTGGGACGCCGTAAATATTTATTCCAAGTGGCGACACTTTAAAATAAAATAAATAATCCATTTTCAAATAATGTCACTTAAATTGGAAAAACTCCTTTCGCACCATCCCCCAGTAAAAAGGAGGTGTGACAGCTCTAGCGACTCTGCTGGGGAACAGAACCTTGACCTTCTGGTTCAGGGTTCAGAATTCGAGCTTGTAATGTGATCTATACTTGGCTTTATTGATTGGATCTTATTTTTGTGTTTGTGGTCCTAATGTTCTATTGCTGCTTATTTACCGCTTTGATATTTTTTGAACTGTATTAAACTGTATTCTTGCGCTTCCCTTCTGAGTCTTCTGAATTTATGGTGCACACGTGCGCGTGGCCCACTTTTCTATTATAAGTCATACGAATTAGAACGAGTCTGGGTCACTAACTAGGCCGGGTAGACTTTTGTGCTCCCGGTACATTGCCCCCACCTCGGCTCGAACTGTCCGCTTGGGTAAGCCAGGTCTAAAACACTCTCCAGGATTTAAACCTAGAATAACATAGCCTTTTGCCGGATCCCTAGTAAGTATATTTGTTTGCATCACGTGCATTTGACTTTGGGGACTCAACACAAGGGTTGGGTCCGTCTAGGATAGGTGTACCCGAAATTACAAGACAATCCTGATGCATCTTACGTGCTACTTGTGCATATATTTGATCTTGTTTGCATGTTGACTGGCTGCTAAAAAAGGGAAAGAAAATTAAGAAAACCTAGGAGGAAGAAAAATAAAAGAGTGAAATTTAGCCGGTTCTCATAAAATCCCTTTGTTTAAAAATCAAGCCGTGTCAAAATTTTACTCAAAAGATGTTAAAAATAGACTGAGATTTTGAAATATTCCTCGCTTCTCACCGAACTACGTGGGTCTGATTCTCACCAGATATGAGATACGTAGGCAAACCTCATTGGTTCCGGCCCTCAATTTTTAAAAATCCAAAAATATTTTTCTTTAGTTCCTTCTTTAGAATTTTTTTCTCGGAGACATCAAATTTAAAAATTCAAAAGTATTTTCTTTCTTTTTTTAGAAGTTTTAAAACAAATCGAAATCCAACAATATTTTCTTTCTTGTTTAGAATTCTTTCTTTCGAAAATTTCCAATAATAAAATAATTTAAAATCCAAAAATATTTTTCTTGTTAGGAGATTTTATGATTTAATTTTTTTTTAAAGTTAAAAAAAAGAGTTAGTTTATTTACTTTATTTCTAATTTTTCTGAACTACGTAATGATCTGATTCATATTCAACATGATACGTAGGCAACCTCCAATGGGTTCGATCAAAGTTCTTTTAAAACCACAAAAGAGTAAACAAAATGAAATGAGGAAAATGATTGACAAAAAAAAAAAAATTAAAAAAGAGAGTGTTAAAGTCAAGATAAAATAAACCAATAAGCCGGAATGAAGCATGAAGCCTTCTAAACTCATTTTAGAAATAAAAATAGCATTAGGTGCATGGCATAAAATGTGTGGCTAATATATGTAAAATGTCTAACTCTAACACGTTTGTTGGTTCTCATAAAAGATAAAATTAAACAAAGGTGGTTGGTTTGTGGTTTAAATTGGCGACTCACCCTTACAAGACCCCCAAGTTTGATAAGTACGATGGGCATGGTGATCCTGTGGCCCATCTGAAGAGGTATTGTAACCAATTGAGGGGAGCGGGAGGCAAAGAAGAATTGCTCATGGTGTAGTTTGGGGAAAGCTTGACAGGAATTGCTTTCGAGCGGTACATGGATCAAGAGATTACCCATTGGCATGTCTGGGTTGACCTAGCCACTTTGTCTGCCAGTTCCAGTACAATGTGGATATTGTTCCTGATAGAAATTCGTTGTCCAATATGAAAAGGAAACCTAAGGAAAGTTTCCGTGAATATGCTGTTAAGTGGCGAATGCACGCCCCTAGGGTAGAGCCTCCAATGGATGAAGGGGAGATGGTTAAGGTCTTTCTGTAGGCCCAAGAGTCAGACTACTTCCAAAATATGATATCCGACATGGGAAAGTCATTCGCTGAGGCTATTAAAATTGGGAAAATTGTTGAAAATGGTACTAAGTCAGGTTGCCTTTAAGGACACATCACAGGCTGTTCAGAATGGTTAGGGGGGTTTGACGAACAGGACAAAAAGAGAAGAGGGAGCCATGATAAATTCAAGCTCGAGGGGGCCGCAGGTCATTCAACCAATTATATATGCCACCTAGAAGCCCACAAACATTATTACCCATACCATAATGCTGCATATGCCGTGGAAATGACACACTATACGGTGATGAATGCACAATCATACACCTGGCCACAAAACTACCCACAAAATCGAGCTCCACCTATCAGAAATGCCTGTCCCTACCAAGTTCTATATAGTCCCCGACAAATATTTTTCCAATGCAATCCTTGCCCAAGAAAGCCTCCCAGAAGGAATCGTTTCACCATTTTTGGTGAATCATATTCAAGTTTGTTCCGAAAGCTAACCAGGCTAGGTCTGCTGCAGCTAGTGGCCACGAACTGGCCAAACCACAAGTCCCCCTCGCACCGAGCTGACGTATATGTGAATATCACTCTGGAAAAATTTTGAGACATGATACTGAGCACTATTGAACTCTCAAAATAGCAGTGGAGGACCTCATTGAGGTCAAGGCAATAGTTCTTAGGGAAGAAGAGGCCCCTAATGTGACGACCAATCTTTTGCCTACTCACAACAAAAGGCCAGTCATTGGAATGATTTGTGATGACGAGAAATTTGATCTAGCACTGAAAGCCATTGTAGCCATGGCCATGACAAAAGAAAAACCTATATGCGGTCGCCAAACTAGAAAAGTTCCCTATCGGACAGGAGTCTCGGTAGCCAGTCTTGCCGTCTTTTCTGCATTTCAGGTTATTTCAGGGTGTAATCCGAATGTTTTTACTCTATTGTCTTACTTTCTGATGTAAACCCTTATATATATATATATATATATATATATATATATATATATATATATATATATATATATATATATATATATATATATATATATTTTAAAAAAATCAAAAATATAATTCAAATTAATAAAATTAATATTTCATCACCCACGAATGTCTATTTTCTTACTCTTGTCACTTTTCTTACTTTCTTTCTAGTTCTGTTAAATGCAGTTTTAATAACATGACATGCTTGCAGACTTCATGCCCAGATCCTAAAACGCTGTCAGACCTTGAAATAATGAATTAAGAAGTTGAATGTTTCGAAGATAAGGCTTGTTAGAAAATAAACATAGAATTAGGACAACAAGCCTAAACCAAGTCCAAACGAAAACTGCCCTTACTTGATTGGTTTATGACACTGAAGCCATGATATCAGTATAAGTTGAAATTCTCTCTCTTCGGATCATTGTTGAAACTGAGTTCGAGGATGCAGATTGGGTCAAGACACAATTGGAGCAATTGACTTTGGTTGATGAAAAGCGATTGGTTGCAGTTTTCCACAAGCAGTTATACCAACAAAGAATGGCCCGTGCCTACAACAAGAAAGTGCAGGCAAAGAAATTTGAAGTACGGCAACTCGTTCTGAGGCGTATTCTTCCGTATCACGAGGAATCTAAAGGAAAATTTGCCCCGAATTGGAAGGTCCATACATTGTAATAAGAGTGCTGCCAAAGGGAGTACTGTATTTGGGAGACATCAAAGGAAATGTTCATAATACAACTGTTAATGCAGGCGCGATCAAAAGGTACTATGTTTGACCCTTTACGCAACTTTAATGCTCTCTGATTGGGATGACGAAGGCTTTCATTCTCACTACCCAAATACTATTAACCTTTTGATAACCCTTTGAGCCAAATATGTTTTTCTTGGCCACCCTCTTTGGAACCTTGTATGTAATGAGAGAGAAAAAGAAAAGAAAGTAATTAAAAAAAATAAAAAAAAGTCCAAAACAAGTTCATGTTAATTGAACTACGTCCGACCTGATTCTGAAAGGATACGTAGGCAGCCTCACTTTG
Organism: Nicotiana tabacum; assembly: GCF_000715075.1. NCBI lineage: Eukaryota > Viridiplantae > Streptophyta > Magnoliopsida > Solanales > Solanaceae > Nicotiana > Nicotiana tabacum. The sequence continues at coordinate 91,997,059 of NC_134092.1, read as the reverse complement.
TGGTTCGTTCACACCAAAATAAAAATCTACATTCCCCCAAAAGTGAAAACCGGGGTAAATGTTACAATGGTTCGACGATGATTTCGCCTGAAAGGTTCCAAAGTTGCAATTCAATCCAAATTCATTTTACCCAAATCCTTTCAAGTCCTTCCGATCAATTAGCGAGAATGTTCAAGAATTAGAGGATACGATTACTTAGATCAGATGCAACCAAATGAGAGAAATAAAATGAGAGAGTCCTATTGATGAAAACCCTCATGGGCACTGTAAAGCGATGGTGAATAGAGAAAATAAAAATGAGAGAGTCTTGTTAGTGAAAACCCACAAAAGGCACTACAAGGCGATGATGAGAAGAGAAATGAGAAAGGTGAGCTAGTGAAAAGCCGCAAAGGGCACTGTTGTTCGAAAAGAGGATCCATGCAGCCATGAAATCAACACGGTCCTGGGCAAGATTTCTCGGTTTCAAGTAAAAAGTTGTGATGATTTTCTGAGAGTCAGACGGTTTACACAGAGCAGGCATCCAGTCCAAAAGGTATGTCATGTTCATTGAAGTCTACATGTACTCCCAGATAATTCCGTCTTTCTGCTCCCCAAAAGGGATACCTCTTGTTTTAAACTCATTCTATATTCCATTGTTTGTTTTTCTTTGAATCCCTTTCGTTCTAACTTGGTTCCAAAAATAAGGCAAAGAAAAGACGGCAAGACCGATTTACAGGGTTCTCGTTTGAAGTGAGCTGATATATTCAAAAGGCGCCAAGCCTCGGCAAGGGCATCAAGTCGACCTCGACTAACCATGATTGGCCAATGCTTTGAAATTGAAATCTTTGGAAGAAGAAAGTAAAATTAAAGCGCCAGCAAAGGCAAAATAAAGCTAAAAGGTTAAGCCCCACGTGACTAACAGTCATTGCCAAAGTTTGAAAAGCCAAAAGTTTTCCAATGCTCCGAAATTGAAAACTTTGGAAGAAAGAAGTCAAAAGTGAAATGTCCACAAAAGCAAAATAAAGTTAAAAAAGGTTAAGTCCCACGTGACCAATCGTCATGGAAAAGTTTGGAAAAGCCAAAGGTTCTCCGGGGTCAGAAATGGAGTTGGTATTCAGGAAATAATCAGTTGCAGTTGAGAAGAAGATGAGCCGAGATCAAGAGATCAAAATAATCAAGGCCACAAACCGACCTCCATTTTAAAACTAACGATTCTTTATTTGTTTAGAATAGGAACAAAACAGTTGTAGGAAACTGTTCGTGTTAAAACTAACGATTCTTTCTTTGTTCAGAACAGGAACAAAACAGTTGTAGGAAACAGTTCGTGAAAAGACGAACACCACAAAGTGAAGTTCTCAAATCCTTAATTTTCTTCCAATATACATGTAATCATTTTATTTTTAGTTTCATTTTAGGAACCAATACCCTATCTTCAACACAATGTACTACATCCCCTGGTTGCATTTCTTGCTGCAAACATAGGGTACGACATTTCCTAGTAGCACCCCAGAGTGCCTCGAGACCCATATTATTGCCAACACAGGGTACTGCATCCCCTGGCTGCATTCCTTTCTGCCAACATAGGGTACGACATTACCTAGTAGTATTCCAAAGTGACAAGAGCTTCACCTTATTTCCAACACATAGTACTACATCCCATGGCTGCATTACTTTCTGCCAAAATAGGGTACGACATTCCCTAGTAGCATCCCAGAGTGCCACAAGCCTTATCTTATTGCCAACACAGGATACTACATCCCCTGGTCACATTATTCTTTACCTACATAGGGTACGACATTCCTTAGTAGTATTCCAAAGTGCCAAGAGCCTCACCTTATTTCTAACACAGGGTACTACATCCCCTGGTTGCATTTCTTGTTGCAGACATAGGGTACGACATTCCCTAGTAGTACCCTAGAGTGTCTCGAGCCTCTTCCTATTGCTAATACATGGTACTACATCCCTTGGCAGCATTACTTTCTGCCATCATAGGGTACGACATTCCCTAGTAGCATCTCAGAGTGCCCAGAGCCTCATCTTATTGTCAACATAGAGCACTACATCCTCTAGTTGCCTTTCTTCTTGTTAACATAGGGTACAACATCCCCTATTATTCAAAAAAAAGAAGAAGAAACCCGTGTCTTTTTCAATTCTTTATTCTGCAATAGCAAAGATAGTTTAATGTATTTTCAATAACTCACAAAAATTTTCTAGTGCAAATTAGGGCAGAAAATTTTTATTCCTTTTGTTTGTTTGTGATGACTTGTAGGTTTTTCTAAAAAGCACGGATTGGATGTGTAAAAATTAAGATTCCAGCTCTTGCCAAAGAAAGTGGAGCGATTGATCTCAATACCAGCCGCAACCAACTTTGACATAATGCATGTGGAGACATAGGGTCTCAAGATCCATCTTCTCATCATCTGATCAAGAAACAAACCTGTGAGAATATTTCATAGTCAGTTACATCGGGAGCATCAAGTTTCAGTCTAAAGTCAATGGGGAAAGCAGTCAAGAATCAAGACAAGATTCCAGATGGCATTTAGATAGGAATTTTGTAACTCTTAGATTTCAAGAGTACGTAATTTTCTTTTCATTTTTATGTAATAGCAGGAACCGCGGATCAAAACCTCGACGGAACTTCTCTCGGCTCTCCATCTAAGCATACTCCATTATTCTTCTTCTACTAGAACTACACGTGACCTGATTCCCTTATAAATCAAGATATGTAGGCTGCCTAAAGCCAAGGCTCGGTCGCAACCTCTTCTTTTCTCTTCTTTTCCTTTTTAAATAATAGTGAGGTCAAAAATCAGTCACCTTGTTCATTTTCTTTGCCTGAAAACTCTTCATGTTTCCAAGCAAAGATGGGCATATTGTGAACAACTAATTTTTGACCACATCCAAATTTTATAGCATTTTAGTGTAAATATTTCTTTTAGATCTAATATTAATATTTTAAACTTCTATTTCACTTTTAGTAGAATTTATATGAGAAAATTGAAATATATATATATATATATATATATATATATATATATATATATATAAAGTTTTTAATAAATAAGCTATGATATTTTAGTTAGTATAATTTAACTATAGTGTAAATATTTAGTTTTCTTATGTATATGATATTTACTTCTAAAAGTAGTTGGCTAATATTTTTAGTTACATTTACTCTCTTTTCTTTATTTCTTATATATATATATATATATAAACAAAAGTCAATAACAAAAAGAACAAGAAAATCAATTAAAAACAGGAAGTAAAAGATTTCTCCAAAAACTACCTAAACACTCACGTCCCCAATCCCCTAACTTCCCATTTCTTTGCTAAACTCCCCTCTCCCTCACGTCCCTTTCCCCACTTCCCCCACTCAGCAATACTTCCTCACATATATTACTACAACCCACATACATTTATATATAATTGGCATCTTGAAAAGGGAGGGAGGAGGACAATTAGGCAAACCTTAGGCATCATCTTGGTTTTTGCTCACACAAAATCATCTCTGTTTCCTCCATAAAAACAAGCCGAAAAACTTCATCGAAAACATAGAAAACATCCCTTTTTCGCACAAAAACAGCAGCTCCGAAAGTTGAGTTCGTTGGCGTCGAGGTCACCGGTTGGAGGTTTCCATTTGAGGTCCTAGTTCCTGTTCATAGTACAGTTTTTCTAGACAAAGAATGTGCTTTGAATAGCTTCATTAAGGTCCAATTCTATACTGTTTTATTTTATGTTGGTGAACTAAAATATAATATTGTTTCTTCGAGTTATTCAGCTATTATATGTGTGCCTTCTCTTTTTCATCTCGATTTGATTTTAATGCCTTATTTATTTATATTTGCTTCTGACTTTGTAAAACATGAGCCTGGATTTGGATAGTTTATTCTCATTGCTCCTTCTGATTATTAGTTTCTATACTGTTTAGATGGATTTGTTGCCTAGATAAGTTTAATGGCTAATTAGAAATGCTTATTTATGTTGAAAAACTTCAATAATGATAAGTTGCATGCCAATTAAGTTTCAATATATTATGAGAAGTTTTCGTTGTTGATTAATGAGCTGTATAGTTTAGCTAGAAGTAAACGTAGGTTTGGACATAGACAAATGGGCTAAATGATAAGATTCGTCCAGGTCCATGATAATAAAATTCATAAGCTAGCTCATATTTCTCCCATAATAATAATGGCAAATATTTTTCATAACTTAGTAGAGTAACTCTTTTTGTAAATAATCCTAGTAATTAAGTTCCATACTTCTCCATAAATCCATTTCATAATTTTGAACTTTCACAATAATCTCAAACTTAGGAAATAAACAATCATGAATACGATAGCATGCTTTAGGTGGCGCTCTTAATTAATCAAATTATCGTGATTATGTATACATTCGCGTGACATAAATATGATTTCCAAAATTAAAATCAAGGTATGCGTTCGCGCATCTTTGGGCAAAATAATCTTAATAATAATAAAGTATTATTAATTGTGTACATGTATGCGTGACATGATTCATGACACGCCAAACAAAATGAATACACGTACTTGTGATTCGTTTCAAGATAATTCCATAATTACAAATAATCAAGCAATTAAAAGCGGTTTAAGGCAAAAGTGCATAAATTTCCCTAGAACATAAAATATGCTGAATTAGTTAACCCAGGTATGATTATTAAAGTGACCGAGGTAGAACCACGGAACTCGGGAGTGCCTCACACCTTCTCTCGGGTTAACAAATTTCCTTACTCGGTCTTCTGTATTTCGCAGACTTAAACAGATTCAATTTCCTTGAATTGGTATCAGTGGCGAAGCTAGAAAATATTTTAAGGGTGTTCAAACTTGAACAAGAAAAGAAATTCTCAACAAGACGGTGCACCGAAAAATTTAAATCAAACAACGTGATATCGAGATAAATTATAAAAATACGGGTAATAGTACGAACAATTGGATAAATCCAAACTAATATAAAGAAGCATCGAAAAGAGATTCTACTTATTACAATTGTACTCGTAGAGGTTTCATCTCTTGAAATATTTTTATAATAGACTCATTAGAAACAATACTAAATACTTCTCTTTCTACATAAGGCACTGTGAAACCGCCTAAAAAGTCATCATCCATTCGATTCCGCAAGTCATTCTTGATAAACTTCATTGCTGAGAAAGCTCTATCAACAGTTGCAGTGGCAACAGGCAGAAGCAATGCAAGTTTCATTAAGAGGAATACAAGAGGATAAACTGAATGCTTCTTTGTCTTAACTAATGTTTTTGAAAGATCAGAAAGCCCATTTAGATTGGAGAACCTTTCATCAAAATCACGAACATCAATAATGTAACTCGCAAGTGGATTCTCAAGAGCACTCATCTGAAATTCCTCAAAGTCATCAGGATACAATTCAACCATCTTCATTATTTTTCTGATATCAAAACTTGAAAATGAGTCAATTGGATTCAAACCAGCAACTCCATGAAGCAAATCAGTCGTCACTTCGTCAAAACGATCATTAAGTTCTTGAAGTTGCCAATCAAGAACTTTACAAAACACATCAACACGATAATGATGAAAGACAGTATAATCACCAGGTTTTCGCCGTGATCTTCCAGAGTTAACATATAGATCATCAAAATTAGGCACCAAAATATCATGCTTGATACAAAATATAGATACTTTATCAACAAACAAATCCCATTCATCATCCCTCCTTAAAGTTTGCAATCTTTTCTTTGCTACTTGAACAAGTAGCATGGCATTTGCAATATCTTGCTCTTTTTTTTGTAGGGATACATTCAGCTCATTAGTGATTCCCAAAATATCTGTCATTAAATGCAACAAGAAAGCAACCTTATATGTTTGACAAGCTTCAAGATACCCCGATGCCTTAGCTCTATCATCTAAAGTACCTGCATCTTCAACAAGAGTATCAAGAACATCAACAATAGAGCCAAACATACGAATAAAATTTCCAAATGACTTGTAGTGAGATCCCCAACGAGTATCACCGGCTCTAACAAGATCAAGTTCTTGATTCAATACTCTACCTGCTTTTAGTTCACCCATATCTAATGCCTCTTGGAGTTTTTCGTTTTGAGAATCTCGAAATTCATCCACATATTTAAAAGAAGCTCCCAACACATTCAAAATATTTGAAACCAATAATACAAGTTCACCTACATGAACACACTTCTTAGAAACCGTAACAAGAGTTAGTTAAAGCTGATGTGCAAAACAATGAATAGAATGAGCCGATCTATTTTCTTGTTTAATCAACTTCTTAAGACCTTTAATATCACCTTGCATTTTTCTTGCCCCATCATAACATTGTCCACATATAGAAGATAAACTTAAAGAATGATGAACAAGTACATTGACAATTACTTTCTTTAGAGATAAAGCACTAGTATCCCGAACATGAACAATGCTAATAAACCTCTCCATCAAACTTCCTTTTTTATCGACATACCATAAAACAATAGCCATTTTCTCTTTGCATGACACGTCTATAGACTCATCAACTAATAAAGCAAAGTAGTCACCATTTATATCCTCTATTATAGCCTTAATAGTTTCTATCTTACATGCGGTCACAATTTCTTTTTGAATATCTGAAGAAGTCATCTTATTATTGTTTGGAGCACGTTTCAACACAAAGGGTTTAATCTTATCACATTTATCCGCATACCATGAAAGAATTTCAATAAAATTACCCTTGTTCAATGACGTTTCACTTTCGTCATGACCGCGAAATGCAAATCCTTGATTCAAGAGAATCCTTACCACATCAACTGAAGCATTTAAGCGAAGCCAATACTCACGCTTAATTTGATCAGACTGTTTGTCAAATGCAATAATAATAGACTGTTGTTGCCGCATTAGATCATCACAATTTCTATTTGCTTTATTATGAATGCTATTTGTCAAACCATGTTTCTTAAAATATTCTTTTCTGTTCCAATTCCTAAACCCTTTACTCGAAAAAACATCACCACCACTGTGATGAATACTTTCGCCCTTAAATAAATAACAAGGTAAAAAATATGCAGCGTCGATACTTACACTATACTCCAACCAATTAAAATCATCAAACCATATAGGATTAAAATGACGCTTAAATCCAAACCATACTATTACTCAAGAATTTACATGTCTTTCTATTTGTGCTCAAATATCTTGAGTAGACCCTTTTTAGCCACAGTACCAAATCAAAAATCAGAGAACTTTAATATTTAATACCAAAACTGAAACTTTGAAGCAAAAAGGGAAAGGGAAAGACAAAAGTTTCTAAGTTCTAACCAGTTCAAATGTTCAATGGAGAGTGGAGACTAGATTAATGGAGACTGGAGTTGTCTTGCTACACTGTAGCTTCGCCCCTGGCAGCATGAACTTCCAAACCCAGAACTTCACTTGTCACTTCTCAGTTCTCACTTGCAGTAGCAGAGAGTTAGATAGATTGGAGAAGATAGAGACCAAAATCACTTGCAGTACCAAAATTACCTAGGTTTTGCAGTAGCAGGGATTTTGATTTGTTTATTCCAATTTTTTGTTTTATAAAGATTATTTATTCAAGATTTTTATTTTATAAAGTTAGTCAAACAGAACTAACGACGTCGTTTATTCTGTTTGTCTTTTTACAAAATAAAAATTTGGAACGCAACAAAAATTATGGAGAGTGAAGCTCAAACCCGCGCCCATGAGGCCCTCTTGACCACCCTTTGCCACTGAGCTATGACTCTTCATTTTTGCAAGGGTGTTCAATATGTATTACATGCATGTAAATCCAAAATTTTTTCTATATACACAGTGTTAATTTTCCGATATTTTTCGGTGAAGGGTGGTCAGTTGACCACCCTTGCTACACTGTAGCTTCGCCCCTGATTGGGATTGTAAAATAAATGGTGATTGGGACACCGTAAATATTTATTCCAAGTGGCGACGCTTTAAAATAAAATAAATAAATTCCTTTTTAAATAATCTCACTTAAATTGGAAAAACTCCTTTTGCACCATTCCCCAGTAAAAAGGAGGTGTGACAATAGATGAGTAAGAAATAATAGAAATAAAATATTGAGAGTATAAGGAAAAAGAAATCTTATTGATAATCATAATTTCTTTGCAAAAAGAGAGAGAGAGCAAGATTCTTCGAATAACAAAGAATAAAATATAAGTGATTGATAGTATAATTTCGTGAATTCCTTGGTGATGCTACAAAATATGGTAGTGGTGGTGGTGGTGGGGGGGGGGGGGGGTTATATAAGGGTACTCTATTTAACTGCTTTGTCCTACTTGATTCCTGCCCACTACTAATACTAATTACATTGATTGCCCGTTACTTAGGTAATTTGTAAGAGTTATGGTAATAATAGCCAATCACGCATATTCAGGGATCCATACCCGTAGCTATTAATGAATCTTTCTCCTTTATAGTCTCTAACCATGCATCCCGCATCTATATCTTCTTTCCCTTTTGTCAGATGCAGTATCTTTGTAAATAATCCTATGGGTGTTTCACCTATGCCTCTTCATTCGTCTTCATTTCTCTGACTCAGGTGCCACCTGTCAGCACATCATTAATCCATGTGTCAGAGTCTATTTTTTCACCAATACAAATAGTCCCCCCACTTTCTGAATATTCTCAACTAAATATTCGGGAAGTGTTAAGTTTATTTATGGCGGGAATGTCTTGCCGCCTCTTCCCGATATTATTATGATTTACCTCAGAAGCAAAGAGACGTACGACTCTTTCATTTAATGCTCGAGACATGTTTCTCCCTATGATTGGCTTTGCAATTCGCAGCGTCTTTTTAGGGTTACTACGACTATGACAGTTCGAAGTGACAGTTCCATGATGAAGGTTCATAATGATGCCTTTTTCTTATAAATACCGCATCAGGCGTCTTCCAAAACTTCTTCTACTCTTTTTTTGTAATGTCCTGGCCGGTTGTTTTGAGTATTTTAGCTCCGTTTCCCTATTTATTACTTCCTCTATATTATATTATGACTATGTGACTTATCGGGGTGGTTGGTTTTGGTTTTGGGTGAGTTTCGAAGTGAATTAGAACATTTAGTCCCAAAGTTAGAAGCTTAAGTTGAAAGAGTTGATCAGAGTTTGACTTTTGTACAGATGACTCCGGAATGGAGTATTGACGGTTCCGATAGCTTTGTATGGTGATTTTGGACTTAGGAACGTGTTCAGATATTGATTTGGAGGTCCGTAGATCGTTTTAGCTCGAAATGGCGAAAGTTAAAAAGTTGAAGGTTTGGAAGGTTGAGAAGTTTTGATTTTATTTATATCGGGTTCGGATTCCGATTATGGAAGTTGGAATAGGTCCGGTGTGTCATTTATAACTTGTGTGCAAAATGTAAGGTCAATCGGAGTTGGTTTGGTATAAATCGGCGTTAGTTTTAAAAATTTTCATGGTTTCAATAGGTTTGGAATGGGTTGCGATTCGTAGAGTCAATGTTGTTTAATGTGATTTTTGGCCTCGAGTAGGTTCATTATGTGTTTTGGGACTTTTTGGTATATTCGAGCGGGGTCCCGGGGGCCTTGAGTGTGAATCGAATTAAAATCGGGATAAATTTTGGACTTAGAGGATTACTGAAGCAGCTGAAGTTTGGTGTCATCGCATCTACGGTGGGAGTGTCCGCAGGTGCGAGGTGGGTCATCACAGAAGAGGAGAAGGGCCAGCCAGGGGAAGGGTCGTAGGTGCGGATACCTGGGCGCAAATGCGCATCAGTCGGTACGCCGTAGTTCCCCAGAAGCGAGCCTGGAGTGGATTGTGTTGGACCACTGGTGCATTCAAGCCTCCGCAGAAGTGAACTCGTAGAAGCGAGCCTTGTCCGCAAAAGCGTGTCAGCAGAAGCGGGTTTTTGTTCGCAGAACGGAAGGTGCTAGGCTTAAGTGAAAGCCGCATATGCGATTTATTTTTCGCAGGTGCGGAGCCGCAGAAGCGAAATTGCTGGGCAGAAAAGGGGCATATCGAGGGTTTCATTTCATTCTTCATCTTTTGATTTAGAGAGCTTGGTTTTGGGCGATTTTGATAGAGATTTTCAAGGAGTTGATCGGGGTAAGTGATTCTAAATCGTATTTGGCTATTATACATGAATCCATCATTGTTTTTATCATTTAATTAGTATTTTGAGTTGGAAAAATTGGGAAAATTTGTGAAAACTTCATAGACTATATTTTGAGGATTTGAAGGTCGATTTGAGATTGGAATTGAGTAATTTTAGTATGGTTGAACTCGTTATCGAATGGGAGTTCGGATTTTATAAGTTTGTCGGGTTCCGAGATGCAAGCCTAGGGTTGACTTTTTTATTTTCTTCAAAGATTACAACTTTTCTATCTAGAATAGTTTCCTATGGTTTGTATTTATGATATAAATTTAATTTGATTCGAATTGTTCGGAGTTGGATATTCGCGGAAAACGCTTATTAGTATATTGAGTTAGCATATTTTTGAGGTAAGTATCTTGCCTAACTTTGTGTGGGGGAATTACCCCCTTAGGATTGGTGTTGTTTTGTGTTAATTGTGGTACGTGAAAGTCGTGTACGCAAGGTGACGAGTGGGTATACGACCTAAATGTGATAATTGACCGGTTTAAGCTATGAGGATTCTTTTCACGCCTTTAATTGAATCGTCATAATATTCTATATTCATCATCGTTAAGTTATCCTTATATGCTTTTCTTGACATTGTTAATACTTGTCTCATCTCTTACTTTTTATTTGCCCTTACATGCTTAGTTGAAGTTACTGTTTCCTTATTGCCTTGTTAAATATTCAACTATTGAGTTACCTTACTTGAAGTTGAAATTTCTTGGAATATCTTATTGTTGAGTTTGGTGTCGAAGTTGTAAAAGTTGTGATCACATTGAGGTAAAGTTGTAAATTGTTCAAATACAATTTTCGTTGAGCTATTCACTTTCAATTGCTGTTGTTGATACTCTTGTACACATTGTGGTTGAGTCATGGGCTATTTATTGTGAAAACATTGTTATGGTTGACTTCTTTGACAAGTTGTGGTATTGGGTACTTGAGGTGCGATTTGTGATATGTTGTGCTATTGATAAGCGTGCGAAGGTATAAAGATAGGGGTTGATACGCATGCGGTGAGATAAGGTAGGCTTGATACGCGGGTTACTAGTAGGGAAACTATTTGAAGCCACGCGGTGTGATAAGGTGGGCGCTAAAATGCGGGTAGCTATTTCGGGAAAATAATTTTCAAAACTAAATGTTAAGCTCCCGCGGTGGTATAAGGAAAAATTGTGATTGTGATTGTGAAATGAGATACGGGGCGGTACCTCAGACATGATTCTTGTTGTTATCTTTCATTACATCACTTGAGTTTTGTTTGCATCGTTTCCTTGGTATTCTTATTATGTGTTTTCCTCCTTTGATGCCTTTATTGCCTTAACCTTCGGTGTAGCTTATCTTGATGTATTTCTTCATTATTTTATTTCCTTGTTTCCATTCTTATATTGTACCATACTTGTTCAACTTCTTTATTTATTTTAGTAGGTGTCTTGACCTGACCTCGTCACTACTCTACCGAGGTTAGGCTTGATACTTACTGGGTACCGTTGTGGTGTAATCATACTATGCCTCTGCACATCTGTTTGTGCAGATCCAGGTACTTCATACCAAGCTAGGCATCCATGAGTTGAGCTTTGGATCGAAGACTTCAAGGTATACATGTCGGCGTTCATAGGCTTCAGAGTCACCCTCTGTCTTAGTTTCCATTGCATACTTTTATTATAAATATTGATATATTAGGGATGTTTCTGTATACTCGTGTAGAGCTTATGACTCGGTCTTACTATATTTTGGGAGTTATTGTCAGTCGTATTGTGGCATTCTATTATGATTGCTGGTTGGTCAATTTGAAGTTTTATCATTACTTATGTTATTTCTTCATATATGTTAGGCTTACCTAGTCTTAAAGATTGGGTGCCATGATCACGATATCCTACGGTGGGAGATTAGGGTCATGACAAGTTGGTATCATAGATCTAGGTTCATAGGTGTTACGAGTCATAAGAAGGTTTAGTAAAGTCTTGCGGATACTGCTAACTCAACAGTAGTGACCCTTAGTTGCTACTCTAAAGTTTTATTTCACTAGCCAGAACATCCTTCTCTACTGAAGGCTCTCAAATTGTTCCTTCCAATTGTCAGCTTCCATGCTCAACTCAACGTCTTGATGCTCAGTCCAAGGCACTTTTCTCATCAGCTTTGTGCCTGTTAAGTTAATCTGCAAAAAGGCAAGGTAAAAGCGTTATAAACTTAAAGAAAGAAGAAGTGAAAGAGATAAGAGAATAAAAACATACCTTGGGAGGAGAATGGATAACATCATTTATCAGAGTCATAAAGGAGTGGGATATAAGTTTCTCCCTTTCAAGGGGGCCAATTAAAGGTTTTAACCAAATCGCAGCTCGGTTGGATTTGTTCAATAAGTTCATGCCCTCGGGGAATTCAATCATAACCTGCTTCATATCTCTTCCACTAGAAGGGCCAACATCATAACGAGTAGCAACAATAGGAGTAGTAGCGGGAGTAGCAGCATGTGTAGCAACAAAGACAACAATATGAGCAACATAGGAAGGGTTGCAAGAGGTGGCTCTTCAGAAACAACCAAACTCTTCTTCTTCACCCTCAAATCCTTCAGCAAAAAGCCTTTCAGCAGGACTTGAAGGGGGATCCAAGGCAAGACCAGCATTTTCATCTTCTGAAATATTTAGAGGGACATCTTCAGGTTCATCAATTATGTGAAAAGGAACGAAGCCTGAAGGTTGGTTCTGAGGAGCACTGGATTCATCATCCAAAACAATACGTATCTTAACTCTAGGCTTCTTCACTAGAGAACCTTCATGTTCTTCCTCTTCATCAGAGGCATGAGATTATTTGTTTTTCCTCTTTGAAGAATACACACTCAAAATCCGCTCCTGAGAAGTGATGACATTGAATATAACCGTAGGAGCAGAAGCAGGACAGACTCTACGGATAGAAAATCCTGAAAGTTACAAGAGATGTTGAAATAAGAAAGAAAAAGTGAAAAATTCACGGTAAAAGCATAGTAACAGACTGTGGGTTTTATCTTTCCACCCAAACTTTTGGGATAGAAACTTCCAAGATCTTTGCTCCACAGCGGTAGACAATGTTTTTGCTACTCAATCACGGAAGTCTGGAATTTCACCAAAAACTTCCATAATTGCAGAAAAATAAGAAAATATGGATAAGAAATTTAGAATTTTTAAAGAGAAAATGGTGTAGTAAAGAAGAAAAGGGAAATACTCACATGCAAAGTTCCATTTCTTAGGAAATTGCACGTTCTCTTCTCCCACTAAGGCATGAGTGGGAACAGCCACGAACTGAGCATACCAACATCGGTCATGGTCATCTTCAGGACTGACTAAGACTCTTTTGCTTCTTGCTACAAGTGTGAAAACACCCTCACGAAAAAGCTTTGGGGAATACATATGGAGGAGATGATGAAAAGAGAAAGGGGAGGAAACTAAACCCGATAAGTAACGAAGGCAAGCCATTGTCCTCAACATTATCGGGACTATTTTCCCAAGACAAATGTTGAAGTAATGACATAATTCAATGATCACTGGGTCAATAATAGGTTTGAATCCTACGATGAAAGCATAAGTATAGACAAACAAATAACCCTCATGATAAGTGGTTATTCGGTCGTCGACATTAGGGGCTGTGATTGGAAAGTCAAGTTTCCAATAACATTCACGGCGTACTAAAAGAAGAAGATCAGAGTTGATTAAAGAAGGATAGTGATCAACATGTTTAAGTGCTGCTATGAAAGAAACTTCTTTCTTTCATGCTTGACAATCAGATTTAAAAGAAAATTCTTGAGCAACGATCTCTGAAACCACAGACTCTGGTAATGGTTCATTCTAATCTCTAGTTTTAGAAGAAGATCTAGGGGTGGAAGAAGATTTAGCTTTATAAGAAGAAGAAGGTTTAGGAAAAATTTTCTGGGAAGAAGAGGTATTCCAACTCGATATAGAACCTAGGCTACGAAGCCTGCTACCTCTATTCCTACTTCTGACTAGAGCTGTAGAAGGAGGAAGTTCATATACTATAATGGCCCAACGAGGATCAGACGATGAGGAATGATTTGAAGATCGTGAAGCCATTGATAAGTATAACAGAAGCACGAAGAGAAAAGCAAAGTTGCAAAAGAATCTTAGAAGGGAACAAAAGTGTCACAACCCCAATCTCCCACCGTAGGATGTCGTGATGGCACCTAGTCTCCAAGACTAATTAAGCCTAACATTCATGAAGAAATAACGAAAGTAACAATAAAACTTCAAATTGATCAACCAGTTATCATAAAAGAATGCCACAATACGGCTAACAATAACTCCCAAAATCTGGTGAGACCGAGTCATAAGCTCTACACGAGTATACAGAAACATCCCTAATACATCAATATCTATAATAAGAGTATGCAATAGAAACTAAGACAGAGGGTGACTCCGAGGCCTGCGAACGCCGACAGATATACCTTGAAGTCTCCGATCTAAAGCTCAACTCATGGATGCCTATCCTGCTATGAAGTACCTGGATATGCACAAACATATGTATAGAAGCGTAGTATGAGTACACCACAACGACACCCCGTAATTAGCAAGCCTAACCTCGGTTAGAGTAGTGACGAGGTCAGGTCAAGACACCTACTGGAATAAATAAAGAAGATGAACAAGTGTGGTACAATATAATAATGGCAAAAAGGAAATGAAACAATGAAGAAATCATCAAGATAAGCTACACTGAAAGTTAAGGCAATAAAGGCTTCAATGGAGGAATACACATAATAAGAACACCAAGGAAACGATGCAAACAAAACACAAGTGATGTAAATGAAAGATAACAACAAGAATCATGCCCGAGGTACCACCTCGTATCTCATTTCACAGTCACAATCACAATATTTTCTTATACCACCACGGGAGTCTTACATTTTGTTGTGAAAATTATTTTTCCGAAATAGCTACTCGCGGTTTATCCCACCTTATCACACCGCGTGGCTTCAAGTAGTTACCTTACTAGAAACACGTGTATCAATCCCACCTTATCTCACCACATGCGTATCAACCCCTATCCTTATACCACCGCATGCGTATCAATATTACAACATATCACAAATCGCACCTCAAGTGCCCAATACCACAACTTGCCAAAGAAGTCAACAATAACAATATTTCCACAATAAATAGCCCATGGCTCAACCACAATGTGTACAAGAGTCTCAACAATAGCAACTGAAATTGAATAGCTCAACAAGAATGGTATTTCAACAATTTACAGCTTTGCCTCAATGTGATCACGACTTTTACAACTTCGACACGAAACTCAAAAATGAGATATTCCACGAAATAACAACTTCAAGTAAGGTAACTCAACAGTTGAATATTTAACAAGCCAATAAGGAAACAATAATTTCAACTAAGCATGTAAGGGCAAATAACAAGAAAGGGATGAGACAAGTATTAACAATGTCAAGTAAAGCATGTAAGGATAGCTTAACAGTGATGAATATAACATGTTATGACCATTTAATTAAAGGCATGAAAATAATCTACATAGCTTAAATTGGTCAATTACATCATTTAGCTCGTGCACCCACTCGTCACCTTACGCACATGGCTTTCACGTACCACGATTAACATTAAACAATACCAATCCTAAGGGGGTAATTCCCCCACACAATGTTAGGCAAGATACTTACCTCAAAATATGCTAACTCAATCCACTTTTTTCGCGAATACCAACTCCGAACGGCTCATATCTAGCCAAAATAACTTTATACCATAAATACAAACAATAGGAAACCATTCAGGATAATAAAGTTGCAATGTTTAAAGAAAATCAAAAAGAAAACTCAAAAAGTCAACTGAGTGTCTCAAAACCTGACAAAACTTAAAAAATTCGAACACCCATTTGATAACGAGTTCAACCATACTAAAATTATTCAATTCTGATCTCAAATCAACCTTAAAATTCTCAAAATATTCTATGAAGTTTTCACAAATTTTCCCAAATTTTTCAACTCAAAACACTAATTAAATGATAAACATAATGATGGATTCATGTATAATAGCCAAATCTGACTTAGAATCACTTACCCCGATCAACTCCTTGAAAATCTCTCTTTAAATCGCTCAAAACTGAGATCTCTAAGTCAAAAGATGAATGATAAAATAAAACCCTCGATCTGCCCCTTTTCTACCTAGCGATTTCTCTTCTACGGTCCAATAGCCGCATTTGCGGCTCTGCACCTGCGGAAATTTCATCGCAGGTGCGTCTTTCACTTAAGCCCAGCACCTTCCGCTTCTGCGGACAAAAACCCGCTTATACGGTCATGCTTTTACGGACAAGGCTCGCTTTTGTGGATGCTTGACCGCACCTGCGGTCTAACACAATCCACTCCAGGCCAGTTTCTGCAGAACTACATCGCACCTGCGGATGTGCATCTGCGCCCAGGTGTCCATACCTGTGACCCTTCTCCTGGTTGGTCCCTCTCCTCTTCTGCGATGACATACCTCGTACCTGCAGAAACTCCCACTGCATGTGCGATGACACAAGACTTCAGCTGCTTCAGCAATCCTCTAAGTCCAAAATTGATCCCAATTTTAATCTGATTCACACTCGGGGCCCCTGAGACCCCGTCCGAATATACCAACAAGTCACAAAACATATAGAGAACCTACTTGAGGCCAAAAATCTCATCAAACAACATCGATTCTATGGATCGCAACCCAATCCAAACCTTACTTCCAAAACTAACGCGATTTATACCAAACCAACTCCGATTGACCTCAAATGTTTGCACAAAATTCACAAATGACACAACAGACCTATCAGAACTTCCGTAATTGGAATCCAAGCCGGATATCAATAAATTCAACTCTCGGTCAAACTTCTCAACCTTCCAAACCTTCAACTTTCTAACTTTCACCAATTCAAGCCAAAATGACCTACGTGCCTCCAAATCAATATTCGAGCATGCTCCTATGACTAAACTCACCATACGAAGCTATCGGAACTGCCAAAACTCCATTCCGGAGTCGTCTACACACAAGTCAAACTCCGATCAACTCTTTTAACTTAAGCTTCCAACTTTGGGACTAAGTATCCTAATTCACTCTGAAACTTACCTGAAACAAAAACCAACCAACCCGGCAAGTCACATAACCATAATATAATATAGGGGAGGCAATAAATAGGAGGACGTGGCTAAAATACTCAAAACGACCGGCCGGGTCATTACATCCTCCCCCTCTTAAAACAAACATTCATCCTTGAACGAGTATAGAGACATACCTGAAGTGGTGAAAAGATGAGGATAATAGCTATGCATATCATGATTTGTCTCCCAAGTCACCTCCTCGACTGGTTAACCCCTTCACCGAACCTTCACTGAAGCAATGTTCTTTGACCTCGACTTTCGGACCTGCCTGTCCAAGATGGTCACCGGCTCCTTAACATAAGACAAATCCTTGTCTAATTGGACTGAGCTGAAATCTAAAACATGGGACGGATCACCTGATACTTCCGGAGCATGGATATATGGAACATCAGATGTACTGCAGATAGACTAGGTGGCAATGCAAGTTTGTAGGCCACCTCACCATTCTTCTCAAGGATATGAAAAGGTCTGATATACCTAAGGCTCAACTTGCCCTTCTTCCCGAACCTCATCTCACCTTTCATGGGTGAAACCCAGAGCAAAGCTCGCTCTTGAAGCATAAATGCAACATCACGAACCTTCTGATCCGCATAACACTTCTGCCTAGATTGGGCTGTACGAAGCTGATCCTAGATCAACTTGACCTTCTCCAAAGCATATCGAACCAAATTTGTGCCTAAAAACTTAGCCTCTCCTAGCTTAAACCAACCAACTGGGGAACGACACCGTCTCCCATATAGGGCCTCATAAGGAGCCATCTGAATACTTGATTGGTAGGTGTTATTGTAGGCAAACTCCGCAAGCGAAAAGAATTAATCCCAAGAACCCCCGAACTCCGTAACACATGCACGAAGCATATCCTCTAATATCTGAATGGTGTGCTCGGACTATCCGTCTGTCTGGGGGTGGAATGCTGTACTCAACTCAACCCGTGTGCCTAAATAATATTGTATGGCTCTCCAGAAATGCGATGTGAATTGCGTGCCTTGATAGAGATGATAGATACCGGTACGACATAAAGTTGGATAATCTCGCGAATATAGATCTGAGCTAGCTGATTAGAAGAATAGGTAGTCACCATCGGAATAAAATGAGCAGACTTGGTCAACCTGTCCACAATCACCCATATAACGTCAAATTTCTTCTGAGTCCGTGGGAGCCTAACAATGAAGTCCATGGTAATATGCTCCCATTTCCACTCGGGAATCTCAAGTCTCTGAAGCAAACCTCCTGGCCTCTGGTGCTCATACTTTATTTGCTGACAATTTAATCACCTAGCTACATACTCCACTATATCCTTATTCATTTTCCTCCACCAATAGTGCTGCCTCAAGTCTTGATACATCCTAGTGGAAACCAGATGAATGGATCACTGCAAACTGTGGGTCTCCTGAAGAATCAACTCACATAACACATCCACATTGGGCACACAAAACTGACCCTGCATTTGTAACACACCGTCATCTCTGATAGAAACCTCTTTGGCATCACCGTGCTGTATCATGTCCCTAAGGACAAGCAAATGGGGGTCATCATACTGGCGCTCTCTAATGCAATCATCTAAAGAAAGACCGAGAGACCACGCAAGCAAGAACTCGACTCGGCTCCGAAACATCCAATCTAACAAACTGGCTGGCCAAGGCTTGAACATCCAATGCTAATGACCTCTCCGTTGCCGGTAGATATGCTAAACTGCCCAAGCTCTCTACCTTCCGACTCAAGGCATCTGCCACCATATTGGCCTTCTCGGGATGATATAGAATAGTGATATCATAATCCTTAAGAAACTCTAACCATCTTTGCTGTCACAAGTTAAGATCCTTCTGTTTGAACAGATGCTGAATACTCCGGTGGTCAGTATAGACATCACTAGGGACACCGTACAAATAGTGCCGCCAAATCTTCAAGGCATGAACAATAGCTGCCAATTCCAAGCCGCGGACATGATAATTCTTCTCATGGACCTTCAACTGTCTAGACGCATAGGCAATCACTCTACCATCTTGCATCAACACCGCGCCAAGGACAACATGTGACGCATCACAGTACACAGTGTAAGATCCCGAACCCGTTGGCAGCACCAAAACTGGGGTAGTAGTCAAAGCAATCTTGAGCTTTTGAAAGGTCTTCTCACACTCCTCGGACCATCTGAAAGGAGCACCCTTTTGGGTAAATCTGGTCATAGGTACATCAATAGATGAGAAACCCTCTACGAACAGCAGTAATACCCGACCAAACCAAGAAAACTCTAGATCTCAGTAGCCGAAGACGGTCTGGGCCAACTATGCACTGTTTCAATCTTTTTTGGATCTACCTTAATCCCCTCACTCGATACCACATGACCCAAAAATGCTACCGAATCAAGCCAGAATTCACACTTTGAGTATTTTGCATACAACTTGTTTTCTCTCAAGGTCTAGAGCACGATCCTCAGGTGCTGCTTATGATCCTCCCAGTTGCGGGAGTACACCAAGATGTCGTCAATAAACACAATGATGAATGAATCAAGATAAGGTTGGAATAAACTGTTCATCAGGTGCATGAATGCTGCTAGGGTGTTGGTCAAACCAAATGACATCACAAGGAACTCTTAGTGACCATACCGAGTCCTAAAAGCAGTCTTCAGGATATTCAGATCCCAAATCTTCAATTGATAATACCCTGACCGCAAATCAATCTTTGAGAACACTCTGGCATCCTGTAGCTGATCAAATAAGTCATCAACATGTGGCAATGGATATCTGTTTTTCACTGTAACCTTGTTTAACTGCTGATAGTTAATACACATTCACATAGAACCATCCGCCGTCTTTACAAACAAAACCGGAGAACCCCAAGGTGACATACTAGACCGAATGAAACACTTATCAAACAACTCTTGCATGTGCTCCTTTAACTCCTTCAACTCCGCTGGGACCATACGATATTGTGGAATAGAAATATGTTGAGTGCCCGTGTCACGCCCCAAACTCAGGGAGCGTGACCGGCGCTCAACCGAGAGAACCCGGCCGAGCAAGCCTATTAGACTTCCTTCAACCCAAACTCATCCATGAATAAAGAGGAGATGTACTCCATTAATCAATCACTGAAAATATTTTATTAACAACTTCCTTTTCATTCCCATTAATAACTCCATTCATAATTTTCAAAACATTACTAGTTTATAGAATTAATGAAAAACATAATTTCCAAGTACCAACATTTATAGTTCAATTCCCAACATCAACCATAACCCACAACCTGTCTACGGAGCCTCTAAGTACAACTGAAGAGTAATATAGAAATACCAGCAACAAGGCCTCGGTTATACCTCAACCACAAAGTACATGAGAAACAAAAGATACATGACCCCGAAATGAAGTGGGGCTCACCAAATCGGCTGAAAGGAGTGTACTGCTATTACTGATCAATGCCACCTACTGTAGAACCACCTGCATCCATTAAAGATACAGCGCCCCAGGCAAAAGGGATGTTAGTACTGTAGAATAACACTAGTATGTATAGCTAGAAATCTTCTTTCAAAATAGAATGCCCATATGATCTATACGTGGAACATATAATATAATGTAATTGAAACAACCTGTACAAACAAGGGCAGCAAAAGGGGAACCTATTGTCTGCATTAATAATGTGTCTTATTAGACCGTCCTTAGTGTTCACATATCATGTTATACACTTATGCATTTCATAGACCATCCATAGTGTCTATTTATATCGTACAGCTACACCTCTTATACACAATGCACCTATGCGTTTCATAGACCGTCCACAAGATTTCATATCATAATGGATTTCATAACACAATGTACCTATGCATTTCATAGACCGTCCACAGGATTTCATAACACAATGTACCTATGTGTTTCATAGACCGTCCACAGGATTTCATTACACAATATACCTATGCGTTCATAGACCGTCCACATGATTTCATAACACAATGTACCTATGCGTTTCATAGACTGTCCACAGGATTTCATAACACAATGTACCTATGCGTTTCATAGACCGTCCACGAGATTTCATAACACAATGTACCTATGCGTTTCATAGACCGTCCACGGGATTTCATAACACAATGTACCTATGCATTTCATAGACCGTCCACAGGAATTCATAACACAATGTACCTATGCGTTTCATAG
Organism: Nicotiana tabacum; assembly: GCF_000715075.1. Classification (NCBI taxonomy): domain Eukaryota; kingdom Viridiplantae; phylum Streptophyta; class Magnoliopsida; order Solanales; family Solanaceae; genus Nicotiana; species Nicotiana tabacum. Next base: position 91,975,737 of record NC_134092.1, on the reverse strand, counting down.
ACCGTCCATAGGGTTTCATAACACACTGGAAACAAAAGTACAAATATGTACATCTCATAACCTTTCACATCACATATCACCTAATACTTTCAACCACTTACAACATTATTATTTCATTGGCTCTCTTGGACATACATATGATTCTTTATTCATGGTGCAATGGCCGTATTTTATATTCCACACTTTTATTTTTTCCCTTTCATAGATCATCATCATAATTATCAACAAGTAGAATATTCTGGAAATCACAACTTTAAGTTCATTAGTAATGAAGGCTTTAAACATAATCGATTTCTTTCCAATAAATGGAGTAAAATGATTGGCAATCGAAGCACACATTAAAATCATACACAATTTACACTCACGAATATGTAAGAATGCAAAGCACATTGAAAATTACTTACAAAGCATAGCATTAGCTAAAATAGCCACATATGGGCAAACCTTGAGTTCATAAACTGTTAGCCGATTATATTGTCGAAGTCAATTTTGGAATAGTTGAGTCAAAGCTCATTTCATAATCTTTCTCACATTATTTTATTACATTGGCACCATTGGCCACAAGTATACCTTTCACTATTGGCACGTTGGCCACACTTTATATCCCCAATTCACTGATTTCACTTCCAACCATCTTTATAGGTTATCAACAATAAGACATTCCCAATCAAGACTTTAGGTACACATATGAGCAATTAAGAGTCTTAAGAATATTGAGATTTTCTCACACAATTTGGCATACTAGCTTTCTTTTGAAATACGATTCAAGCCACAACATTTTAATACTCAACCCATACTTTGAAACTCACGAAAACATTATGGAATTTAATTTCAAGAGAGAAAGTTTAGCCAACATACCTCACTTGAGCTTCCTTACACTTTAAATGTTCCAGAATTCTTAGGAACTTCAATCTATTGTAGAAATATAACAAATCGAATCAAAATTAGGAAGATGATCATGGTTCTAGCTCATTTGAGCATTTTATCAAACACTAGGTGTGCATAAGGTTTCAATGTCCTTTTTATGAAGGATTCCATCATCCCATAACCCAATCCTTACCATTTTCAGCTCAACAATCTTCCCACAATTCTTATTGGTACATGCATGTATAAATAATAATCTCATACCCATGAATCATACTCCTAATCAACCATCTTCTACCCAAATTCAAAATTGAAAACTAGGGTATGGAACCTTACCTCTTAGATGAAGAACTTGTGGGATTTCCTTATTAATCTTCCAAGATTTGAGCAAGACTTGATGAATAATTAGCCTAGGGTTTTCCTCTCTCTAAAACACTCTCCCTTCTCTCTAAAATATCAGATTTTTGCTCAAAAATGACCCAAAGCGTGTATTTAAAAAAGTAGGGCCGGGTTTTAAAAAAACCCAAAAATGAAGCTCCAGACAGGTTCTGCGGTCGCATATGCGACTGCATAATGGTTATGCGGACCGCATATCATTCGTATAATTGGTGTCAAAAATGAAAAAAATTCTGCCTGAGTCTGCGGTCACTATGCGATCCACATAACAGTTATGCGGTCGCATAGTACACCGCATAACATTTATACGGTCGCATAGTCGACCGCATAATTGCTTCCAACAGACCCAAACAACTGCGTCACTTTGAAGCCATTGTGCGGTCGCATAATGGACCGCAGAAATGCACAGTTCCGCCAAAAATATTCCTTTACTTTCCCGTGCATTGTTCAACCCAAAACGTCCAAGCCTAAAATTCTCAAACACGTAAGCCTAGTCCGGCACCATGAAACATTATTTTCTTTGCAAATTTTGCAGGGCTTTACACTTAAGTTCTTCAAAATTTTCCGGGGTGTTACAGCCCGGTAACAAGTTAATACCAAAATCAATATCTCTATCGAGTGACATGCCAGAAGGTCTGCTGGAAATACATATATATAGTCTCTCACTACCAGAACCGACTCAACGATAGGATTATCCACTCTGACATCTCTCTCGAAGGCTAGGTATGCATCACACCCCTTCTCTACCATTCGTTGTGCCTTAAGGAAGGACAAAACCCTACTGGGAACAAAATCCAAAGTACCCCTCCACTCCAACCGCGGTAAACCTGGCATAGCCAGTGTTACCGTCTTGGCGTGACAATCTAGAATAACATGATAGGGCGACAACCAGTCCATGCCCAAGATAAAATCAAAGTCTACCATACTGAGCAACAATAAATCAACTCTGGTCTCAAAACTACCAATAATAACTAAACACGACCGATACACATGGTCAATAACAATAGAATCTCTCACAGGCGTGGACACAAAAATAGGAAAACTCAAAGAATCATGAGATATACCCAAATATGGAGAAAAGTAAGATGATACATATGAGTAAGTGGAGCCTGGATCAAATAAGACTGGTGCATCTCTATGACAAACCGGAACAATACCTATGATAACTGTGTCTGATGCAACAACCTCTGTCCTAGCCGAAAAAGCATAACATCTAGCCTGGCCTCCCCCTCTAAGGAGACCCCTACCCACCTAACCTCCACCCCAAGCTGGCTGTGCAGGTGGATCAACAACTGGAGTAGTAACCACGGCCTGACAAGTCAGGGGACCTTGTGGAATGCGTAGAGCCTGAGTAGTTGGTGGAGATGTATTCCTCTTAAGTTTGGGACAGTCTCGCACCATATGAAGAGTATCATCTGACATGGCCTCCCTCTCGAGGGAAACCTCTACCTGCCTGACCCCACCCCTAGCTGGACTGACCGTTGAAAGCACCCCGTGCAGGAGGTACACTAGGAAGTGGCTGAGCAAAGTGTGCAACCTGAGACTTCAGAATAGCCGGAGCACCACTAGAAGCTGGAAGTGCTGAATGAACTGGACGATTCACATAGCCTCTACCATTACAGGCTACAACTGGGGCAAGGGAACCACTGTATTTGCTAGATTCTCAAGGCCTCCCTGTCCTCTCCCTCTCGATCCCGCATACCCTCCAATCTCCGTACGAACTCCACCACCTGCTGATATGGGGTATCTGTCTCCAACTCTCGAGCTATGCTAAATCAAATACCATAGTTGAGCCCCTCGATATATCAACAGACTTGCTCTTTGACTATGGAAACTAAGGCAGGTGCATGTCTGGACAACTCACTGAATCTGACAGCATACTATGACACTGTCATAGTACCTTGGCGCAGCTGCTCAAACTCCATGCACCATGCATCCCAAAGGCTCTGGGGAATAATCTCTCTCAAGAACATCTCTGAAAACTAAGCCCACGTGAGTGAAGCTGCATCGACTGGGCAACCCTCCTTGTAATCCCGCCACCACTGATACACTGGACCCGGCAACTGGAATGTAGTAAAAGCAACCTCGCTCATCTCCACAATATCCATGGTGCGAAGAGTACGGTGCCACTTCTATAGAAAACCTTGTGCATCATCTGTAGCTAGGCCACTGAAAGTAGAAGGGTGGTACTTCTTGTACCTCTCAAGTCTAAGGTGCTCCTGCTCCGATGTTGCTACCCTAACCTCGGGTTGAAATGGAACAACCGGCTGCACTGGCATAACTTCTAGGACCTGATCAACATGGACCCGCTGCTCTAGAATACGGGTCGTGGGAGTCTGAGCTCCTCCCCCAACCTAAGATGTGACTGGTGCAAGTGGAATCAACCCCGCTTGAGCTAGAGTACCAAACATGCTCAAGAACTGTGTGAGGGTCTCCTGAAATGCGGGGGTGGCAACAGGCGCCTCAGGTGCCTGCCACTAACTAGAGCTACTAGTGGCTCCTCTATCGCAGCTCGGGCAGGTGCTCTAGCTGCACCACGTGCCCCTCCTCGGCCTCTACGCCGGCCTCTCGCGGGTCTAGTAGGGGGCGCATGTGTCTGATCGTTCGATCCAGCGGTGCGTGTCCTCACCATATATGAGAGAATAGAAAGACAAAAATTTAGAATTTTGAAGTCAACAAATTCGCATGATAAGGAATTAAAGAAGTGAAGTTTCCTAACAGTTTCATAGCCTCTCGAAGGTAAGTACAGACGTCTCCGTACCGATTGAAGGCTTTTGGTAATCAGGCAGAGAAGGTAAAGGATAGAACGGAAGACACCTTTGCTAAGTAGAACTCAAGGGCTACTGAAGAGATTCAAAATTTGGAAGAACTTTTGAATAAAAAAGAAGTTTATGAGGGTGATTTGGTTCAAACATTGACTCTAGCCCAAGAAGATCTCCGCTCCCCTTTCGACAAAGTTAAGTTCCTTGAGGCTACTCTTGAACCATTGAAAGTTTCTAATAAAGCTTCCGAGGCTGAAAAAGAAGACTTGAGCGCTAAAGTGGAAAAATTTGAAAAAGATTATGAGGCTCTTGAGGATATACTAACTCTAGATGTGAGTTGGGCCTTCTTGAACACGCATCTTGAAACTTTGACCGAGGCTAGCCAAGAAGGCTTTGACCTCGAGGCTAAGATTACCAAGGCTAACGATGCAATCAAAAGTATTCAACAATGTCAAAGTTTCTCTACACCCATTGTCGAAAGTTCCAAGGGTGATTTAAGCAAAGACGGTTTAGAGGCTGATCTTGCTGATCCCCAACCTTCGTATTCTCCTCAAGTTGATCCTTCTGCTCCTTCTGAAGATGCTCCTTAGCTTTTATTAACAATATTATTTGGATGTTTTTTGATTTGTTCCTTGGAATATTTTATAAACATCAATATTAATGTTTAATTTTAACATATTTTATATTTGTTTTTGCTCTTTAATATTTGAGCTTTTACCTGCATTATCCAAGTAGAATAAATGCTTTAATACGCCATGACTAAATATACACGGTCTTATTTATAAAATAGGGCCCTTTTATATAAACGACACTGATGAAGATGACGTCTCATCTTCATATAGGTGTAAAAATATGAGATATGAAGTAATTTGAAGATGTTTTTTTTGAACTTTCGAAACATATATTCATGTACATCATTTTCATAACTGTTTTCTTTATAGCTGGTTTATAGGTACAAGTATAATATCCTGTGACTATATTTGTATCCTTAACCTAATATCTCTTGGGAATTTTCTATTGAATCTTCAATTTCCTGTTAATTCTTCAGTTCCTCACCTCCCATTCAATATTTGAGCTTGAAAATTCGCCATTTTAAAGTTTTTTGGCCATTGAGCTATGATGTTTTTACGTGTATTTTTTCCATATGCATAGTCTCCCCAATGTTTGAACTTTGAAGTATGAAAATTTGAACACTAGATCATCTCCCCTCTATGGTCTTTTCCCTAAAAATGGAAATACACACATGAATCAGAGGTAATATTTTAGATGATGACTGCTTAATCCTTCCCATCATAATTGTTTTAACCTAGACCGAGAATAATTAAGTATTACATATGTCTTTTGGGTCTAATATCCTCATTTGGTACGAGCTAGCTTTTTGCCTATTATCTAAAATGGTTAGTAAAATTTAAATGAACAAATAAGAAATGAACTTTAAGATACCTGACCGTGGATACTTTCTCAAAAGGTATTTCTTCAAGTGTACCACATTCCGATTGGAAGATAACACTTTCCCGTCCATGGTCTCCAACTCATATTCTCATTTTTCCAGCAATGCCTTGAACACGATATGGACCTTCCAAATTCTGACTCAATTTTCCTGCATTTGCCGCATGTGTTGACTGAAACACCTTCCTAAGGATAAATTTCCCAATCTTTAAGTATCGAAGATTCACCCTTCTGTTGTAATATCGCTCAATCCTTTGCTTTTGTGCTGCCATTCATCTCAGGGCTGTTGCCTTTCGTTCTTCTATTAAATCCAAATTTGTACGAAGTTCTTTCTTATTGGACACTTCATTTGTATGCTCGAACCTCATGCTTGACTCCCTTATTCCCGCTGGAATTAATGCCTTGTACCATAAAAAAGTAAAAATGGAGTTTCTCCCATGCTTATCTTTGTCATTGTCCTGTAGGCCCATAATACCCCAGGTATCACTTAAAGCCACCTACCTTTTGATGCTTCCATCCGTTTCTTTATATTGTTGACAATGTTGCACCCTATTTTTCACTAGTCAAAACAAGATTCAACTTGTGATTTCTCTGCTGTTGATGAAAGAGAGCCACCACATAATATTTAAAGATATTCTAGGATACCTATTTAACTACTAACGGTCATATTCCTTATTAGTCTAGTAACCGGTGATATTATGGGTAAGGTTTCTTGTTCTTCTAAAGGGAAGGTGTTAGGCACCCCTTAAAATCTACTTGAGGTAGCTCCATAGGACTTAGACTAGATTTAGGACTAATTATTTGTGCTATGCTTTAACTAGTATTTAAAGAATGTAACTTACCATATATTAGGGCATAATATCTATAAGGGAAGTGTGTAGTTTAAAGAGGATGGATGAAAGAAGAGCCTTGGGAAAATAATGTTAGTCTATATATGCTTGAAAAGAACTTTGAAAGATAGGATGTTTTGTATGAAAATGTGTAAAATATAATCTAAGTTAAAGCACTTTATTTCCTAAAATATGGAAGTTCATATTACTCTAATGAGGTGAAAATGAACCTAAGATGTACCTTGATTTTAAGTAGTAGGCTTGAAGAAAATAGTTTGAAAGTCTTTGTTTTGGGGCAGCAACACTTTGATTTTAGAGAGGAGTCGATTCCTTTTTTAGAAAAAGTTAAAGTCGTGATTCAGTTTTGGTTTTTCCTTTTGAAAGAGAGACTGCCGCCTTTGCGCTTCAAAATCTGTAAGAAAAGAGTTAGCAAAGCGTGATGAATTAACAACAGCCCGCGATTAGCGAATGTAGAATTAATTGCTAACTAAGGCTTCTTTTAATCCAAGGTTCTTTAAAAACTTGCCTAAGTTGTTTCATGAATTAAGAGATAAAATAAAGCATTCAATCCAATATATATACTTGTCATATAAGTGTGAGATAAAACAACAGGAACACAGTAAAGAATAATGACGTAGTGAAACTATATAATAACGAAAAACAGTGAATAAAGGAGAGAAGGGAAAGAAATGACTTTGGTGTTTGGGCCTCAAAGTGGCAGGCCCAGCAGTAACAGGGACGAGCGACAACTCACTCTAAACCTTCTGAGATATAGCAGGGCTGGACTTGGGCCTGAGTTCTTAAAGAACTTAGCAGGCCCAAATCATTGTACATGTTCAAAAAAGAAGAGAGAAGGTAATTAGAAAAACAGTACTATATACATGCCCATATATGAGATTTGTAAGCAAAAGATAAAGGAAAGATAAGTGGTAGTATTTGAACACTAAGAAAGTCATACAAATATGGAAGTTACGTATAGTAAATGATCCACATTGAAAATCTTTCGTTGTCATCATACATTAAACCCAAAGAGAATAACAAGTGTCAATAAACCAAGGTCTAAGGAGAGAATTCCACTCAAGGTTGATTCCCCATTTGAATCCCCCGACACTTCAAAGTTCCCAAGTGTCTCAAGGCCCTGGGCAATGCTTGTGTCGGGGAGAGCATCCTAACCTAGAGTTAAACTCTACTACCAAATAACTCTAACCACTAACAACTCATTCTTCCCTATAGGTTTGAATGCCAATGAGGCTCTTTCAATGCAAACCAACTACTATGACATTTCCTACCACAAGAGCATACTCTCTCTTACTAGAATAACATAGGAAACACATAGAAACGGTTTATTCTTCATGACTATACTTCCAGTATTAAGTGAATGAAACACATATTGAAAAAGTTTAAAAGTGAAGTTTCTAAGCACATATGGAGACATGAACACTTATACTATTGTTGCTAAATAACCAAACAACTGGAGTCATATATCTCACAGACAGATAAAGCCCATAGTTTAGAGCTGCAACAACATATGCTATTGTCTTAATGGATCGTTCACAGATTAATTTAACACCATTTATTACCATGAGCATACACATAGGTTAATAACACTACTTGAATCCTTTAAAATCCTCAATAAAGATTCAGATAATGACATAGGCAAATTATTGTACTCAATCAGTAACAACAAAAGGTTTCTCCAATACCAGATTTAATCTAGATTAACAGAGGAAAGAGAGGGCCGAGTATAGTTTCAAAACAGTGTTCAAATGTATGAAGTCATGAGGGATAAATAAAGATTCATGCCAAACTTCCACACATACAGAGACTTTAATTAAAGTTATGACCTCACAAGATAGGATGAGTCTCAAACATTACGAAATCATATTATCATTATCATTAAGGGGTTTAAGAACATGGGAAACATCATACTAGACAGGTTTAACTCATATGTTAAGACTAAGGTTAATATCTAGGCATGATGATATTACATTTCAAGTTACAGAAATAGTTAGTATTCAACTACAGAAGACACAACTACAATATAATCCATAGAAGGTAGGTTGATCATTCCAAAATATATGCTGAATTATCACTGATGTTCACTGAAAGTTCATCCTAGTGATACTGCTTACAACTCACAGTTAGGCATAGATATAAAGCTTTCATAGTGATGACTCAAAGAATACTTAAAGATTAACAAGTACTTATGTAAAGAAAGGAAGCATTTTGAACACTTAAGCTTCATAACCTTAACCAAGTGATGTAGAGTTACCCTATGTACTTTCATGTATGTCCTAGTTAGAATCATCTAACAACAAACCCAAGTATAGAATAACAGAACTCAAAAAAACATGGCATGATAAACATGCAGATTATAACAACAACCCCTTGTATAGAATAACAGAACTCAGAAGAACATGACATGATAAGCATGAAGATTAAAACAGAGCATTGGAGGGAAGTCTGAAGTCTAGGTAGATATGAGAAATCATTGAAGCATATTAAGTAGCTTAACCACATAGGTAATTTAATACAGAACAAGAGTCATAAGGTCACATAGCTACTTAATCAATACTAATGAAATATAATAGCTGACCACAGATTGACAACAAAGTCATGGTGAACTAAAATAGACAATTACAGACTAATAGCAAACATTATAAATGAAAAAACTAACAGGAAAACAATACTACGTTCATGATTTTCGAATGAAGCAATTAAAAGAGAAAGGATGGAAGTGTACTGACCTCTTCTTGAGCAGCAAACCAAACAAAGACTCTTTCTTAGCCATATAGAATCAAGAGCTCAAACCCCAACCAGTGTAAGACTTAGAATCAGAAAGAAATTAGAAGCTAGTTAGAACCCTAGCTTGGTTTTTACTACCCAAGACTAAAATTGATATTTGATAAGTGATTTCATGGTGTCTTTGTTGTATCTTTTCTGTGTGTTAGGTATGTTAGGTGAGAACATTAAAAATCCCTATTTATAGTGGCAGTGAAGCATTTGGGTTCCATATTCAAATCGATAGTGGAGAGTGACAGAGGAATGGTGATAAAAGCACAATCAAGTGAAAATCTTAGAAAAACATAGGGAAATCAGTAGCGAGTTTACCTGAGCATAGGGGAAATGAGAGACCATCGGCCAGAACCCTAATACCTAGAGGTCATAGCATTTGATCTCTGGATATCGAATATCAATGATGAAGCTAGCTAATGTCTTCATGTTTGCTTCGATTTGAAAGAACGAAGGAAGAAGTCAGACGAGTTGAAGTTTCATATTTTGGTCTGTGACCCCTTGATTAGGGCTTTTGAAATCAAATGGTGATAATGGAAAGAGAAACTAGATCTGAAGTACAGGAGAAAAATGGATAACCATGCATGCGATGGATTTGAAAGATCAAAGGCGATTTGAGGTTTCATCTCTGGGGTTAGGGGTTCAGATTTGGGGGGTTTCAAACTAGATCGATGAAAGAGGAAAGATTCAACGAGAATCACGGATGTGGGAGAGAAGGAGGATGAATCTCTAGGTGAATTCATGACCTTGCACGAATTTGTGCAAGGTCTTTTGATTGATTTGGGTTGTGAGGTTGAGAGAAAAGAGAGAGGAAGGGGAAAGAGAGGCGGCGGGGTTTGGGGGGAAATGATTTTAGGGTTCGGGGGTGAGACCAAACGGTCTCTAGGTTAAAGTGGGAGGAAAAGATCTGGGCCGTTGGATGAATTGATCAACGGACCAGATAATTTAAGTATTAACAGATTTTAACATGAAATATGATGTCCATTGGAACCCAATGATGGAATCAAATGGTGATGATTAAACCTTCTGGGTATTTAAAATTAAGAGAAAAATAGGAGTTAAAATGTAGACCATTGATCAAACAGATGGACTGTCTGGATCAGATGTGTTTGTTTAGTGAGTGGGTAGGACAGGTGACGTGACATGATTTCATTGGAAAAGAAGAGGAGAAAGGGATTGCCATGGTGGAGAGAAGGGAATTGGATTTGGGTCAGATTTGGCTTGGGTTTGGGTATTTAGGCTGAAATTGATTTAATGAATAGCCAATTTATATTTAATTAATGAATTGCATTTGTAACCTTTTAGTTTTTAACCCTTTAAAAATTAATTTAATCAAACTTAATTAATTTACAATAAAATGTAGTAAAATTATAATTATCAAATACACTACTAACTATTGTAATTGATTATTTTGTAAAATACTTTATTTTCTAAATTATAACACTAGTTTTTAATTATCAACATAATAATCTAATTAATAAAAATTTGAGAAGTAGTTCGTGAATTAATTATAAAACCTCTACGGTGTATTTTAAAATAATTTTAATAATATTAAAATAATAAGTATATTTGCTAGGTTATTAATTTCAAAGCTAACACTTAATTAATTTGTAAAAATAGGTAATTATTGAGAGAAAATACTTTCAAAACATTCATTGTAAATATTTAAGTATAAATAAATTAATTTTAAAAGGTAGGATCAAAATTGGCCATCAACAGCTGCCCCTCTTTGACCGGAGATGATGAAAGAATTTTCGGGCAAAGAAATTGAACCAAAGCCAATTTTGTCCCGACTTTAGGCATACATTGCAGGAATGGCACGAAGACGATGAGCTGCAGTATTGGGAGTTAAGGAAGATTCTGGGAGGATTTTGGGGAGATTATGGGAAGTTGGGGCAGAATTATGGCTTTGAATTGCTTACATACCTCGTGCTTAACGAAGATCAGGCCTCATGTAGTTCTAGAGTGAGGATTTTGAGGAAGCGATACTTGCAGGAACTGCCCCAGTATCGTATTATGACGATACGGCGAGACGAAGGATTGGGCACTCACGATAGCTTGAATTTTGCGGCTTGACTTGACGGATTTGAAGATTTGGAGTTCCACTGGTCGTTTTTTGCATGAACTTGGATCCTTAGCCTGCTAATGAGTTTGTTGTCCCTCATGGCGTTGTAGTTTGGTCTGCTGCTTAGAAAGAGTTCCACGTTGCGATATTTGTTCCTGCAAAAATGAAATACACACGTATCCATATATTGCAATACATACTATATTATGATGTGATGTAAATGATGCAGGAATGATGATGCATGGCTGCCGGCGAGCCGTTATTTGGGATCGGGATGATGGAATACTTGAATTTGACTCAATTTGTTAGCCAGGCTATGTTCCGTTCTGCAGCTGTCGGAGCATTGAAAAGTGTCTCCGCTTGTTGGGAGAGCTTTGACTTGCAGAGTGCGTCTCCACTTGTTGGGAGAGCTTTGCACTGAGAAATGTCTCCGCTTGTTGGGAGAGCTTGATTTGTAAAGTGCATCTCCGCTTGTTGGGAGAGCTTTGCACTGGGAAATGTAAAGTAATCTCTGCTTGGGAGCGATTGACTTAAATCATAATCATGCCTGAAGCTGCATGAGCAAAATGTCAAAACATTCAAGGTAATATCAAAGGAAAAGAAAAGGCATGCCCAAGAGATACTCTTGATTGCGAAGCTAAGTGGCAGCTATCGATTCGCAGAACGTCGGCGACGATGTTTGCGACTGTCTATTATGGCCTCCATTGAGATGGAGCGGTGATGAAAATTGTTATGTTGGAGGAATGGAAAGCTTTCTATATACAAGGCTTAGATTGTGAAAGCCGACGTTTGATTTGTACAAGGCGCTCCGATTGATTGAGCTGACGATTTGCTATATACAAAACTTCAATTGGTGAAGCCGACTGCTCGTTTTGTACAAGGTGCTCCGATTGGTTGAGCAGGCGATTTGCTATGTACAGGGCCTTAATTGGTGAAGCCAGCGGTTCATTTTGTACATGATGCTCCGATTGTTTGAGCAGGCATGTCTTGACCCCAATTTCCCTATGTAGGATGTCGTGATGACACCTAGTCTTAAGGACTAGGTAAGCCTAATACTTACTGAATTAATGGCAAACTCAACCAACAATTATTAGATATGAGACAAAAAGTTTCTATACAAAGCCAACAATCCAAAACCGGTAGTACAAGTCATAAGCTCTATTGAGTTTACTAGAAAATCTCTAAGTACAACTATTCCAGAATAGAAATAAACAGTACAAGTAAAATTTCAGAAGGTGACTCCGAGGCCTGCAAACGCGACAACAGGTATACCTTGAGTTTCCACAACAATGACCGATCAGCTAGTTAATGATCAACAAACTCCGAGGTACCTGGATCCGCACAAAAATGTGCAGAAAGCGTAACATGAGTACACTACAGTGTTACCCAGTAAGTATCAAGACTAACCTCGATAGAGTATTGACGAGCGACAGTCAAGACACCTACTGGATTTAATAACCTGTACAAGTATGGACGTGAATCTAACATGGAACAATATCATTATAAATGTAAGCATGATAGAAATAACAAAACAATACTTACAATAGGAAACTAGAGATGAGAATTAGCAACAGGGAACAAACAGGTAATAACGCCGTTGAGCGAGCTGGACATAGTTTAAGTCCGGTGAAACTAAATAAAAGGAAAGCAAGTAATAACTCAATAAGAACAACCGCTTTGTGATGAGCACAAAACACACACATAAATATGCTCGATAGTCGAATATAGTATAATATAATATCATATCCACATGGATTAGATTTAAACAGTATTATCATAGTGTGTAGCTAGATTGCTAATCAAGATAATCAATAGTTGAGAATTATGTGATTTAAAACTAAAATTAACTAAGAATCTAAAGCTAATTGATGAATGACACTCGAACAAAAGTAAGCAAGGAAGATATAGATGGGAGAAAATAGGGATTGATTGGATAGGTGCAAGATAAATGTCTGGGACCTAACTCTAGTTAATTCACTTCTAATTTTCAAGTGAGTGTCTAGAATTCACTCAATTCTTAGTTCAAACATTTAGTAGAAACTCTTATCTCGATTAAGTCTCAACCATACAATATGAACCAATTTAAGCTCAGTGAAGATATGCAAGAATTCGTAGTGGATTGGTCTTTAGGAGAACCTCTCTTGATTATCCTCCTAACTAGGTCTAATCAACAATTTAACTAGCCTCTTTATATTACCAAGAAGAATTAATGAATTCAACCAATAAGATAATGCAAAGATATCACAAGTTATGCCTCTCTCGATTACATGAACATGTGAATATAAATGCAACAGTTAAAATATCCAGAACGATTCAATACATAAAAACTAGAGTTATAATCCACAAACAAATATCAATACACCAAATCCATCAAACCCTAAAGGGAACTAGTCCAGAGATATGGAGTAATTCATCACAAATATAAAGAAAAACATAAAACGGTCCAAACTCTTGTCTTGAGTGAGGATTGAATGATGAATCCCTTATGCTTTCGCTTCTCCACTTTTTCTCTAGCCTCCTTTGGTCTTAGATGTGTCAAAAGTCCATAAAATGACGTTTTTACATGTATTTATACTAAGTAGGGTCGGGCCCAGACGAAAATACCTTTTCTTGCACTAACTAGGATAATAACTCTGTAAAAATTGCACATGCGCGCCGCATGGAGCGACGCGCCATGTGGGGTGGTTGTGGGTAACTTCAGAGAGCGTGTTCTGACAGGCTTCAGGAACATTGGGCAGCCGCGGTGCGCCACGGCTGTGGGACTTTCTCTGAGTACGGAATTTTCTTGCTTTTTAGCTATCCCGACGTGGTTCTCGACCCCCGAACGCGATCCCAACTTATTCCCTTGGGCTTCTACTCAGACTTTAAAGCTCCAAATTACTCGAATTCATTCCATAACATCTACATAGATCGGAATCACTCCTTCAAGGCATAAAACACACAATTAGTGCAAAATACTAGCGATTAATGCTCAAACTCAATTAAAGTGTAGTAAATTGGAGTGTAATAAGCGACTAAAACGCGAGATTATAGCCTACCATCAACACCCCACACTTTAACCATTGCTCGTCCTCGAGCAATCAACTCACGTTCTAGCAATAACAATAACTCATAACCGTGCCAGCAATAACAATAACTCATAACCGTATGGACAACTCACGTGCCAACAATAACAATAACTCATAACCTCACGGATAACTCACGTGCCAATAGTACAACTCTCACACAGAAGGCAAGTATACGAGAATATATGTGAATGATCAATAGACATCAGGGTTCATCTTCTCAAATTGATATGGGTGATTAGTTACGTGTATGCTTGTGCGAGTGTTCTATCATAACTCGAGTCAACATGTAAGAGTAGAGACAACGAATGGCACATAGGAAACGATACAATAAAGCGTAAAATGCATAACTCACACAAGGTAGGCACACTACTACACAAATATTATCAATAACAATGCCCCAGGCTATCACAAGTCATCACAAATCATCCCCGACATAGCCCACCTTGTCTAGCCACGTGCGCAACAATAAGTAAATGCCCGCCTTATCTCGCCGCATGCACATAATAATCTTGTCTCCCCACATGCAAAACTCACATATATAAAGCCCGCCTTGTCATGCCGCATGTTCAAATATCAATAGTAACAAAATCACATATGCCAAAACATAACAACTCAATATACGGTCCTTTACCGCATGTGCCCATATGCCACAACTTTTCCTAGAACAATTTCAATACCATAACCACGCATAGCCTCAGCTCAACAACACTGAGTATAACAACAACACCAACAATAACACGAGAGTACGACAAGTAAATCAACACAAGAACTACAGAACACAAAGAACAAGCTCACACTGAAAGACAAAACAAAGAATAGTGGTTTCAGCCAGAATAACTCATCAAGGGGAGAGATAATGTACAACGATGATTCCACATAAGTACAACTCGACGATAAGAGAGATGGCATAAATCACTGATTTCCAAATAAGGGTAATTCAACAATGAAAGAGATAACAAAATTTCAATTAGGGTTAAGTAATTACGGAAAAAAACAACAATAACTTCAATAAAGGTTAAGCAATTTCGGAAAAATAACAATACTTCAATTAAGGATAAGTAATTGTGGAAAAGACAATATGGAAATAAAAGAGGCGACAACTTCAATTAAGGCACATAAGAGTTTATAGGCAACAAGGGTAGAACATGAATCAATCGACTCCAGGGTAAATTTAGTAAATTGAGGATGTAACATGATAAGACAACTTCATTTTTAATGAGCATAAGAACCTAAGGGACTGAAACGGTTAGATTCCCACAATTAGGCTCGAGTACATACTTGTCACATCGCGTACACGGACTTCACATGACACTATTAGCACAAATGACTAAATCCTAAGGGGTAGTTCCCCCACACAAAGTTAGACAAGATACTTACCTCAAAGAAGCTAGACCGACACTCTAAATTGGCCTTCTCGTGTGAAACAACTTCCGAACGGCTCAAATCTAGCCAAAATAACTTAACATCATAAATAAGAATCATAGGAAACAATTTCGGATAATGAAGCTTCGATCTTTAATTAATACTCAAAAGTCAACCCCAGGCCCGCACCTCAGAACCCGACACAATTTACAAAATTCGGATACCCATTCCGATAGCAAAATTATCTAATTTTGACATCAAATCGTCCTTCAAATCCTCATTTTACATTTTGAAAGATTTTACAAAAATTCCCATTTTCTTTTATTCAATTCAGGTAATTTAATGATAAAAATAATTATGGAATCATGAAATATAATTAATTTTGGATAAGGAACACTTACCCCAATCAACCACGTGAAGAACCACTCAAAGATCGCCCAAATCCAAAGTCTACAAATCAAGATATGGTAAAAATGGCCAAACCCTCGAATTTATGCTTCTGCCCAGACCTTTTAGCATATGCGAAACATTAGCCGCTTCTGCGGTGTCGCTTCTCCGACACAAGTTTCGCTTCTGCGGACTTCATTTAACAGCCGACCCCTTGCACCTGCGGAATATTCATCCACTTCTGCGACATCGCAGGTGCGAGCTCTCTTTTGCTCCTGCGACCTTTCTCGCTTCTGAGCCCAAGACCTCCGCTCCTGCGCTTCCATTGGTGCGCTCAAAGACACTGCTTCTGCGATCCTTCCTCACCCATCATTTTCCCACTTTTGCGATGAACAGCCCACATCTGCGATGTCGCTTCTGCAACTATGATTCCGCAGATGCGGCTACACCAGCACCGGAGATCCATCAAGAGTGAAATCTTGAGACAAAATGATCTGAACCACGTTTGTAACTCACCCAAACCACTTGGAACCCCATCCGAATATACTAGCAAGTTTTATAACATAACGCAGACCTACTTGAGGCCTCAAATCACATAAAGCAACATCGAAACTACGAATTGCACCTCGAATCAAACTTATGAATTTTCAAATCTTCCAACTTCCAAAACTCATGCCGAAACATATCAAATCAACCCGGAGTGAACCCAAATTTTGCACACAAGTCCCTAATGACATAACAAAGCTATTCCAATTCCCGGAACAAAAATCCATACCCGATATTATCAGATTAACCTCTCAGTCAAACTTCTCAACCTTCCAAAACATCAACTTTCCTATTTGTCGAAATGCATCAAATTAGCCTACAGACCTCCAAATCCAAATCCCGACACACGCCTAAGTCCAAAATCGTCATACAAAGCTATTGGAATCATCAAAACACCATTTCAGAGTCGTCTAACCAAAAGTTAAACTCCGGTAAACTCTTACCGCTTAAGCTTCTAAAGCAAGAATCTTTCTTCCAAATCACTCCCGAATCATCCAAAATCCGAACTCGGCCATACACGCAAGTCATAACAAATAATACGAAACTTCTCGAGACCTTAAGCCTCCGAAAAAGATGATAATTCTCAAAACGACTGGTCGGGTCGTTACATCCTCCCCTCTTAAACAAACGTTCGTTCTCGAACGTGCCAAGAACCATTCCGAAGTCATCAATCGCTGAATGTACTCATCGTCCGTATACTCGCTGGTGATCCGACATCACTCCAATCCACATAGCCCGACAACACCATCTAAACTAAAAATTATTCCTTCCACCAACACTGGTACACCTTAGAACCAAATTTCTCCCCATCCGATCATTTCCAAAAGACCCGATTCCCACATCAACACACAATGTTATCCTCAACCAGCTGCAACAACTCATGCCTACACCCATCAGTTATAATCACACGATGTAACACACCACACATATGCCCATAACCACATTGCTGATCATAATAGCTGCCAATAATCAAACCCAGCACCGGCAATTAACCTCATATCAGCTAGAACCTGTTCCAAACCTTCACAACATTAACAACGATGCAAGAAACATGAATACATCATAACTATTCACCTGAATCAACTGTCACATTTAACACAACTTGGACTCACACCTCGCAAGCTAAAGACCCAAAGAGCACAATGCGGTTATGACTAAATATGAAAAGAGAACACATGGGAGAACTTTCAAACAAGCTCGACAGGCACAACTCCCTATTAGTACCATACTTATGAATCAATTCCACAATGGAGGATCAAAACATATGAACAAATCACAAGGATCGCATCCTAATATAAATTCACCGCGACATGCAACCCAGTTCAAACATATCAAGCCACATAAAAACGTGAGGATCCCATCCTTAGCTCTGAATCACAAGTAGTATACACATCAACGGGTGCAACAATCTCAGTCCTACCGTAGTATACACATCAATCAAAATAAGAATGATGCTCCTTTTATAACAAATCTAAACCAAACCTATAACGACATCATCTGGTGCAACAACCTCTGTCCTACCGTAGAAGCAAATCAACGGGTCGTGCCTCCCTCTCTTGAGCGCCCTCTACCCGTAGAGGACCTACGATATCCATTCCCCACTTCATAAACAACCACAGTGTAATAATCGAATGAAGCAATTCTGCCAGTTAGTGTATATTATTTGTGTGCCGCTGACATTTATCACACCTTTTTACAAAATTCTCTGCCTCATCATCTATCTTTGGCCAATAATACCCTACTCTAATTAGCGTTTTCACTAGTGACCTCCCACCAATGTGATTTCCGCAATGTACCTCATGTACCTCTCGCATCGCGTATTCAGTTTTTAAAGGTGCAAGGCACCAAGCTAAAGGTCCTCCAAACATATTTCGGTACAAATTGCCTTCTACTAAGCAATATCGAGATGCTTTTATTCGCAGCAATTGGGATTCTTCTTATCCTCATGTAATAATCCATACTGCTTGTAAGGCCCCGTAAAATTTTGCAAAAGAAAAATAATATTTCATGGTGCCGGGCTAGGACTTTTTGGGTTGAACAATGCACAGGAAAGTAAAAGAAAATATTTGGAAGGATAGTGCATTTCTGTGATGCATCATGCGACCACAGAATTACTTTACGGGCCGCATAATGGCCGCAGAAGTGAGGCAGGAGAGGGTCAGTCTGGAAGCAATTATGTGGTCGACTATGCGACTGCATAACTGTTCTGCGGTGCATTATGCGACCGCAAAACAGTTATGCAGACTGCAGACACATACATATTTATGGTCGTTTTGGTCAGCAATTATACGATCGATATGCGGTCCGCATATTAATTATCCGATCACAGACCTTGTTCCGAAGTTCCATTTTTGGGTTTTTAAAACCCGACCCTACTTCGTTAAATACACGTTTTGGGATATTTTTGAGCTATAATCTGATATTTTAGAGTGTGAGAGAGTGCCATAGAGTGAGAAGGTGTTCCTCAGTAATTGATTCTTCAATTCTTGCTCATGTTTTGGAAGATTAAGAAGGGAAACTCACTAGGTCTTCATCCTAGAGGTACGATTCTACACCCTGACCCTCAATTTCGAATTTGTCTAGAAATGGGTAATTAGCAAGATAATATTTGGGCTCGTGGCAGTGCATCTGGTGGGAATACTAAGTGTGCTGAGTAAATGGTTAAAGTGGCAGTCATAATCAGTGCGTGGGGCTCACAGCTGAGTGGAAGAGAAGCTGAGTGTGCAAGGCATTATTCAGTGGAAGGCCCCTTTTCAGGAGCTGCTGACACACATATTTATAGTACAGTCAGCCCCATCCTATTTCAGTGAGAGTTCTTTAATTTATATGCATGTGTTATCAAAGGGTGTAGGAAGATTGTTGAGCTAAAAATGGTAAAGATTGGGTTGTGGGATGATGGAATCCTCCATAAAAGGATCTTGAAACCTTAATGCACACCTAGTGTTTGATAAAATGCTCAAATGAGCTAGAACCATGAGCATCATCCTAATCCTGGTTCAATTTGTTATCTTTCTACAACAGATTGAAGTTGCTAAGAATTCCAAATTTTTTTAGAGTTTAAGGAAGCTCGATTGAGGTATGTTGGCTAAACTCTTCTCTTAGAATTGGATCCCACGATATTCATGTGAATTATGTAAGTCTCGAATGGTTCATTATAAAATTGGATATTTCGAGTAAGATTGGGTTGAAAGATATATGTTCAACAAGTATTCCAAAT
The DNA here is from genome assembly GCF_000715075.1 of Nicotiana tabacum. Classification (NCBI taxonomy): domain Eukaryota; kingdom Viridiplantae; phylum Streptophyta; class Magnoliopsida; order Solanales; family Solanaceae; genus Nicotiana; species Nicotiana tabacum. The sequence continues at coordinate 91,955,998 of NC_134092.1, read as the reverse complement.
GCTTTATTTATGTTATGTTATCAATTGAGGGTGTGTTAAAAATATGGGTTGTGCATTAGAAATGTTCGACTTCATGTTAAATTCAAACGAAGGCTATTATGCCAAATTTTGTGAAGAATCTTTATGTGCCTTAGACTCTTAATTTTTCACATGTGTACTACATGCCTTGATTTGAATTGTTGTTGATGATGTTGATGTTAGAAAGGGAAAAAGAGATCATGCTATACTAAATATGGCCAACGTGCCAAGAATGTTCTTATAAATTATGGCCATTAGTGCCAAAGAAATAAAAAGATGTGAAAGTAATATGAAATGTGATGATTGATATAAAAAGGTTGATGTCTTGAACAAGACAGCCTAACCGGTCGGGTCGTGATCGGACATCATGTCGCACACATGGTGGTGATTATGCTGGAAATTGTAATTGAAATTGTGATTGTTGTCGATGTCCCTAATAGATAGCCTAGCCGACCGAGTCGTAATCGGACTACGACTGGTACTGATACTGAAAGTAATTGCAGTTGATATCTCTAATGAGATAGCCTAGCCGATTGGGTCGTGATCGGACTCCGTGCTTAGAGTACGGTGGTATTGGTATTGTGAATAATGTTATTGTGAACAATGGAATATCGATACTAAAAAAATCTCCCAATGTGAGATATGGAAACTAATTTGAACACTGTCTTGATCCTAAATTGAGGTTTGATGTTGCTTAAGGCTTTCATTGATATTATGATATTTTTGTTTGGATTATTTGTTCTATTGAGAGGATGTTTAGTTATACATACTAGTGCTATTCGACGGTACTAACGTCCCTTTTGCCGGGGGCGCTGCATCTTTAAATGGATACAGGTTATTCCACAACAGGAGATGTTAATCAGTGATAGCATTAGACCTTCTTCCCAGCTGACTTGGTGAGCCCCACCTCATCCCGAGGTCATGTATCTTTTGAACTTTGTGTATTCTGTTTGAGGTATAGCCGGGGCCTTATTGTCGGCATTATCATTGTACTCTTCTTTATCTATAGAGGCTCCATATACATAGTGTGGGTTGTGTATTGGTGCTGGGAAAGACAAACTACGTTATGCTGTAGTTGTATTACTTGTTCTATTTATGATGTTAAAAATGATGGAACTATTGGTAATGAATTGGTATTGTGGACATGAACACCTTTTTTGTCTAACTAATAAAAATATGTATTATCTCCATTCATGGATGAGTTGGGTAGAAGGAAATCAAACAGGCTTGCTTGGGCGGGTTCACTCGGTTGAGCACCGGTCGCGCTCCTCGTTTTTGGGACATGACAAACTTGGTATCAGAGCCTAAGATTTTAAAGTGCCCTAGGATGTCTCGGAGCCGTGTCTAGTAAAGTCCTTATTATCAGTGTGTTGTCGACCACATCTATAATTAGGATGCTACATGGACATTTTAGGAATATTACCCTTCTTCAATACTCTCGATCGTGCGATAGAGCTTGACTATGGGATTGTCTTCTAACTCGTGCGTTGAGGTTCAAGGTAAGTTTAAACACTCTTTTGTTTATTCTAAGTAATGTTATCATATGACATGACAAATGGGTAAATGCCTGAAAATTAAATAGATGGCACATGTATCAGGTTGAATGAATGGTATGGCCATATACGATAAGTATATAGTACCATGAGCATGCTTTATATGAGAAGAGTGCTAGAAGTGATTACCCACCTCCAAAGAGGCATTGACGTGATAAATGAGACCTCATCTTAACTTGTACATGTGGATAATGTGGGAACCATGTATATGATTCTAAGATGTAAAAATATTTGTTACATAGGCACATGATATATGAAAGGCATGGCCTGGAGAGTAATGATAAATGTGTAGGTATCGCGCGGGAGATAAGAAGTTATGAAAGGAGAGTCAATTGAACCCACAATGAGAAGACCCTAGCACTATGAATGTTATAAAAATCCCAGTAATGTGCGAAGTTATGTTACACTCCAAAAAGGATATTAACACGAGGGATTTGTATCCCAAGCATGTGTGGATGAATAAGAGAAGAGAACTTATGAGGTTAATACCATGGGGACTTAAATCTCCCTAATAGTCAATCATATACAATAGGAGTATAGATGTGAAACATATGTCCCTCAAATTGCTAAATTCAAGACTGGTGTCGAAATGTGAAACATTCACCCCAAGTGGGGAGAGAAGGACCATGGTGAGGCTACTTAATTGCAATAAAACGAGAGTAGGGCCATGTAGCTATGATGTTTGGATATTTTGTTGAAGACATGTGTAGTCTAGAAAAGTGGTAAGGGATAACGTGATTCTCTGAAAGGAAATGCAAAAGATAAACCACTAGTACAAAAATAATGTGGTAGGTTAAGAAATGTAAATTCTTTGTACGTGGCAATATACATGACAAGGTCAACGATATTAGAAACTAAGAGTAAGGTTTGCAAAAGTGTTTTATAATTGTTAGAGAGTCAGGGACAATGGAACCCAAGGAAGTACTACAGATCAAACGTGAAAGACTTGCGAGTTCTTAGAATGAGTTAATCACGGATTTGCGATTTAGCTAAAGTTCCAAGGTTTTAAGAAAGACAGAACGAGTGGGAGAGATAAATGTGATGTTATAATAACCCAAGAGTACATGTGGACTTGATGGAGAGCCTCTTAAGAATCTTACAAGCAAGGAAGTGTTAAGTGATACATGGATGAACACACTTTCCTACGGATATCCCAACAAGTGTAGAGAAGCGAGCATGATGAATTCCCAACTAAGGAAAAGACCACGTAATGTATGGAAGAGCGCATTGCTATTCACTAACTAGGAGGAATGAAGCGAGAAGAATTGGAAGAAAATCTATAAATTGAGATGGTCATGGTTATCGCAAAATAGTTCGTTTTAGAATGATGGACTCGCCTAGAGCACAAGTGTTAATAGAAGATATAAAGGATCAACTGTAATACAAACGATTTGAGTGACGCTGAATATCAACTAAACGATTTAGAGGGAGTTCATGTCTTCATATTACTTTGGAAAGTGAGACTACTAGTGATGAAGTGGTGATGTGATTAACTCAACAAACCAGGCACAATGATACTATGAGTTCATGGGAGGCAGACAAGTGTGTGGCACAATAAGGCTGTCAACTATGAATTAAGGGCAAAATGGGATGGGAATGAATGCTCCAGTCACAAAGGAAATATATTACCAGCATATTTTCTAGACCAAAGGGCGATCAAAGAGAAAATAACACAATCTACCCAAAGGAAAAAAAAGGAAACGTTCGAAACATATTGAGAGAGGATGAACACTTATTACGAACCAAACGTGTTTAACATGATAGCTCTTAGGCTGCAATACCAAGAAACACTATTGGTGTCTACAATACTGGGAATAAGGTGAGTTACTCATCTAGGATGGAATCAGGTGGACTAATTCCTACACTTATAAGGAAAACAAGAAGTCGTCGTTGAAGAATTTAGGAGGATCTCTAGTTTCAGAAAAGGCCCTATTCGGGCCAATGACTTTTGTTGAATTGAATATATATGAAGGGTGTTGATATGTTCTTTGGGAAATGTTTAGCAGTAAAGAGGGATCATGAGAATGTTCACAAGGGAAGTAAAGTGGTTTCTTAAAATCCTATAAGACTTATAATGAGAAAAAGGGGTGGCTAAGAAAGGTCTGAGTATGATGTTACTTCACATTGGAGGCAATGCCATGCAGGTTGATGTTATCAGGGTGTGCATGCAAGCTAGTAGCTATTATTCATTTGAAACAGATGGTTCTATAAGAAAACTAACCTAGTAATGTCTTTTGATGAGAAATTTGGAAGTACTAAAAATATTGTAACCGTATCAAGGAAATTTTTGTAGAACTCAATTCCTAGGAGATCATATGAAAGAGAAATCTGACATAGATGTTCCACTAATGATGCAATGTGACAAGATAATCTACCTCTAGGCAACTCAAGAATTATGAGAAAAACAATCCAACACATGACTTAGAACTTGCGGCTGTGATTTTTGCATTAAAGATTTGGTGTCATTAATTGTATAGGGTCCAGATGGACATATTCACAGACCAAAAGATACTTCAATATATTTGCAAAGAGAAGAAATTGAATCTAAGGTAGAGAAGATGGCTTGAGTTACGTAAGGATTACGACAACACTTAGGGAGTTTCTTCGCCCTCTCTGCTCTTTGATCTAATTTTGCTAAGCATTAAGGATAATACTTCTTTTTATTCGGGGGTGGAGTATATTTGATAATGATTTGATACACTTGTCAACATTGGGATGTAATAATTGGATGATTCTACTTTTTGTTTATCATTAGTAATTGTTACATTTATTAGCATCTTTAGTCATTTATCTTTAATTGTGTTTGTTTTTGTAGCTTTTATGTTTTTCTTATTAGTGTTGATAATAAACCTTTGGTTTTTTTAATGCCACGGTTCTTTTCAAAGGTGGTCTTTTGTGTGAACCGGGTGACTCTTCCCGAGGATAGATAGTGTGACAACTTTCTTAAGGGAATGAGTCAGTTTCATGTTTAGGTAATAGTAGTAGTGAGTAGTAATGAATAAAATCCCTAACTAAGCTTAACTGATTGCTTATAGTTTTAAACAAGGTTTTTTGGGAAGAAATAGCTATAGTTTAGTGACTTTGAGGTTCTTGAGTTAACTTTGATAATCATTAAGTGGTTGAATGGACCATACTGATCTTTTAACTTGACTGTGATCATTGTGGGTTTTACACTCTATCCTCTTTTACGGTCTAGTTGCATGAGAGGTGAGATGAATTCTTGTTGCTAGTCCAAGTACTTGAGTGAATAGTCTAGAACTTACCCCGAATGTGTTTCAAGGTGAAATTCTAAGTTTGCTTGGTTTGATAAATGACTGTAGGTTTTCCTTGGACCGTTTGCGCTTTCTATTTCCACCCTGTTATCGTTATTCCTAGTCAGTCCCTTTGAGATTTTACCCTTTCTTTGTTGGTAACCATGCTACAAGCCTTTACCCGTTTGATCATAATCCCCTCTTGGCACCCGAACCTTTCTAACACTCATATGTAATACGTGGCTCAAAGCCTAAGTTTGGGGAGAAAGTTGAGGAATCTTAAAGCGGTATCAAGGCATTGAAAGGAGAGAAAAGAAATGATCTCCATGAAAGAGAATGTAAAAAAACAAAGAACAAAAAGAAAATAATAAGGGAGATTAATGAAATCCAAATGAGACATGTATCTCTAGTATGATCATCTAGAGAGAAAAAGAAAGAAATGAACAATAAAGAGTGATAGAAAGTCTCTCTAGCCCCCAAGAAAAAGAAATGCCTCTGGGTTTGGCAAATGTGAGCCAAGAAATAAAAAGTGGAGTGCTTAAGGGAGGATGTAACCACTTAACACATATGGTATCCTACCCCAATCTAAAAGACTTCATTACAACCTGAAAGAAGTCCTACTTAATTTTGAACCGAGTAAGCTTACACTAGTGGAGATTTATATAAGGGGCAAGCTTATGGTACTTGAAGTTCTACTTGTGACATCTCTTTCTGAGAGAAGAGTGAAGCCTTTATTGCTCTAGAAATTGAGTGTTAAATCTTGAAGTGAGCATGGCAAATTGAGGGTAGAGGAGGAAGAGTTTGGATTCCACCATAATTTACATAAAAAAACAAGATTCCTTGATGAGTAAAGCCAATTCTTGAAGCTCAAATATCACACAGAGTTACACGCAAGTCGCATTAGTTTGAAAATTTTGTCACCTTATTGAGAATGCATGAGTATTGTGGGTAATTATTGGTCCCAACTGAGTATAAAAGACTTATAACTCTTTGAAATGAACTTTCAGTTAGGGGAGGTAGGAACTAATATATTTGCTTGAGGACAAGCAAGGACTTAAGTTTGGGAGAGTTGATAAGTGTGAATTTTAACAACTTATTAGTACCTTCTTGCTTTTAGTCCGAAAGTAGTGATTTTTGTTTTCGAATCTAATTAAAATGTGTGAATTGCAGGCATGATGGAGAATAGGAGCTCAATGAAGAAATCTAATTCCAAAAGGAGATGTCCAGCTCAAATAGCCAAAGAAGAGAAGTGCAAAAACATGTGCGGTCCGCACAACTTATTCTGCGGCTGTAGATGCAGGTGAGGCCCCTAGAAAGAATAGTGTGGCCGCAGACTAACCATTGAAGCATTTTAAGCTCTTAGCAGTAGTGCGATATACACACCAAATTTTGTTGCTGCAGAAGTTTCTCGCACTGACAAGCTTGAAAGGATTAGAGAAGAAGCAAAAGACCAAGCTTGAAGCCTCCTTGAAGCACGGTCCGCAACAAAATTGTGCGGCCGCAGAAGCTAAAGTGCGGACGCATAATCCTTCTTACTGCAAGAGCACCAAATGAAAGTGTGGGTCGTAGCTGAATTGTGCTGCCGCAAGACCTCGCGAAGGGCATTTTTTTAGCAAATTTCATAGCATTATAAATAGATGAGAAACACTTTTTAGGGAATCTTTTGTACTGTAGCAGCTAGTAACGGTTAGACTTTGCTATTTTGGAAAATTTGTGACTACATTTAGAGAAGACCTATTACTTTTACACTTTAATTCTATCTTTATGTATTTAATTACTTCTTCTTTTCAATTTTCTATGACTTTGATTACGAGTAGCTAGATTTTATCTAGGGTTGTGATCCAACCCTAGTTTGTAAAACTTATGGGTATTTAATATTCATGCTTGTTATTGATTAGGTGTATGTTATTTAGCCTTGTTTATACTTTACCTCTTGAATTAATAGTTGCAAATATTAATTCATGCATATTTGACTTAGTTCTTACTTGAGAAAGAGGAACCTAGCCTAGGAATACTTGGCTAACAAGAAATTGGACTAGTTGATGTTTTGATTAGTTTGATTAAAGGATATGAACTAGAGATAAGGAAAATCTCACTTGGACTCATATCAATTGTTTAGATTGCTACCCATTTGGTATTGAGAAAGCCAATTTGGTCATAATCACCTAGAGGTATTGAGTGGGTACTTGAGAGTTAAGAGTCATAACACACCCCGATCTACCAACACAAGCATAGATTTACTATACCATTAGGTTTACACCTAGGTGAAGGTTACATCCCTAGGCTTTTTACTTATTTGATAAAAACACCAAAACCATTTCGCTCTCTATTTGTTTACTAGTTAGTTCAATATTTTAGAAGTTAATTAAGATAACAATTTTTCACTATTGTTTGAAAGATAAATCTAGTTATTTCAAGTTCTTTCTTAAGTGCTTATCTTAGCACCAATCTAAACTCTTTGTGGATTCCACCCCGGCTCGGGTTGGATTTTATAATTGCAATGACCGTTTCATACTCATTAATTGGGTGTGGATTGTACGTGATCAGCAAGTCACCGTACGACATATGGATGGGCCTACTTGTGCCAAGTAGATTTGGTACCGGTGGCAAAATTCTAAGATTATTGGGTCAATTCCTTCACCCACTCCCAAAGTGAAAGGGTATATATAAACATACATTAACCCTGGTTTGGAGAAGGTGACCCTTTCTACCTCATTAGGGATGAGAATTTCAATGTTGTTCCAATTGAAATCCTCCTTCACGACAAGGATGTTAGGAGGACGAATGGAAGAAGGATACCTACGAATAGTCCATTATCTATCACTTTTGGGATTTATAGGTTCTTTTTGTTCTTGAAGGTTAGATTGCATGCTAAGTTGAAGGGTTATGATGGTGTTTATGGTAGGAAGTTCCGACTCGACGTTAGTCTCATTTGTTTTGTTCTTCTTTTGGCCTCCACCGAAGTAAAGGCCAGAGTTTTCGAGGGTAGCAGTGTTAGAAGACATGTTTATGAAGGAAAATCTTATTGAGAAAATTGAATTTAGCAGTAGAGTTCTACGATAAATGGGAGAAGAAGAAATAGTTATAAAAGGTAAAGAGTAAAAATGATGAGTAGTGGAGAAGTAATAGCCGGCAAAAATCGTAGTCATGATTACCTCAAAAAATGGAAGTATTCTTTGCCTAATCATGGGATAACACGTGTTTGGGTCATTAAATATGAGGAGACGTGCATCCTTTAAAGTGTCAGAAACCGTTCAAGAACTTTCCCGCCAAGAAAATAGTTCTTATCTACTTCCCGGTAATACTAAGTTGTATCACGAAAAGTAGGGAGACTATCTGTATGGGGTAAAATTGGTTAGCGCCAGTTGAACGAATGATGAAGTGACACGTAAAACTGAAGATAGGTAGGATGTAAGTCAGCAAATAGCTGGCACCTGATGCAAACATGTGACCGGTGCTGGATTGTAATGACCCAACTGGTCATTTTGAGCATTTTCATTTCGTTCAGATATTTTAAGTCTTGAGTAGCTTCGTATAATATATTATGACTTTTGTGAATTATCGGTTTTTGTTTTCAGGTGATTCGGAATTGATTTGGAAGAATTATTCTCAACTAGGACGCTTTAAGTTGGAAGAGTTAATCAAGTTTGACTTTTGTCTATTTGACCCAGGTTAAAGTTTTTATGGTTCCGTTAAGTCCGGATGGTGATTTTGGAATTAGGCATATACCCGGATTGGCATTTGAATGTTTCTTGAAGGTTTTGGTGTTAATTTGCAAACGTTGACAATTTAAAGGTTTGAAAAGTTTATAGGTTTGATCGGGGGTTGACTTTGATGATAACGGTTCGAATTGTGATTATGGGAATTAGAATAACTTTGTTATGTCATTTGGGATTTGTGTGAAAAATTTGAGGTCATTCCAGGTTGATTTGACATAGTTCGGCACGAGTTTTGAAAGTTTAAAGTTCAAAAGTTCTTCAATATGATTTGACGTGCGATTCATTGTTTCGATGTTGTTATGTGTAGTCTGAGGCCTCTAAGAGGTCTGTGTTATGTTTTAGGACTTGTTGGTGTGTTTCGGATGTGGTTAGGATTATTTAGGAACATGTTTGTTGATGCTGGTTTTTGGTTGGGTTCTATTATGACCGCACCAGTAGAAATTTGGGTACACGTGCGGCAGGCATATTGCAGAAGCGCAATTTGGAGCTGGAGCAGGAGTTCGCTAATGCGAAGATTTCATCGTATCTGCAAAGGCGCAAGTGCAGTAGCTTTGGCATAAAAGTGGAAGAAGCACAGATGCAGAGCATTTTCCTCACACCTGCGACGTCGCAGAAGCGGAGCATATTCTACAGGTGCGAGAGGTCGGCTAGTTAGTTATTTTCGTAGAAGCGGAGAAATTAGTCGCAAAAGCGACACCGCAAAAGCAGATGGGCTGTCGCAGATGCGAAGATGCCTGGGTAGTGTCTATTTATTCGAGAGTTTAGTATTTCATTCATATTTTGAGTTATGGAGATTGGGTTTGAGCGATTTTGAAGGCGATTTTCACCACATGTATTGCGGTACGCCTTTTCTACTTTGTTTTGATTATAATCCATGATTCCATATTCAATTTTCGCATTTGATAGATAATTTCGAAAGAGAAATTGGGAGTTTTTGTCTAAACTTTCCTCAAGTGAATTTTTGAATTTTGAACATCAATTCGTAGCCGTATTTGAGTGAAATTAGTATGCTTGGACTCGTATTCGAATGGGTTGTCAGAATTTGTGAGTTTTGTCGGGTTCCAAAGTGCGGGCTCGGGTTTGACCTTTTGGTTGACTTTGAGTATTGATTAAAAATTTGATTTTTATCGTTTGGGTTTGTCTCCTATGGCATTATTTGATTCTTTTGAGTTGTTTTGGCTAGTTTCGAGTTGTTCAGAGGTTTATACGTGCAGGATGGCATTTCTAGACTGATGTTTGGCTTGCTCGGTATTTGTTTTGGCTTGTTTGAGGTAAGTATCCTGTCTAAACTTGGTTGAGGCACTAGTTGCCTGAATTATTTGTGATAGCTGCATTCTATGGTGTAACGACCCGATCTTTCATTTTGTGTAATTGTGCCCCGTTTCCTCTATCATGCTTCACATATGTGTGTTTATGATTTTATGACTTGCGGGGTCGGTTAGTTTCGTTCCGAAAAGCTTTCGGGTTGATTTGGACACTTAATTCTTGACTTAGAAGTTTAAATTTTAAAGTGTTGACCAAACTTTGACTTTTATGAAAACGATTCCGGAACTGTGTTGTTATGACTCCGATAGCTTCGTTTTGTGATTTCGGACTTGGGCGTATGCCCGAAACTGAGTTTGGAAATCCGTAGGTTGATTTGTGTTGATTTGCCAAAATTTGACAATGTGAAGTTGAAAGGTTTGACCATAGGTTGACTTTAAGCTATCGAGCTCGAAATTTGATTTTAGGACTTGGAATATGTCCGTTATACTATTTAGAACTTGTCTGCAAAATTTGGTGTCGTTTTGAGTTGATTTGATAGAAATCGGACGGTTAGTTGTAATTCTAGAAGTTCTTGAAACTTTTCTTTGAAATTCATGCGTTTTAGAGTTCAATTCGCAGTTTTAGATGTTATTTTTTATGTTTTGATCGCGCGATATAGTTTGTATGATATTTATAGACTTGTGTGGATGTTTGGTTTGGAGCCCTGAGGGTTCAGATGAGTTTCAGACATGTTCTGGAGTGTTTCAGACTGAAGTTGGCAAAAATCTGGTGTCTGGTGCACTGGTGTCGCAAATGCAAACACTAGGCTCATATTTGCGAAGGTAACACAAGAGGGGCAGTTGTCGCAAATGCAACCTCCCCTTCGCAGTAGAGAAGTCTGTAGGATTCCATCACAGTTCGCATTTGCGAATGATTGTTCGCTTTTGCGAGGTCCCTCTAGTTCTCAATTGCGAAGCATTCATCGCAATTGTGACGTTGACTTAGGCTGTCAGAGTTCGTAAATGCGAGCCTTGGTTGCGAACCCTGTGTTGCAAATGCAACATCTGCAGCTGGATAAAAGGCTGGGAGACACGATTTTTGAACTTATTCTCTCATTTTTGAACCCTAGACTCGGTAGGAGGGGATTTGGAGAGCGAATTTTCATCTACAAACCTTGGGTAAGTGATTCTAATCCATTTCTAATCATATTCCAACAAAATATATTAGATTTTATTATCAAAGTCATGAGAATCAAAGTGAAAATTTGTGAAACTTTGTAAAGTTTTTGAAAAATAAGAAATTGAGTTTTGAGAGTCGATTTGGACTCGGATTTTAAAACTAATCACATATATGAACTCATGGGGTCATGGGTAGACAGAATCTACCATTGGACCCGGGTTTTGATCGGGCGGGCCCGAGTATACTTTTGTTAACATTTTGAAAAAAGTGTAAAGATCTTAACTTTATCTACTGCAATTGAATTACCTAGCATTGTTTGATAATATTGTGTCGATTTATGTTAGATTTGAGGCGTGAGGAGGTGGATTTTAAGGGAAAAGCTATTTTCGAATATTGAATTGGCCTAGCTGAGGTAAGTGTCCTGCCTTACTTTGTATGGGGTAAGTATTGTTTGATTCAATTGTGCTAAGTGAAATCCGCGTACGCATGGTGACGAGTGGGTACACGGGTTGTACGTGGTATTTGATCGGTTTAGGCTACTTAAACTAATTCCATGCTTTAATTGAAATTCCATATCATGTTCTAAGTTCTCATAGTCAATCTATCCTTATTTGTATTAGTCTATCATTACATGCCTTAATTGACTTGTTTAGCACATGTTCTGCATCCTTCTTGATTAATTGCTCTCATGGTTAGTTGAACTTGTTGACTCTTTTATTGTTACATGCTATCTCTTTACTGTTAATTATCATTATTTGAAGTCATTGTTCGTGTTATCTCTTCACTTAATGATTATCAATACTTGAAGCAATTGTTCATGTTATCCATTTCCTTGCTGATTTTCATTAATTGAAACTCATTGCTAAGTGTTATCTCTTTTCTAATATCGTGGTTATACATTATTTTTCTCATTGTTGAGTTAATTGGTGTTGATGTTGTGAAAGTCATTAACACGTTGAGGCAAAGTTAGTTATTGTTGAGATATCTATCTTATTGAGCATTTCTACATTCATTGTTGTTGTTCATATTATTGTATACGTCGTGGTGGATCCATGGGCTATTGTTGTGGAAACATCGATATTTTTGTTGTTGTTGGAAATTTGTGACATATGGGCCCTTGTGGTGCCAATTGTTATTGTGATATGATATTGACGCGCATCCAGCAGTATAAGGCTTAGTAATAATGTGCATGCGGCGGTATAAGGTGGAACTTATTTGCGTGTTGCTTGTAGTGAAACTACGTGAAGCCACGCAACATCATAAGGTGGGCTAAAGTGTGTGTAGTTATTTTGGGAAAACCATTTTCATAACCTATTTCAAAATTAAGGCTACACGCGGAGGTATAAGGAAAGATTGTAATTGAAATTGAGAAATGTGAATACGAGGCGGTACCTCGGTTGTGATTCTTAATTATACGAGGCGCTACCTCGATTATGATTTTATTATACATGAGGCGGTACCTCATTGTGATTCTTCTTCTTATTTCATGTTGTAAAGTGTTTTGGTGGAAATATTTCTTGTTGTTTCATTCTTTATTGTTCTAGTAGTTGTTGTTCGTACATGATCATTGTATCCCGTTTAGTTACTTCTTTTATGCTATTTCCATTGTTGATTTCTAGTATTAGTTCATGCTATTATCTTTTTTCGTATCAGTTGTTTCTTCACTTTCCATTACATATCCGTTTTACATTTTCATAGTATTTTTTTATATCCTAATAGGTGTCCTGACCTGGCCTCGTCACTACTCTACTGAGGTTAGGCTTGATACTTATTGGGTACATTTGTGGTGCACTCATACAACGCTTCTGCATATTTTTTTATGCAGATCCATGTACGTCTGCTCATGTCGGTCGTTAGATATTACCTGCTGTCTACTTTTATTGGAGACTTCAAGGTATGCATACTCGGTGTCCGCAGGCCTCGGAGTCACCTTCCCTTATTCTCATTTATTGTTGTATTTCCTTACGGACAGTGATGTAGTAGTACTCTAGTTATACTCTGTAGAGCTTATGATTCAGTTCCACCGGTTTTGGGGAGTGTATTGTTGAGACTATGTTTGTATCAGAAGGTTATATCAGTATTCAGCTTTGTTTAATATTTTGATAGATGTTTCTGCCAAGTTATCATTATTTGTTAGGCCTACCTAGTCGTAGAGACTAGGTGCCATCCCAACATCATATGGAGGGAAATTGGGGTCGTGAGATATGGGTTCGCATATGTGTGGGGTTTGAGCCCATGTGCAAGTACCAGGGTATTCATCCATGTTCGTGTAGTGTGTAGGCTATGATATGCCTAGAATTGACTGTCAAGCTTTAAGCTATAATGTTTCTCGTATTTGTAACATTGTTCTGAACTATTTGAACCGTGCTTGAGGTTACATAGAGGCTAATTCCCTAAATGAAATTGATAATTGCTATTTTTGTGACGAAATTGCAATTTGAGCTATGATGGCACACTTTGCACATGCCTACACTTTAGCATGTCATTTATAGCAGTCCAGGAGCCTGGGATTTGTTATTCATCATATACATGTATTCATGTATATTTGCTTATGTGTGATATGATTTTGACTGGATGCCTGTGAACACGCCGGACAGATTGTGTTGTTATGCCTATGACTATGTCAGGCAGATTGTTTTGTTATATATGTAACCACGCCGGACGGATTCTATTGTTATGTCTGTGAGCATACCGGGCGAAATGTGAGATTGATGTTATTAGACTTGTGTGGATGTTTGGTTTAAAGACCCGAGGGCTCAGATATGTTTCAGACATGTTTTGGAGTGTTTCGGACTGAAGTTGGTAAAAATCTATTGTCTGGTGCTCTAGTATCGCAAATGCGAACACCATGCTCGCATTTGCGAAGGTGACAGAGGAGGGGCAGTTGTCACAAATGTGACCTCCCCTTCGCATTTGCGAAGTCCACATGATTCTGGCACTGTTCCCATTTGCGAACGATTGTTCGCTTTTGCGAGGGCATTCCAATTCGCAATTGCAAAGCTTTCATCGCAATTTCGATGTTGACTTAAGCTGTCAGGGATCACAAATACGAGACATGGTCCGCAATTGCGAGGGTTCGCAAATGCGACATCTGCAACTGGTTAAAGGGCTGGGAGACGGGATGTTTTGAACTTATTCTCTCATTTTTAACCCTAGACTCGGTAGGAGGCAATTTGGAGAGGGGATTCTCATCTACAAACCTTGGGTAAGTGATTCTAATCCACTTCTAATCATATTCCATCAACATATCTTAGATTTTAACATCAAAGTCATGAGAATCAAATTGAAAATTTGTGAAACTTTGTCAAGTTTTTAATAAATAAGAAATTAAGTTTTGAAAGTAGATTTGGACTCGGATTTTGAAACTAATCATATATATGAACTTGTAGGGTCATGGATAGACAGAATCTACCATTGGAGCCGGGTTTTGACTGGGCGGGCCCCGAGTATACTTTTGTTGACTTTTTGAAAAAAGTGTAAAAATCTTAACTTTATCTACTGCAATTGAATTCCCTAGCCCTGCCTGATGATATTCTGTCAGTTTCTATTAGATTTGAGCCGTGTGTATTCTGTCAATACCCTTAGGGTTGGTATTGTTTGATTAAATTGTGCTAAGTGAAATCCATGTACCCAAGATGACGAGTGGGTACACGGGTTGTACGTGGTATTTGACTGGTTTAGGCTACTTATACTATTTCTATGCTTTAATTGAAATGCCACATCATGTTCTAAGTTCTCATAGTCAATCTATCCTTATTTGTGTTAGTCTAACCTTACAAGCCTTAATTGACTTGTTTAGCACATGTTCTACATCCTACTTGATAAATTGCTCTCATGATTAGTTGAACTTCTTGACTATTTTATTGTTACATGATATCTCTTCATTGTTAATTATCATTATGTGAAGTCATTGTTCGTGTTATCTCTTCACTTAGTGATTATCAATACTCGAAGCAATTGTTCATGTTACCCCTTTCCTTACTGATTTCCATTATTTGAAATGCATTGTTAGATGTTATCTCTTTTATTGTGAGTTAGTCTTATCTAATATCATGGTCATACATTATTTCTCTCATTGTTAAGTTAATTGGTGTTGAAGTTGTGAAAGTCGTTAACATGTTGAGGCGAAGTTAGTTATTTTTGAGACATCTATCTTATTTAGAATTTCTATATTCATTGTTATTGTTCATATTCTTGTATATGTCGTGGTGGAACCACATGCTATTGTTGTGAAAATATTGGTATTGTTGTTGTTTTTGGCAAGTTGTGACATATGGGCACTTGTGCGAATTGTTATTGTGATATGATATTAACGCGCATCCAGCGGTATAAGGCTTGGGGTTAATGTGCATGCGACGTTATAAGGTGGGACTTATATGTGTGATTCTTGTAGGGAAACTACGTGACGCCACACATCGTCATAAGGTGGGCTAAAGTGCGTGTAGTTATTTCAGGAAAACCATTTTCAAAACCTATTTCAGAATTTAGGCTACACGCGAAGGTATAAAGAAAGATTGTAATTAAAATTGAGAAATGTGAATACGAGGCGGTACCTCGGTTGTGATTCTTGATTATATGAGGTGGTACCTCGGTTATGATTTTATTATACATGAGGCGGTACCTCGTTGTGATTCTTCTGGTTATTTCATGTTGTAAAGTGTTTTGGTGGAAATATTTCTTGTTGTTTCATTCTTTATTGTTCTAGCAGTTGTTGTCTATACATGATCATTGTAGCCCCTTTAGTTACTTCTTTTATGCTATTTCCATTGTTGATTTCTGGTACTAGTTCATGCTATTATCGTGTTTCATATCAGTTGTTTCTTCACTTTCCATCACATATCTGTTTTACATTTTCATAGTATTTATTTATATCCTAGTAGGAGTCCTGACCTGGCCTCATCACTATTCTACTGAGGTTAGGCTTGATACTTATTGGGTACCATTGTGGTGCACTTATACTACGCTTCTGCACATTTTTTTGTGAGATCCAGGTACGTCTGCTCGTGTCAGTCATTAGAGATTACCTGCTAGCTGCTTTTATCTGATATTTCAAGGTATGCCTGCTCGGCGCCCGCAGGCCTCGAATTCACCTTCCCTTATTCTCATTTATTGTTGTATTTCGTTTCTGACAGTGATGTAGTAGTACTCTAGTTATACTATGTAGAACTTATGACTCAGTTCCACCTTTTTTGTGGAGCGTATTGTTGAGACTATGTTTGTATTAGAAGGTTATATCAGTATTTAGCTTTGTTTAGTATTTTGATAATTATTTCTGCCAAGTTATTATTTCTTGTTAGGCTGACCTAGTCATAGAGACTAGGTTCCATCACGACATCCTACAGGAGGAAATTGGGGTCGTGACAGATTGGTATTACTGCTCTAGGTTCATAGGTGTTACGAGTCATAAGGAGGTTTAGTAGAGTCTTGCGGATCGGTATGGAGACGTCTGTACTTATCTTCGAGAGGTTGTAGAACCGTTTGGAAAAATTCACTTCTTTGTTTCCTTGTCTTGCAAATTAGTTGATTTCGAAAACTAAATCTTTGAATGTTTATTCTCTCACAAATGGTGAGGACACGCACCGCTGGGTTCGACAATTAGACACCCGGCCCCCTGCTAGAACCGCGAGAGGTCGGGGCCGGGGCAGAGGCTGAGGAGGGGCATGTTGTGCAGCCAGAGCACCTGCCCGAGCTGTGATAGAGGAGCCACCAGTAGCTCTAGTCGGGGGACAGGCACCCGAGGCACCTATTTCCACCCCAGCACTTCAGGAGACCTTCGCACATTTCTTGAGCATGTTCGGTACCTTAACTCAGGAAGGGTTGATTCCACTTGCGCCAGCCACATCTCAGGTTGGGGGAGGAGTACAGACTCCTACGGGCCGTACCACATAGCAACAGGTCCAGGTTGATCAGGTCCTAGAGGTTATACCGGTATAGCATGTTTCTCTGGTTCAGCCCGTGGTTAGGGCAGCAGCATCTGAGGAGGAGTAACTTAGGATCAAGAGGTTCAAAAAGTACCACCCTCCTACTTTTAGTGGTTTTGCTTCAGAGGATGCACATGGTTTACTTGAGAAGTGCCACCGTATTCTCCACACTATGTGTATTGTGGAGATGAGTGGGGTTTCTTTTACTACGTTTCAGCTAAAGGGAGCAGTATATCAGTGGTGGTGAGCGTACGAGGTGCGTAGCCCAGCCAAGGCAGCTTCACTTACTTGGACTCGGTTTTCAGGGTTATTCTTGAGAGAGTTTATTCCTCGGACCCTTCGCGATGCATGGCATGCGGAGTTTGAGCAGATGCGCCAGGGGTACTATGAGAGTGTCGTAGTATGCTGTCTGATTTAGTGATTTGTCCAGGTATGCACCTGCCTTGGTTTCTACAGTCAGAGAGAGAGTTCGTCGATTAATTGAGGGGCTCAACTATGGCATTAGGTTCAGTATGGCTGAAGAGCTGGAGGCAGATACCCCATATCAGTAGGTAATAGAGATTGCTCGGAGGTTGGAGGGTATGCGGGGCCGTGACAGAGATGATAGGGTGACCAAGAGGCCTCATGATAGAGAGGATTTAGTGGTGGTCACACTGCAGCTACAGCCTATCATGGTAGAGGCTATATGAGTCATCCAGTTCATTCAACACTTCCAGCTTCTAGTGGTGCTCCGGTTGTTACGAGGTCTCAGGTTGCACACTTTTCTCATCCACTTTCTAGTGCACCTCTTGCATGGGGTTCCCTTAGCGGTCAGTCTAGCCGACCAGGACAGAGCTAGTCCCAGCAGCCATGCCCACCGAGAGCTTCCTTTGAGTGTGGCGATGCCCTTCATATGGTCAGAGACTGCCCTAGACTCAGAAGGGGTGCACCTTCCTAGACAACTCAGGCTCCACAATTCAGTCAGGCCCACAGACTTCCCAGGCCATGGTTGCTGCCCCAGTTGCTGCTCCACCCGCTTAGCAAGCTAGAGGTTGGGAACAGGCAGGTAGAGGTCACCCTAGAGGGTAAAGACAGAGGTGGTTGCTTCAGACTCAGTCATTACAATATGGTTCTAGTTTTCCATAAAGATGCATCAGTCTTATTTTATCCGGGATCCACTTATTCATATGTGTCATGTTACTTTGCTCCATATTTCGATATATCTTGTGATTCTTTGAGTTCTCCTATTTATTTGTCCACGCCTATGGGAGATTCTATTATTGTGGACCACGTGTATCGGTCGTGTTTAATTGTTATAGGTGGTTTTGACACCCGAGTTGATCTATTGTTACTTAGTATGGTAGACTTTGATGTTATCTTGGTCATGGACTAGTTGTATTCCTATCATGTTATTCCAGATTGTCATAAAAAACCTTGTGACGTTGGCCATGCTAGGTTTCTAAGGTTAAAATGGAGGGGTGCATTAGATTATGTTCCTAGAAGAGTTGTATCATTTCTAAAGACTTTGCGGATGGTTAAAAAGGGGTGTGATGCTTATCTAGCCTTTGTGAGGGATATCAGTGCTGATATTCTTATCCTTGAGTGAGTTCCGGTAGTGAAAGACTTTCCAGATATATTTCCAGCGGATCTTCCGGGCATGCCCCCGATAGGGATATCGACTTTGGTATTAACTTGTTGTTGGACACTCAGCCCATTTCTATTCTACCATACCGTACGGCCCCAGCAGAGCTGAAGGAGTTACAGAAGCATTTGCAAGAGTTGCTTTATAAGGGTCTCATTCGGCCTAGTGTATCAATGTGGGGTGCTCCGATCTTGTTTATAAATAATAAGGATAGTTCTATGCGCATGTGTATTGATTATCGGCAACTAAACAAGGTTACAGTGAAGAACATGTGTTTATTGCCATGCATTGATGACTTATTTGATCAGCTACAGGGTACCAGAGTGTTCTTAAAGATTGATTTGCGGTCAGGTTATCATCAGCTGAAGATTCGAGAACTGGATATTCCGAAGACTGCCTTTAGGACTCGGTATGGTCACTATGAGTTCCTTGTGATGTCATTTAGGCTAACCAATGCCCCAGCAGCATTTATGCACCTAATAAACAGTGTATTTCAGCTTTATCTTGATTTATTTGTCATTGTGTTTATTGACGACATCTTGGTGTACTCCCGTAGTAAGGAAGATCATGAGCAGCACTTGAGGATCATGCTCCAGACCTTAAGAGAGAAGAAGTTATATGCAAAGTTCTCAAAGTGTGAATTCTGGCTTGATTCGGTGGCCTTTTTGGGTCATGTGGTATCTAGTGAGGGGATTAAGGTAGATCAGAAGAAGAATGAGGCGGTGCAGAGTTGGCCTAGACCGTCTTCAGCTACTGATATTTAGAGTTTCCTTAGTTCGGCTGGGTATTATCGTCGTTTCATAGAGGGTTTCTCATCTATTGCTGCAACTATGACCAGATTGACCCAGAAGGGAGCTAAGTTCAGATGGACCAAGGAGTGTAAGGCGAGCTTTCAAAAGCTTAAGACTTCTTTGACTACAACCCCCATGTTGGTATTGCCTACGGGCTCAAGGTCCTATACCGTGTATTGTGATGCGTCACGTGTTGGCCTTGGCGCAATGTTGATGCAAGACAGTAGGGTGATTGCGTAATCGTCTTGACAGCCAAATACCCATGAGAAGAATTATCCGGTCCATGACTTAAAGTTGGCAGCCATTGTACATGCATTAAAGATCTGGCGGCATTATTTGTACAGTGTCCCTTATGAGGTCTTTAGCGACCACCAGAGTCTACACCATCTGTTCAAACAGAAAGATCTTAACTTGTGGTAGTGGAGGTGGCTAAAGTTGCGTAAGGACTATGATATCATCATTCTGTATCATCCCAGAAAGGCCAATGTGGTGGCCTATGCCTTGAGCCAAACGGCGGAGAGTTTGGGTAGTTTAGCACATCTACCGGCAGCAGAAAGGCCATTAGCGTTGGATGTTCAAGCCTTAGCCAACTAGTTTGTTAGATTGGATGATTTAGAGCATAATCGAGTTCTTTCCTGCGTGGTTTCCCAGTCTTCTCTATATGACCGTATCATAGAGCATCAGAATGATGACCCCCACTTGTTTAACCTCAAGGAAACGGTTCAGCACGGCGATGCCAAGGAGGTTACTATTAGGGATGACAATGTATTACAAATGCAGGGTCAGTTATGTGTGCCTGATGTTGATGGTTTGCGTGAGGTGATTCTTCAAGAGGCACACCGTTTGTGATACTCCATTCATCTGGGTGCCGCTAAGACTTATCAGGACTTGAGGCAACACTATTGCTTGAGGAGGATGAAGAAGGACATAGTGGAGTATGTGGCTCGGTGCCTAAATTGGTAGCAAGTGAAGTATGAGCATCAGCGGTCGGGTGGTTTGCTTCAGTGGCTTGAGATACCTGAGTGGAAATGGAAGCGTATCACCATGGACTTCATTGTTGGTCTCCCACAGACTCAGAAGAAGTTTGATGCGGTATTGGTGATTGTGGACAGGTTGACCAAGTTGTCTCATTTCATTCCAGTAGTGACTACCTATTCTTCATAGAAGTTGGCTGAGGTTTATATTCGCGAGATTATCCGACTTTATGGTATACCAGTATCCATCATCTCTGACCTGGGTACGCAGTTCACCTCATATTTCTGTATAGTTGTACAGTGTGAGCTAGGCACACGGGGTGAGTTGAGTATAGCATTTCACTCTCAGACGGACGGACAGTCCGATCGCACTATTCAGATATTGGAGAACATGCTCCATGTCTGTGTTATGGATTTTGGGGGTGCTTGGGATCAGTTCTTGCCACTTGCAGAGTTTTCCTACAATAATGACTAGCAGTCGAGTATCCAGATGGCTCCGTATGAAGCTCTAAATGGAAGATGGTGTCGTTCTCCAGTTGGCTGGTTTGAGTCGGGAGAGGCTAAGTTATTAGGCACAGATTTGGTTCGAGATGCTTTGGAGAGGGTCAAGATGATTCAGGATCGGCTTTGTACAGCCCAATCTAGATATAAGAGTTATGCGGATCGAAAGGTTTGTGATGTTTCATTCATGGTTGGAGAGCGAGTCCTGCTCCGGGATTCACCCATGAAGGGTGTGATGAGGTTCGAGAAGAAGGAAAAGTTGAGCCCTATATATATCAGACCTTTTGAGATCCTCGAGAGGATTGGGGAGGTAGCCTACAAGCTTGATTTGCCGCCTAGTTTATCTGCGGTTCATCCGGTGTTCATGTTTTTAATTTTATCACAGTCCAATTAGATGAGTATTTGACTTATATTGAGGATCTTGTGGCTATCTTGGATCGCCAGGTACGGAAGTTGAGATCAAAGAACGATATTCCTTCAGTGAAGGTTCAGTGGAGGGGTCATCTGGTTGAGGAGGTGACCTGGAAGACCGAGCATAACACGCGGAGTCGTTATCCTCATCTATTCACCACTTCTGGTATGTCCTTATGCACGTTCGAGGACGAACGTTTGTTTTAAGGGGGGAGAATGTAACGAGCCGATTAGTCATTTTATGTAATTGCGCACCGTTTCCCCTTTTCATGCTTCACACATGTGTGTTTATGATTTTATGATTTGTGGGGTCAGTTAGTTTCGTTCCGGGAAGCTTTCGGGTTGATTTGGACCCTTGATTCTTGACTTAGAAGTTTAAGTTTGAAAATGTTGACCAAACTTTAACTTTTATGAAAATGACCATGAACTATGTTTTTATGACTCCGATAGCTTCGTATCGCGATTTCAGACTTGGGCGTTAGTCCAAAATTGATTTTGAAGTCCGTAGGTTGATTTGTGTTGATTTACCAAAATGTGGCATTGTAAAGTTGAAAGGTTTGACCGTAGGTTGACTTTTAGTTATCGAACTCAGAATTTGATTTTTGGAATTGGAATAGGTTCGTTATGATATTTAGAACTTTTTTGCAAAATTTGGTATCATTTGGAGTTGATTTTATAGGAATCGGATGGTTAGTTGTAATACTAGAAGTTCTTGAAAAATATCTTTGAAATTGATGCGTTTTAGAGTTCAATTCGTAGTTTTATATGTTATTTTTTGTGTTTTGATTGTGCGAGCGAGTTCGTATGATGTTATTAGAGTTGTTTGGATGTTTGGTTTGGAGCCCCGAGGGCTCAGATATGTTTCAGACATGTTCTGGAGAGTTTCAGACTAAAGTTGGCAAAAATTTGTTGTCTGGTGCTCTGGTGTCGCAAATGCGAACACCAGGCTCGCATTTGTGAAGGTGACAGAGGAGGGGCAGTTGTCGCAAATGCTACCTCCCCTTCACATTTGTGAAGTCCACAAGATTCCAGCACTGTTCCCATTTGCAAACGATTGTTTTCTTTTGCGAGGGCATTCCAGTTCGCAATAATGAAGCTTTCATTGCAATTGCGATGTTGAATTACGTTGTCAGGGTTCGCAAATGCGAGCCCTGGTCCGTAATTGCGAGGGTTCACATATGCGAACCTTGTGTTGCAAATGTGACATCTGCAGCTGGTTAAAGGGCTGGGAGACGGGAGATTCTGAACTTATTCTCTCATTTTTAACCCTAGAATCGGTAGGAGGAACTTTGGAGAGGGTATTTTCATCTACAAACCTTGGGTAAGTGATTCTAATCCATCATATTCCATCAACATATCTTAGATTTTAACATCAAAGTCATGAGAATCAAAATGAAAATTGTGAAACTTTGTCAAGTTTTTGAATAATAAGAAATTGAGTTTTGAGAGTCGATTTGGACTCGAATTTTGAAACTAATCACATATATGAGCTCGTGGGGTTATGGGTAAACAGAATCTACCATTGCATCCGGGTTTTGACAGGGCGGACCCCGAGTATACTTTTGTTGATATTTTGGGAAAAGTATAAAGATCTTAACTTTATCTACTACAACTGAATTCCTTAGCATTGTTTGATGATATTGTGTTGATTTCTGTTAGATTTGAGCCATGTGGAGGTGAATTTTAAAGAAAAAACTATTTCCGAGTGTTGAATTGGCCTAGTTAAGGTAAGTGCCTTGCCTTACTTTGTGTAGGGGAACTACCCCTTAGGATTGGTATTGTTTGATTCAATTGTGCTAAGTGAAATATTTGAACACAAGGTGACGAGTGGGTACACGGGTTGTACGTGGTATTTGACCGGTTTAGGCTACTTAGACTATTTCCATGCTTTAATTGAAAATCCATATCATGTTCTAAGTTCTCATAGTCAATCTATCTTTATTTGTATTAATCTATCCTTACATGCCTTAATTGACTTGTTTAGCACATGTTCTACATCCTACTTGATAAATTGCTCTCATGATTAGTTGAACTTGTTGACTCTTTTATTGTTACATGCTATCTCTTCACTGTTAATTATTTTTATTTGAAGTCATTGTTCATGTTATCTCTTCACTTATTAATTATCAATACTTAAAGCAATTGTTCATGTTATCCATTTCCTTGCTGATTTCCATTATTTGAAACTCATTTCTAAATGTTATCTCTTTTATTGTGAGTTAATATTATCTAATATCGTGGTTATACATTATTTCTCTCATTATTGAGTTAATTAGTGTTGATGTTGTGAAAGTCATTAACACGTTGAGGCGAAGTTAGTTATTGTTGAGACATTTATTTTATTGAGCATTTCTACATTCATTGTTGTTGTTGTTAATATTCTTGTATACGTCGTGTTGGAGCCATGGGCTATTGTTGTGGAATCATTGATATTGTTGTTGTTGTTGGCAAGTTGTGACATATGGGCACTTGTGGTGTGAATTATTATTTTGATATGATATTGACGCGCATCCAGCAGTATAAGGCTTGGGGTTAATGTGCATACGATGGTATAAGGTGGGACTTATATGCGTATTGCTTGTAGTAAAACTACGTGAAGCCACGCAGCGTCATAAGGTGGGTTAAAGTGCGTGTAGTTATTTCAGGAAAACCATTTTCATAACCTATTTCAAAATTAAGGCTACACGCGGCTGTATAAGGAAAGATTGTAATTGAAATTGAGAAATGTGAATACGAGGCGGTACCTCGGTTGTGATTCTTGATTATACGAGGCGGTACCTCGGTTCTGATTTTATTATGCATGAGGCGGTACCTCGTTGTGATTCTTCTGCTTATTTCATGTTGTAAAGTGTTTTGGTGGAAATATTTCTTGTTGTTTCACTCTATATTGTTCTAGTAGTTGTTGTACGTACATGATCATTGTAGCCCCTTTAGTTACTGATTTTATGCTATTTCCATTGTTGATTTCTTGTACTAGTTCATGCTATTATCTTGTTTCGTATAAGTTGTTTCTTCACTTTCTATTACATATCCGTTTTACATTTTCATAGTATTTATTTATATCCTAGTAGGTGTCCTGACCTGTCCTCGTCAGTACTCTACTGAGATTAGGCTTGATACTTATTGGTTACCATTATGGTGCACTCATACTATGCTTTTGCACATTATTTTGTGTAGATCCACGTATGTCTTCTTATGTCGGTCGTTAGAGATTACCTGCTAGCTACTTTTATTGGAGACTTCAAGGTATGCCTGCTCGGTGTCCATATACCTCGGAGTTACCTTCCTTTATTCTCATTTACTGCTGTATTTCCTTTCGGACAGTGATGTAGTAGTACTCTAGTTATACTCTTTAGAGCTTATGACTCAGTTCCACTAGTTTTGGGTAGTGTATTGTTGATACTATGTTTGTATCGGAAGGTTATATCAGTATTTAGTTTTGTTTAGTATTTTGATAAATATTTCTGCCAAGTTATCATTATTTGTTAGGCTTACCTAGTCGTAGAGACTAGGTGCCATCACAACATCCTATGGAGGAAAATTGGGGTCGTGACATATGGGTTCACATATGTGTAGGGTTTGAGCCCATGTGCAAGCACCGGGGTATTCATCCATGCACGGGGTAGTGTGTAAGCTATGATATGCCTAGAATTAACTATCATGCTTTAAGCTATAATGTTTCTCATATTTGTAACATTATTGTGAACTATTTGAACTATGTTTGAGGGTAAGAAGAAGCTAATTCCCTGAATAAACTTGGTAATTGTTATTTCTGTGATGAACTTACCGATTTGAGCCATGATGGAATACTTTGCACATGCATACACTTTAGCTTGTCCATTATACTAGTCCAGGAGCATGAAATCGGATATTCATTGATTCTCATACATGTATTCTTATATATTTGCTTATGTGTGATATGATTTGGATTGGATGCATGTGGCAACGCTGGGCGGATTGTGTTGTTATGCCTATGATTATGTCTGGCAGATTGTGTTGTTATGCATGTGACCACGCCGGACGGATTCTGTTGTTATGCTTGTGACCACACCGGGCAGATTATGATATTGAGCTTGTGACCACGTGGGGCAAATTATGAGTATCGGCATGTGAGTTCTTTGTGCAGCACATGAGTTGTCTATGCGGATCTAGATACTGATATTATAGCACGTGAGTTATCTGTGCAGCACGTGAGGTGTCTGTGCAGCACGTGAGTTATCCGTGCGATTGATATTGAGCTTGTGACCACGTCGGGTCGATTAAGATATTGAGCGTATGACCACGCCGGGATAATAGCACGTTGAATTGGCCATGCTTGTGTGTGGATACAGATCCATCCCCTAAGGGTCACCCTCTCATATTTCTCTCTTGATGGTGTACATACGGACTGTGAGAAACCGACGGGTTTCTGGTTGATGGGAGCTCTGGGAGAGCTGGTTATTGTTATTTGGATCGGGTTCCATGCTGCAATAGGCTTTACTGTCTTATTGTTATTTGAATCAGTTTGCGCGCCGTAACAGACTGATATTTTGTTTTTTTTGCCATTTCATCTTTACTTGTAATTTTCTTGAATGTTTACCTGATTTACTTACATATCTCTTCCTTAAATGCTAGATTGTTGACTGAGCATAACAATTTAAAACATAGAGTTGTGAGCATCAAGGTGGTTTTACTTGAGATTTCTTTTGATTTGATCATATATATGTACTATACTTGTTGGAAATTTATGAACTATGTAGGGAAAACGAGTGTCATTTATAATTCTTGCTTTTAATACCTCACTGAGGTTAGTTACGATACTTATTGAGTACATGTGGTCGGTTATACTCATACTATACTTTTGCACCTTGCGTGCAGAACTTGGAGCTGATGTTGCTGTGCATGGCGGAAGCCGACCTTGAAGATGTGCCTGCTTCCGGACATAGCTACCACTTGTTCATAGTAGTTATAGATTCTAATTCTGTTCATGTACATTCCAAACAGATGTTGTAATTATTTCATTTCAGTTTTGTAAATCTAAGTCTTAGTGGCTCATGACTTGTACTACCAGCCCTTGGGTTGTTGTATAAAAGTTTAGTTAGTTCATCATTTATTTCTTATTAATATCATTTGGATTGTGTTATTATTAATTGGCTTACGTAGCGGGTTAGGTTAGGTGTCATCACGACTAGTTGGATTTTGGGTCGTGACGAGTTGGTATCAAAGCTCTAGGTTCATAGGTTCTACGAGTCATGAGCAAATGTCTAGTAGAGTCTTGCGGATCTATATGATGACATCCATGCCTATCTTCGAGAGGCTATAGCGCATGTAGGAAGAATTTCCCACCTTTATTTCCTTATCGTGCGACATTGATTCAGCTTGAAGCGTATCTCATCGAATTCCTTCCACTCACTCGTATGTTATGTGAGCGCTCGATATTGATTGTGCATTAACGGCTTGTGATTCCATTGATGAGGTGCGAGATGTGTTTTCTATATTTTGGTGATGGGCCAGTCTGGAAGACTTGAGGAAGGATTTTGGTCACAGCTTGGGCTCGGTGGTTTTAGTTGTGATAGTATGTGCCTTTGGACTTATATGTATGGTAGTGTCCATAGGTATGGGACTGGTGGTTGGGTGAGTGGTTGTGTGGCTATATGATGATCATGATGTGACTGCGGGATATGTTCAGATGGTTTGGATGTGACGAGAAGAGTTTTCTTGGGATGTGAAAAAGACGATTGGGTGCTTGATTTTTTTCTTAATGTATTGTACAATCTCGAGTTATGAGCGTGTTGAGAGATCTTTCATGTTGTTCATTTATGGGATAAAGTGTATTCTTATGTTTTGTTGATGAGTTTGGACTCGAGAAGATATAGTGATTGCACAGTAGTTGTGGCCATGAAAGGGTATAGAGAAATGTCGGGTTGAGGCTAAGTAGGTGGGTTATCTCCTGCAGAATGTTCTGAGGTTGTGTGATTCTTATGACAATTATGTGGAGAGTTTCTTCCTCCTAGAAAGTTAATTGCAATTTGAGTTTAGATAGCTTGAGGAAGTCAACTCGACTGTCACGAGGATGAATGTGAGCTTAGCAGATGATTCGAGGTATTTTATGATTTGTGTTATATGAGCTTATGAAAGGTTTCATTGAATTATGGTGCGGGATTATGGAAGTAATAGAGTGAGGGTATTATAAGTTATCGGATGTCGTGTTCTATGGCTTCGAGCCAGGTAGGGGAGTTTGCTATCGATGATTGGATTGCATGGTTATATGTTATACTAGTTTGGTCTGGGCAATAGTAGTGGATCGATTATGACTTGAAGAGTTTGATTTTGAGGATGACTTGAGTGAAGGAATTTCTGTATGCATTACGTATTACAATTTATGGAGACATGAAAATCTTGGAATTATTTGGGCGGTTATTCGTGATGGATGTAATGTGCTAAGAAAAGGGAGTCACTCGGTTGCGTTAAGGCGATGTTACTTCTTTGGGTGTTGGTGTGCTAATGGATCACAGGTCGTTCGGGCTCGTTTAAGCAGTGCATATGAGATTAAAATAAGGTGGATGACCCTCGAGAAAGTTCTAATGGGTTCAAGACTCATATGTGATATTTGAGAAATTTTCGGACTTGTAAATGGCTAAGATATGAAATTTGCATTGGACGATGCCGAGACTCACAGTGTTTCTGTATCATTATTGGGTTCTACATTACAGTATCAGGAAGGTTGAGAAAAATAGATTTAAATTCACATAAAGTCTTTTCAGTGTGGGTATCTCGATTGCGGTATTTGGGGTGCTTTAGAGGGAATACAACGACTCATGGGCTTTAGGACGATGCGGTTTCATGCTAGGATCTCTGGTGGTGAGCTTTGGGGAAGGATCGTAGTGTACTGGCAAGGAGAAGTGTAACTTGAAGGCAATTCAGAAGGAACTTGAAGAAATAGGTCAGTTTGGTAGTAGGTTGAATCGGCATGATAAAAGAAGTGATCAGTTCTTTTGGTCCTTATGATGTGGTGAGGATTTACAGTTGTTTTGTGGCAATAATCTGGGGCTGGGCGACCTGCGTGACTTTGGTTGAGATAGAGGAATTCTGTTCGGATGGCTTGGTTATGTGCAAATGGTTTTCGAACAGTTCTCGCTGATTTCTACCACGGCTTGGGGCGGAAGTTTTCATCAGGAATGGGGAGTATCTTGCGTGTTGTGATTTTCTTGCGAATAGGATCCAAAGGTAGGTTTATAACGGAGGGAGTATGTATCCTGCTGGTGCTTTAGAGTTGTTAATGAGATTCTCTTGCTTTTCATGTGACGGCATGATAGATGCAGTTTGACGTATGGGATTGTGGTTTACATGTACAAGGATGTGGTTCAGTTTTGAAGGGAAGATCCTGAATTTTGGACAGCATGGATCGTCTCAGATGTTTAGATGCATGTTAGTACTAACTGGTATTACCTGAGAACGGTGCAAATTTCGCACTGTATTTTGACTTATGGATGTTTCATTGGTATTGCGGTACTCGCCTGGTTGATCGACTGCTGATGTTCGGATTTTTTCTATGTGGCGCAGAAGAATTATGGAAGTATTTCGCGTGGAATAATTATGTATGAAGGATATGTCATTCATTTGAGTGGTAGAGATGGGATCAGATCCGGTGATTCTTTTGTATTTGTATCCGGGTTATACTTGTATCTCGTGTCATTCTTTTGTATCCGGGTTGTATTTGTTGACTCGGCACAGCTATTGTTGGGGGGCTGTCATTTGGTTAAAGTTAAGCTTGTTCATGTTCTGATGTGATCAATGGGTTGCTATTCTATGCTATGTGAGTGTGATCTGTTGGTTATTTGCACACATGATGTAGTTTTATTTGGGCTTTATGGCAAAATTAGAGCGAGATGGTACTTGGGATGTCAAATGGTTGATTGCACATTGGTTTTGGTCTTTCCTATCGGTGATATGTTGTACTAACTATTTCTCTGTAGTTATGGTCATGCACTTCGTGGGCTTCTTGTCGATTTGCATATGGTTGTTGATTTGAGCATTACTTAGGGTATTTCATGTGGACCAGTGTTTGGATTGTGTCACGCACTGCGGTAGCATTATGTTGGGATATGATCCTTTGTGTTAGATCTGTGTGTCTTGGTTCTACTATGTGTGAGGGGTTCCTAGCATTGTGCTTGTGGTGGTATCTGTTGAACTTGCGGGACGGTTCTCTCATTTGAATCATTTTTCATTTTTGGGTGCATTTGAGTTGTTGCTTAATGGTGCACGGATTACACGATTTGTGGCTTTAGGTTGTGCTGGTGTAGCATGTCAATAGAGCAACTATAATTGATAGGATGAAGTCATTGGGCCTAGAATGAGTGCTATCGGATTTGATTATGATATGTTTGTAAGGATAATGTCACTAATTAGCTTAGAATTTGGCTATGGTTTTTGTCGGGCGAGAGAGCCCTACGACTTGTTGATTTGATGGGTGGTTATGAATTCTACCCGTTTCTTCATCATCGTTAGTGTACTAAGGTTTAGAACAAGGTTTTAGTTGTTATGAGTCTTGCTACCAGTACCGAAACTGTTATTGAGCAGCTATTGTGGGCGGAAGTTATTTCTATACGTATCTAAGTTATGCAGTATATCATGTGATGATGTCTTGAGTTGTGGTTATGGCTTGGTCCAGCTTTTTCAGACCTATACAGTGTATAGATATGAGAATCGGGTCTCGTAATAGATTCTGGACATTGGGGAATTGATTCCAAGGTTTATGGGCTAAGGTTGAAGTATGGATTCTCAGTTAGGTTGTGTTGTCAGGCTTGTATTGATTGGGGTGGCGTGGGATCACCCACGGTTATGTTCATGGTGATTTTACATAATGATTTGATGACTTTGGAATGCCTCTTGGCACGTTCGAGGATGAACGTATATTTAAGTGGGGGAGAATGTAACGACCCAACCGGTCGTTTTGAGCATTTGCATTCTGTTTAGCTGTTTGAAGTCTTGAATAGTTTTATATGATGTATTAGGACTTGTGTGAATCGTCGGTTTTGATTTTCAAGTGATTCGGGATTGATTTGGAAGAATGATTCTCAACTAGGAAGCTTTAGGTTGGAAGAGTTAACCAAGT
The DNA here is from genome assembly GCF_000715075.1 of Nicotiana tabacum. NCBI lineage: Eukaryota > Viridiplantae > Streptophyta > Magnoliopsida > Solanales > Solanaceae > Nicotiana > Nicotiana tabacum. The sequence continues at coordinate 91,925,720 of NC_134092.1, read as the reverse complement.
TTGTCTTTTGTGTATTTGACCTTGGATCGAAGTTTTGATGGTTCCGTTAAGTTCGAATGGAGATTTTGGACTTGGGCGTATGCCCGAATTTGTATTTGGATGTTTCTTGAAGGTTTTGGTGTTAATTGGTGAAAGTTAGCAATTTGAAGGTTTGAAAAGTTCATAAGTTTGACCGGGAGTTGATTTGACAATAACGAGTTCAGGCTATGGTTCCGGAAATTTGAATAGCTTCTGTATGTCATTTGGGACTTGTGTTCAAAATTTGAGATCATTCTGGGTTGATTTGATATTGTTCGGCATGAGTTTTGAATATTGAAAGTTCAAAAGTTTTTCAATTTGATTTGAGGTACGATTCGTCGTTTCGATGTTGTTATGTGTAATTTGATGCCACGAGTAAGTCCGTGTTAGGTTTTAGAAATTTTTGGTATTTTCGGGCAGGATCCCGTGGGGCTCGAGTGAGTTTCGGATGTGGTTAGGATCATTTAAGAACATGTTTGTAAATGTTGGTTTTTGTTGGGTTCTGATGTGACTGCACCTGCGGAAATTTGGGCGCAGGTGAAGAGCCATAGAAGCGGCAAGCATAGCGCAGAAGAGCAATTTGGAGCTGGGGCAGGACTCCGCAAATGCGGAGATATGCTCCGCTTTTGCGACGGCGCAGGTACGGTAGCTTTGGCACAGAAATTGAAGGAGCGTAGATGCAGCAAATTTTCATCGCACCTTCGACGTCGCAGAAGCGGAGCATATCCGCATGTGCGAGAGGTCGGCTAGTTAGTTATTTCCACAGAAGCGGAGAAATTAGTCGCAGAAGCAACGCCGCAAAAGCGGAAGGGCTATCGCAAATGCGAAGACGTCTGGGCATGGTCTATTTATTCAAGGGTTGAGTATTTCACTCATATTTTGAGTTATGGAGCTCGGATCTGAGCGATTTTGGAGGCGAATTTCACCACATGAATTGGAGTAAGTATTTTCTGCTTGGTTTTGATTATAATCTGTGATTCCATCTTCGATTTTGGTATTTGATTGATGATTCAAAAAGAGAAATTGGGGGTTTTGTCTAAACTTTCCTAAAGTGAAAATTTGAGTTTTGAACATCGATCCGGAGTCACATTTGAGTGAAATTAGTATGGTTGGACTCGTATTCGAATGGATTGTCAGAATTTGTGAGTTTTGTCGAGTTACGAGGTGCGGGCCTAGGTTTGACTTTCTGGTTGACTTTGAGTAATTGATTAAATATTCGATTTTTATCATTTGGGTTTGTCTCTTATGGCATTATTTGATGTTTTTGAGTTGTTTGGCTATTTTTGCGCCGTATAGAGGTTGATACGCGTGGGATGGCATTTCTAGAGTATTGTTTGGCTTGCTCGGTATTTATTTTGGCTTATTTGAGGTAAGTATCCTATATAAACATAGTTGAGGCACTAGTTGCCTGAATTGTTTGTGATAGCTACGTGCTATGGGCGCATATGTGTGGGGTTTGAGCCCATGTGCGAGTACAGGGTATTCATCCATGCTCGGGGTAGTGCTTTGGCTATGATATGCTTAGAATTGACTGTCAAGCTTTAAGCTATAATGTTTCTCGTATTTGTAACATTTTTGTGAACTATTTGAATCATGTTTGGGGTTACGAAGAAGCTAATTTCCTGAATAAACTTTTAATTGTTATTTATGTGATGAAATTACCGATTTGAGTTATGATAACATACTTTGCACATGTATACACTTTAGCATGTCACTTATACCAGTCCAGGAGCATGAAATATGATACTCGTTAGTCATCATACATGTATTCTTGTATATTTGTTTATGTGTGATATCATTTGAACTAGATTCATATGACCACGCCGGGCGGATTGTGTTGTTATACCCTGTGATCATGCTGGGCGGATTGTGTTGTTATGCCTATGACCAAGCCTGACGTAGTGTAATATTGAGCATGTGACCATACCAGGCGGATTGTGAAAATCGGTGCGTGAGTTGTCCAGACAGCACGCGAGTTATCCGTGCGGATCCAGATACTAATATTATGGCACGAGAGTTGTCCGTTACGTTGATATTGAGCCTATTATCATGCTGGGAAGAATATGATATTGAGCTTGTGACCACGCCATGCTGATAGCATATTCAATTGGCCATGCTTGCGTGTGGACACAGATCCATCCCCCTATGTCACCCTCTCATATTTCTCTCTTGATGGTGTACACGCGAATTGTGAGAAACCGGCGAATTTCTGGTTGATGTGAGCTCTGGGAGAGCTGCTTATTGTTATTTGGACCGGGTTGCACATCACAACAGGCCTGCATTATTGGCTTATTTTTATTTGGATCAGTTGCGCGCTGCAACGGACTGATAATTGGTTGTTTTGCATTTCATCTTTACTTGTAATTTCCTTGACTATTTACCTGATTTACTTGCATATTTCTTCCTTAAATGTTGGATTGCTAAGTAAGCATAACACTTTAAAACAAAGAGTTGTGAGTATCAAGGTGGTTTTACCTCATATTTTTCTTGATTTGACCATATATATGTACTATACTTGTTGAAAATTTATGAACTGTACAAGGACAGCGAGTGTCATTTATAATTCTTGCTTCTAATATCTTACCGAGGTTAGTTACGATACTTATTGAGTACATGGGATCGGTTGTACTCATACTACACTTCTACACCTTGCGTGCAGATATTGGAGCTGATGTTATTGTGTATGGCGGAAACTGGCCTTGAAGATGTACCTGCTTTCGGGCATAGCTACAACTTACTCTTGGTAGTTCTAGATTCGAATTTTGTTCATGTACATTCCAAACAGATGTTGTAATTATTTCATTTCAGTTTTGTAAATATGAGTCTTAGTGGCTCATGACTTATACTAGCAGTCCTTGGGTTGTTGTATAAAAGTTCAGTTATTTCATAATTTATTTCTCATTAATCACATTTGAATTGTGTTATTGTTAATTGACATACCTAGTGGGTTGGGTTAGGTGCCATCACGACTAGTTGAATTTTGGGTCGTGACATGGATGAATCCCGAAGATAGAGTAGCCGATAACAAAGATTCAAAGAATTGTCATCGGGGTGCATTTAATGAGCAGTCGTTACAAAGAATATCTGCATTCATAGCCAACCGTTATGCAACCATTAATGACGGTTTTATTCTCATTTAAGAAGAGCTTGATTTGGGGATCTTGTCTCCCTAAATAAAGCTATAAATATGAGAATTAGAATTCATTGTAACACAGAAAATATTCTGTACACAAGCTTAGTCAGCTCTCATCTTATAAAACTATTGTTTGTCTTTATTCTTGAATATTTTTCTTGCTTCTGTCACCGAAGAGGCTAAATTCATAGCCAGACTTGTATTTCCTTTAATTTTGTTTCATAATCTTATTTTTGTTCTTGTTTATTTCATATTTCTGGATCAAATTAATTCACGTGTCTATAAACCACGTTAAAAATTCTAACTGTATTGTTTTATGGGTAAACAATATTGAAAATGAGAATGTTTTCCCCATTTTATGTCATGTGCATCGCGCATACATGCGAAATAGCATGATGAAAGAACGTACGTGACTAAAATTAACCAGTTAAAAATAAACGTAGTTTTTGTGGTAGTATTTGGAAATGAAAACCTTTCTTCATTAGCAGCTTTCCCTATAAATATTTCATGTCACATTCTATTTGTACACTGCTATTTAACATATATTTACTTTTTACAATTATTTAATACGTATCCAATTTTAGTGAACTTCAGACAAAGTACATTGCCTCCTCCCCTCCTCCTCCTCCTCCTCCTCTTATTCTTATTCTTCTTCTAGAATAACTCAAGAACATTGACAAATCACCATTTTTACAAAATGAGTTTGTCGTCTTCCTCTTTAATTCTTTTTTTTTTTTCGTCTTCTAAAATAACTCCAACACATTGACAAATTATTATTTTTATAAAATGAGTTTATTAAATTTAATATTGTTTTGATAAAATAATAATTCGGGTTTATTCTTTATGATATTTGGAATTTATATTTTCAATTTGAGCTCATTCAAAGTATATTTGGGCGTTGAACCATATGTTGGGTTGTTAAAATCAAAGAACAATTTTTTATTTCTGGGTAAAAAAAAAAAATCAACTAAACATCTGAACTTCAGGTGAAAACGTCTTAAGTGCATGCAAAAATTAAATACACTTTGTGTAACTGAAGTGCAATCAATTTTTGTATGCACTTAAGACGTTTTCGTTTAAAAGTCCCTAACTTCAAATAAAATTTGTAACTTTAGACGTGAATTGTAATACTTCATTCACGTACATCTGTAGTTGTATCCGAAATAAGTAAAATTGTAATAAGAAAAAAAAAATTAGGGACAACATAAATAGTAACCCCAAAATCGGGTGCACTTCCCCAACTCTCCCTGCTGAAAAGCCGAAACAGATAATGACAAGTCGAACAATAAAGGAAAACTTACACAAATGTACATATGTTATAAATATCATTAATTATATATGTCCATTCATTATGGAATTACTTGGAGAGCAAGCTAAATACTTAGAGACCAATGTAATTATAGGAACTAGCCTTATTACTGTGCGACTATCTAGTTAGAATCAAACTATTACTTGGGGACCAAGTTCATTTCTTCCTGTAAATAGGAGGTTCCCTTACCATTTATGAGATCAAGAGAATTTTATTAATTATCTCTGTCTAAGTTTTTCTTATTTTACTTTGTTTTATATTATTTTATAACACGTTTTCATCACGAGTCTCTAACCAATTGAAATATCTGCTTATTATCGTTTTCCTAAAAGATTTCGTCAAAGTTTTTCCGGTTCAGAACAAGGTGCGTATCCTATAAAGCTATTTATACTGTTGCTGTGCAATTTATGTGTGGAATTTGTTGTATGCTTTACTCTCGTGATTATGCTTACCATATAGCACGTACATAGTAGGATGATAATATGATGAGTAAGGTATCTGTTATTAAAAATGATGTCGATTCTCATTCCAGATCACTTAATGAGAAATTTCATTATATGAATTGTTTCTGTTTGATAAGATATATAATATTTTTGCCTCACAAATTTTCGCATATTAATATGGGATTATTTTGAGACATAATTTTAATCATTACATTTGTGGAGTTACACTAACATTTATATATAAGGATGATCATGGTATTAAAATGATGAACAAGCTACGTAAAGGCATGGAACAAGCCTGTTTAGGTTCTATCTCCTGCAAAACTTTTCAATTTATTTGTCTACCGTCTAGTTGGAGTTGATGTCATCATGATAAAATCAATTCTTGTAAGATAAGACAGATAAGTGTGGTCTCATGATAATTGATAAGTCGCAACAAGTTCGAGTACGTCTACCGCAAAACTTGCTCGACTGCCTCTAGTGTCTTAATATTCAGATGGCTCGGGGGCTCTCTCAATATTTTGATATACACTTATTTAGTTGTCCCTTGAATTTAGTAAGAGTTTTATATTATATATATATATATATATATATATATATATATTATTTAGTTGTCCCTTGAATTTAGTAAAAGTTCTATATATGTGTAGTAAAAAAAAAATTACTTTGGATATTGGGTTCGATTGCCAACTCATTATGGCCTAACATATCTTTATATGGGTAAGACATTGAGTTTGAGTCTCAATGCACCATATTAATGATATTGACGGTTAAAGAAAAATAACGTATTTTTCATAAAAAAACATGAAGCTCGTCCCACTTTATATGATTCATTCTTAAAGTGAATATGGTAGCAGTGCATAAATAAGTCTAAAGTAAGGCAATTGGTTAACCAATGAATATGGGCATGCCAAAGACCAAAATAATAATTGTCATGCCCCGACCTCAGGGAGTGCAACCGATGCTCAACTGAGATACCTCGATCAAGCAAGCCTACTAGATGCTTTCTACCCAACCTTGCCCATTAACAATATAAGAATCAGTACAAGTGATAGACATGAGAGGAGTCAAGTGTTCCACAATCTTTTTTTTTTTCCATTACTAAAGGATATTCATTTATGATTTCCAAAATATTACAAGTTTATAGATATGATGAAGACATCTTTGTCCAAATACCAACACTTTCTAGTTTAATTCCCAACATCAAACACCTCTCACAACCTGTCTATGGAACCTCTAAGTACAATAGAAGAGTAGTATGGACGTGCTGGCGACATGGCCCGGCTATACCTGAAAACATAAAGTACAACATCAAATGACATGAAACCCGTAACATAGTAGGACTCACCAAAATCTGATGAATAGAGAATAACTACTAACAGGGATCAAAATCGTCTGCTGACGAACCACATGCATCCATTGAAGATGCAGTGCCCCCGGCAAAAGAGACGTTAGTACGTATGGAATAGTACAAGTATGTAAAGCTAAATGTCCTTTTTCAAAATAGAATGCCAATATAGGAAAAGGGAAAAATCATAGAAACAACAAGTCACAATCAATAATATCCAAATGCCGAGTTACAACATAACAATTTTCAAAATATGAAATAATATATATTTTTAGCACGGAGTCCGATTACACCCAATCGGCTAGGCCATCTCCCCACGAAGAATGTGATTTGATATGTGATGTGAAAAAAGGGTGTTATCAAGAGTAGTACCACATTATGCGCTACATGGCGTCCAATCACCACCCGACCGGCTAGGTCGTCTCCCCACGTATGCCGTGTGGTTTGACATTAAATCTATGGCTCTCAACAATCTCATCCCAATTAAGGGTATAATCACAATCACATAAATATTTCAATCTCATCCCAAATAAGGGGAATAATCACAATCCACTCCTACACCGGCACGTGTAGTTTCGGGTGTAGGCCTTATGACTCACACTTTCTTGGTTTACTAACGATACTCCCAAAACCAATTTTATTTTGCACACAAGGGAAACAAAAGTACAAACATATGTTATATTCTCCTCATTATCTTTCACACTATAAATACCTTCATTAGTACTTTTAACCATTCACAACATCATTATTTTCTTAGCTCTCTTGGCCATACTTATGATTCTTCATTCATGGCACGTTGGCCGTATTGCATATTCTACATTTTCATTCTTTTACTTTCATGGATCATCATCATAACTATAAACCAATAGAATATTTCGAAAATCACAACTTTAAGTTTACTAATAACGAAGACTTTAAACACAATATATTTCTTTCCAAAAAATGGAGTAAAATGATTGGCAATCGAAGCACAAGTTAAAAATCATAAACGTGTAACACATCATTTGTTCTTGAAATACTTTTTCCCAAAAAGAAAAATACACAATTTCAACTCATTAAGTTGTAAGAGCTCAAAACACATTAGAAATGCTCACAAAGCATAATATTAGTTAAAACAGACACATTTGGGCATAACTTAGGTATATAAGCTTTTAGGCAAATCTATTTTCGATGTCAGTTTGGAATAGTTGAATCAAGGCCTATTCCATAACATATTAAAACACAACCCATGCTTAATCATCTTCTCAAATAGTAACTCAACATAACAAGAATATTTGGAATACAAATTGAACACATAAATATCTTGACATAAGGCTTGTTCGAAATAATCAATTTATAATGAGCAATACGAGACTTACAATGTAACGACCCAACCTGTTGTTTTGAGTATTTACACTTCGCTCGGTTGTTTCAGGGCCTGAGTAGCTCTGTATGATGTATTATGGCTTATGTGAATCATCGGTTTTGATTTTCAGGTTATTCAGAACCAAATTGGAAGAATGGATTTCAATTGTTGAAGCTTTAAATTGGGAGAATTGATCAAGTTTGACTTTTTGTGAATTTGAACCCGGAACAGAGTTTTGATGGTTTTGTTAGCTCCGTTGGGTACTTTTGGAATTAGGAGCGCGTCCGGATTGTGATTCGGAGATCCCTGGTTGATTTTGGCTTGAAATGGCGAAAGTTGAATTTTTGGAAAGTTTGACCCGGGGGTTGACTTTTTGATATCGGGGTCGGAATCTGATTCTGGAAATTTGAATAGGTCTGTAATGTGAAATGTGATGTGTGTGCAAAATTTAAGGTCAATCGGATGTAAGTTAATAGGTTTCGGCATCGATTGTGAAAGTTGAAGTTTCAAAGTTCATAGATTTCGATTGAGGTGTGATTCGTATTTTCAATGTTGTTGGAGGTGATTTTAATATTCGACTAAGTTCGTATGATATTTTAAGACTTGTTGGTATGTTAGGTTGGGGTTTCAAGGTCTCGGGGGCTCGGGTTGATTTCGGGTGGTTAACGGACTTGGAATTTGATTTGAGAAGTTGCTGGAGTCTGAGAGCTGTTGGTGTGACCACACCTACGGAGAAGAGACTGCAGATGGAATGCCGCAGGTGCGGCAGGTTGAGCGCAGGTGCAAAAAGGGCGGAGACCAGCAGGGGTTGCAGGTGCGATGGCTTCTCCGCACCTGCGATAGCGCAGATGCGGACCATTGGTCGCAGGAGTGGAGGCAGCCGGAGTTAGTCAATGTCGCAAGTGCGCCCAGATGTTCGCACCAGAAGATGCGCAGGTGCGAGTCCAGGTACCGCAGGTGCAGACAATGCCTGGGTAGTGTTAAAAACGAGGGTTTCCGAGATTTTTCTTATTTTGGTCATTTTGGAGCTCGGTTTGGTCAACTTTGGAGAAGAAAATTTCCACACAACTTGGGGTAAGTGTTCTCTACTCATTTGTTTGATCTTATATCATGAATCTAACTTCGTTTTTGGTAATTGGATTGTGAATTTTAAAGAAGAAATTGGGAGTTTTGGCCTAAAGTTTCATAATATGAATTTTTGATTTTTGAACATCGAATTAGAGTCAGATTTGAGTGAAACTAGTATGGTTGGACTCATAATTGAATGGGTTGTTGGATTTTGTAAATTTTGTCGGGTTCCGAGGTGTGGGCCCGGGTTGGGATTTTGGCCAATTTTGGGCTTTTGATTCAAGATTTGATCTTTTTCGATCGGGATTGGTTCCTTTAGCATTGATTGATATATTTGAGTTGTTTTTGGTTAGTTTCGAGCCATTCGGAGGTCGGAACATGCGGGATGGCATTTTGGAGCATCAATTGACTTTCTCGGTGTTGGAATTGGCTTGTTCGAGGTAAGTAACTCTTCTAATCTTAATGCTGAGGGTATGAAACCCCGAAATACGTATTATGTGATTGGTATTGACGTGACACACATGTTAGGTGACGGTCGCGTGGGCATGCACCATGTGAATTGAGACTCTGTTGTTTCCATGTCACTGTATAGTGGTCCTACTTTGTTGATATCCGTGTTTTCACCATGTGATAAAGTAGTTAAGCATAGACATCATATTTAGGCATTATGTCGATACTGTTTGGACTCATAGTGGTTGTTTCTTAGTGTCATCTCACTGATTTAATTGATATTTCATACTCAGCCATATCCATGCATTCATGCCATATCTCAGTTTCAGTTATTATTTATTGATACATCATACCATTATTGTCGGGCTAGTTTCATGACATTATGAACCCGTGAGTGAGACTGGAGAGATTGATGACTGAATAAGGCCGAGGGCCTGAGTGGGAGTGATATTTTGGGATCGGGATGCATGCCGCAGCATGATATATTGATTATATTTATGGGATCGAGTTGCACGCCGCAGCGAGCCTTAGGGCTGTATATGTATATGGATCGGGTTGCACGCCGCAACGAGCCTTATGGCATATATATATATATATATATATATATATATATATATATATATATATATATATGGATCGGGTGGCACACCGCAACGAGCCTCATGGCTATTTATATATTATGGGATCTGATTGCACGCCGCAGCGATATAGCACTTGGGCTGAAGGAGTCCCTCCGGAGTCTGCACACCCCCAGTGAGAGCAGTCGACTATATATATGTGGATCGGGTTGCATGCCGCAACGGGCCTTATGGTCATATGTGGATCGGGCTGCACGCCACAGCAGGTAGTGAACAGTGCTAAGTGATTTAGTGTGCTGAGCATTGAGCATAGTGATAGGGAATGCGAGACAGTAAGATTGAGTACTTCGAGAGTGTGAGTACATGAGCTCATCATTGAGATGCATTGCATTCGACATGCATAGTTGAGATATATGCATAGAGGTGCATTTCCTTCTGCTACCTAGTTTTGGGGACATTTATGATTTTACCTGTATCTTGACATGTAGGCATTGAAAAGTACATTCCTCATGCTATCTGAAAATGAAACATCTTACTATTTGTTGAAAGGAGTTTTGGGAAAAATCACAGTTTTCAAACTTACTCGTATTTCACCTTTTTTGGGTAAAAGATTTAGATTTTCACTGAGATACTTGAAAAGAAATGCCTATTTTTCTGGAACTGTGAACGGACTGAGCCTTTTATTTCCGAGATACTATTTTCTTATGTGTACTATGTTGTTATGAACTGTTGTGGAATATTGGTGTTAGACCCGACCTTTTTGTTAGCTCGTCACTACTTTCAACCTAAGGTTAGGTTTTTTACTTATTGAGTACATGGGGTCGGTTGTACTCATACTCCACTTCTGCACCTTGGGTGCAGATGTTTGATGCTGATGTTGCTTTGTTCATTGGGAGCTGGATCTGAATATGTACTTGCCTCTTGTTCGTGGTAGCCTTAGATCTATAACAAGATTCTGTTTATGTACTTTTCAAACAGACGATGTATTTATTTCATTTCAGCTTTATAAACTCTATTCTTAGAAGCTCATGATTTGTACTACCAGTTCTTGGGAAATGTATAAGATTTAGATAATTTCTTTAATTAATTGCTTTAATAATTGTTATTGGAATTGGTTAGTGGTTAACTGGCTTACCTAGCGGGTTGGGTTAGGTGCCATCACAACTATTTGTATTTTGGGTCGTGACAGATTGGTATCAGAGCTCTAGGTTCATAGGTTCTACAAGTCATGAGAAAATGTCTAGTAGAGTCTCGCGGATCAGTATGATGATGTCCATACCTATCTTCGAGAGGCTACAAGACATTTAGGATATATTCTCCATCTTTCTTTCCTTATAGTGCGGCATTGATTCAGCTTGAAGCATAACTCTTTGAATTCCTTCCACGCATTTGTATGCGCATGTGAGCGCTCGGTATCGATTGTGCGCTGGCCGCTTGTGATTATATGAATGAGGTTCGAGATATGTATTCTGTGTTTTGGTGAAGGGCCAGTCTGGAGGACTTGAGGCCATGGTTAGACCGCAGCTTGAGCTCGGTAGCTTCAGTTGTAACTTGTATAATTGGATTCATATGTCCGGTAATGTCCCTACGAGTGGAGTTTGTGGCTCGATGAGCGATGGAATGACTATGTGGTGAGTATGATGTGACTGCGAGATGTTTTCAGATTGTTTGAATATGATGAGAGGTATTTCTTTGAAATGTAGAGGAAAGTCCATTAGGTGCTTGATTTTTGTTTTGATGTGACGTACAATCTCGAGTATTAATGTTTGGAAGGATCTTTCACGTTGTTAAAGTTTTGGGACAAATTAAATTCTCGTGTCTGGTTAATGTGTTTGGACTCAGAAAGATTAAGTTATTTCATAGTAATTACAACTGCGAAAGGTTATAACAAGATACTATTTTAAGGTTAAGCAGGTGGGTTATCCCCCTGCAGAGTAATCTACGTAGGTATGTTCCTTATAATGTAAATGGAGAGTTTCTTTTCTGCCGGCGGGGCATATGTGTTGGGATTTAAATTTGAATCTGGTAGAGAAAGTTGACTGGAGTGTTAAGGGAATGAATGCGAGCTAGCGGACGATTGAGGTATTTTTATAGTTGGCATTGTATGAGCTTGAGAAAACAATTCTTTATTTAGACTGCAATATTATGGCAGTAATAAAGTATGGGTACTGTGATTTATGGAGTGCTTTGATTTATGTCTTTGAGCCAAGTAGGGGAGCCTGCTATTGACAATCTGATTTCATGGTTATGTGTTAAATGTTAATTTGGTCTGAGGCATACTTGTGGATTAGTTATGACTTGCAGAGGTTAAGTCGAGAATGACTCGAGTAAGGAAATTTTTGGATACGGGTTATGGCACTTTATGTGTATATGAAAATCATGGGGATCATAAAATAATTGAGTGGTTATTCACGAAGGATGTAGTGTACAAAGAGTATGAATTTGATCGGTGGCATTAAGGTAGGGTTACTTCTTTGGGTGTTATTGTGCTAGTGGGGCACGTGTCTTTTAGCCCATTTGAGGCGGTGCAATTTAGATTTGAGAAAAGTGGATGACTCTCGAGAATGGTTCTAATGGATTCAAGATTTATATGTAGCGATTGAGAATTTTCAAGATGTGTATATGGCTAAAAACTGAGAGTTACATTGGATGATGTCGATACTTGTGGTAATACTATATGATTATGTATTTTACGTTTTAGTATAAGAAAAGGGAAGATGAGCAATTTTAAATTCACATAAGGTCTTTCGGAGTGGATGTCTCGGTTGTGGTGCTTTTTGGGTACTTAAAAGGGAATTCAGCGGCTTATGGGCCTTAGGGCATTGTGGTTTTATACTAGAGTCTCTTGTGTGGTGAATTTTGGTTAAGAATTGTGGTGTCCCAGCAAGGAGAAGTATCAATTTGAAGGCAATTTGGAAGGGACTTGGAGAAACAAGACAGCGTGGTAGTAGGTTGGATCAACACAGTAACGGGTATAATCGATTCTTTGGGTACTTATGATGTGGCTAGTCTCCACAGGTGTTTCGTGCGACCTGCGTGGTTGGGTTGAGTTAGGGAGATTCAGTTCTGATAGCTTGGTTGTGTGCAAATGGATTTCGAAGAGTTATCAATGGTTTTTGCCACGGTTCGAGGAGTATATTTCCTACCGGCGTGAGGAACATGTTGCGTATTAGGATTTCCTCCTAGATGAGATGAAATGGAAGATTTCTGATTGATCGAGTATGTATTCTACTTGTGACCCAGAATGATTATGAGGTTCTCGTATTTTTCATATAACGGCATGATAGATGCGGTGTGTTGTGTGGGATTGAGATTTGCATGTGCAAGGTCACATTTCAGCTTTGAAGGGAAGACATAAATTCAAAGGTAGCCTGGACGGTTTAAGATAACTAGGTAAATAATATCACTAATCGGTATGGCCTGATGAGAGTAAACATTTCAGAAGGGGCAATGTGTTTTAATTTATGGATACTTCATTGGTATTGCGACACTCTCCTGGTTGATCGACTGCTGATATTCAAATTTTGCTATGTGACACAGAAGAATTTTAGAAGTATTCATCGTGAGATGATCGTGTATGAGAGATGTGTTAGACATTTTGGCGGTGGAGTTGGGACCAGTTATGGGATTCATGTGTTCTATGGATTTGGAGACTAGGAGTTCTCAAGAGCAGGCTGTTTTCATGGTTATGGACTGTAAAGTCATGGCCGAAGCTAGCTAGACGATAATATGTGTTATGATTCAGTCATTGTGGACTTTCGGAGGGTTATTTATCTATTTGTGGGTGACCATAGTTGATTTGGAGGTCCATTGGTAGGCCAAATTAGGATGTGTATTCTACACTGAGCTGGATTGGTTGGCTCCATACTGCTATTATTGAAGGATGTGCTATTTGGTTGTTGTTGAGCTTATTCGTGTTCTAGAATGATCTGTGAGTTACTCCCCTATGCTACGAGGAGTTGTGATTTGTTGGTTATAAGCACACCTTGTGTGGTTCTATTTAGGCTTTATAGTGGAATTTGAGCAAGATGCGTAATTGGGTATTGCATGGTTGATGGCGTATGGGTTATGTTCTTTTGGGTTTTGTGGGGCATTGTGGCATTTGCTTCTCCATGGTTATGGTAATGCACCTTGAGTACTTGATGTCGAATTGCGCATCGTTATTGCTTTTAGAGCATGGTAGCTGAGGTATTTACTATGGATCAGAGTTTGGATGGGCCGTGCATTACGGCAGAGTTATGTTGAAATATGATCCTTTGTGTTAGATTCGTGTGTTATAGTTCTACGATGTGTGATGGGGTTCTTAGCATTGCGTTGGGGTGGTACCCGTCGAGCTTGCGGGACTGTTCTCTTGTTTGAGTCATTTTTCGTGATTGAGTACATTTGGAAAGTTGCTTATTGGTGCACGGATTGCACGAGTTGTAGCTTTAGATAGTATTGGTGTGGCATGTTGGTAGAGTAGCTGGTATTTGATAAGATGAAGTCGTCGGATCTATGATGGGTGTTATCAGATTTGATTGTATTATAATTAGAAGTATAATATCGAAAGTCAGCTTATAAATTGCTATGGTTCTTGTCAGAGGAGAGGGAGCACCACGACTGGTTGATCTGATGAGTGGTTATGAGTTTTGCATGTTTCTTTCTTCGTTGGCAATGTACGAAGGTTTTAGAATGGAGTTTTGTTTGATATGACGTTTATTATAAATCATTGATTCGAGCATTTGAGCTATATGGTATTTGAGTTTTGAGTATTTGAATTATGGTTACGGCTTTTGGTACATCTTGTTCAGACTTATACAGTATATAGGTTGCGGGATTTAGATCTTATAAGAAATTCCGGATGTTGGAAACTGGATTCTAAGACTTGTGGCCTAGGTTAAATTAAGAAATTTCAGTTATGTGGTGTTACGAGATCTATATGGGATAGGGTGACGTGGGGTCACCCCGGGTACGTGCGTGGTAATATGGAATAGTGATTAGGTGGCTTGGAAACAACTCTTGGCACGTTCGAGGACGAACGTATGTTTAAGTGGGGGAGAATGTAACAACCCAACCAGTCGTTTTGAGCATGTACACTTCACTCGGTTGTTTGAGGGACTGAGTAGCTCTGTATGATGCATTATGGCTTATGTGAATTGTCGGTTTTAATTTTCACGTTATTTGGAACCGAATTGGAAGAATAGATTTCAATTGTTGAAGCTTTAAATTGGGAGAGTTGATCAAGTTTGACTTTTTATGAATTTGAACCCGGAACAGAGTTTTGATAGTTCTGTTAGTTCCGTTGGGTGATTTTGGACTTAGGAATGCGTCCAGATTGTGATTCGGAGGTCCCTGGTTGATTTTGGCTTGAAATGGCAAAAGTTGATTTTTTGGAAAGATTGACCGGGGGTTGACTTTTTTATATCGGGGTCGGAATCCGATTCTAAAAATTTGAATAGGTCCGTAATGTGAAATGTGACGTGTGTGTAAAATTTGAGGTCAATCAGACGTAAGTTGATAGGTTTCGGCATCGGTTGTGGAAGTTGAAGTTTCAAAGTTCATAAATTTCGATTGAGGTGTGATTCATGTTTTCGATGTTGTTAGAGGTGATTTTAAGATTTGACTAAGTTCGTATGATGTTATAAGACTTGTTGGTATGTTTGGTTAGGGTCCCGGGGGCCTCTGGTTGATTTCGAGTGGTTAACAGACTTGGAATTTGATTTGAGAAGTTGCTGGAGTCTGAGAGCTGCTGGTGTGACCGCACCTGCGGAGAAGGGACCGCAGATGCGATGCCGCAGGTGTGGCAGGTTGAGTGCAGGTGCGGAAAATGTGGTGTCACGACCCAAACTAATCCAGTCGTGATGGCGCCTATCATGGAACTAGGCAAGCCGACTCATTTCCAAAACAACCGATATTTTTAATTCAAAGAAAATTTCAAGGCTATTTAACATAAAAACCTTCGTAAAGGAGTTCAAATCAAAACAAAAGTGCGGAAAAGAAAAGCCCGACATAGGGGTGTCACTAGTCATGAGCATATACTACAATTTTTCTAACAATATCGAGACTAACATAGTCTGAAAAATAGCTAAATACAACTAAAGGAAGATAAGAGGGAGAAGAGAAGGGCTGCGATTGCGAGACAACTACCTTGCTATCCCCGAGAAAATCTGCAACCGGAATAGTCAACAACCGCTACCGTGTCCAGCTACACCTAGATCTACACACAAGGTGTAGGGAGTAACGTGAGTACGCCAACTCAGTAAGCAACAACAGTAAATAAAGACTGAGAAGTAGTGACGAGCAGTAATGCAAGTAAAGTTCATATCACAAAAATTCAGTAAAATACAGCATGCTTTTAAAACCAGGGCTTGGATCAAATCAACTCTTTTAAATCCAATTCCAGTAAAATCATTTAAAGACATCTTTCAACAGTTTTTCAAACCAAGGCTCAATGCAATTGTGAGCAAAAATAATGAAATCATAATCAGCCCCTCATGAAACATCACTCATATACAGCCCTTCAGGCAAACCTCACAATCACTCGTATACAGCCCCTCGGGCATACCTCATAATCACTCGTAAACAGCCGCTCGGGCATACCTCACCATCACTAATGTCTCCCAGTCACTCAGCACTCGGCACTCGCACTCAGTAGGTACCTGCACTCACTGGAGGTGTGTACAGACTCCGGAGGGGCTCCTTCAGCCCTCAAGCGCTATATAGAACCAAATCATGGCATAAATCAATCAGGCCCTCGGCCTATATCAAACACGTTGTGGCATGCAGCCCGATCCATAAATATCCACACAAATAAGGCCCTTGGTCTCACTCAGTCATAAACCTCTCTAGCCACTCGGGCTCTCAGTAAAACAAGGTATTCAGCCCAAAAAAACATTTATATGCATCAGAACAGAGTAATAAAAACTGAGTTATGCAGTAAACAAGTATAACCATGACTGAGTATAGATTTTCAATCGAAAACAGTGAGAGGATAGTAACAAAAAGGCCCCTAAGGGTTCAAACAGCACTGGCACAAGGCCCAAACATGGCATTCCGCCCTATTTACAGAAACTCATTTCTAAAACTCATAAGTATCATATAGTTTCAACAAAATATGCAACTTTACAGTTGCTACGGGATAGACCAAGTTACAATCCCCAACGGTGCACGCCCACACGCCCGTCACCTAGCATGTGCGGTACCTCAAAATAGTAATATGATACGAAATCTGGGGTTTCATACCCTCAGGACTAGATTTACAATCGTTACTTACCTCAAACCGGTCAAATCTCTACCCCACGATGCTCTTGCCTCTCGACTCGGCCTCCAAATTCTCTGACTCTATTTACAATTAATACATTACCAACAATATACACTAATGGAATGAATTCCAAAAGAAAAACTATCAAATTAGACCAAAATCTCGAAATTGGCTCAAATCCAGCCCTCAGGCCCATGTCTCGAAATCCGATAAAATTTATCGAATTTCAAAGGCCATTCACTAACGAGTCCATATATATAAAATTTATCAAAATCCGACATCATTTGGTCCCTCAAATCCTTAAATTAAACTCTCCAAAATCCCAAGCCCTAACCTCTCTTTTTCACCCCTAATTTCCACTAATTACATGATTAAATAACAGGAAATCACCATATATACGAGTATTAGGGCTCAAGCAACTTACCTCACTGATATCCCCTTGAATCCCTCTTCAAACTCACTCCCAAAATCTTCAAAACCGACTGCAAATGGTGAAGAATGGACAAAAATTCACGAAGTATGCAATTTATACTTTCTACATAGGCTTTTCGCACCTACGACCTATTTTCCGCGTCTGCGGGACCGCACCTGCGGTCAAAATCCTCGCACTTGCGAGAATCACTTAAACTCTCAGCCTCTGCACCTGCGCCCAGGTATCGCAGATGCGGCCAAGATTTCGCACCTACGCTCCAGCCTTAGCCTCCCATTTTCTGCATCTATGCTCCAAATCTTGCGCCTATGGAAGCGCACCTGCGTATCTCACACTCCGCTTCTGCAGAAACTGACCAACTCCGCCCTTACGCATCTGCGCCCTAGGTCTCGCACCTGCGGGCTCGCAGATGCGACCACTATCTCGCACCTGCACATCCTTCCTAGCCCAGCACTGTCCGCACCTGCGAACTCCCACATGCGGAAATATCAGTAGCAGCAACTTCAACTGCATTTTCCAACTTCAAACAATCCGTTAACCACCCAGAATCACCCCGAGGCCCTCGGTACCTCAACCAAAAATACCAACAAGTCATATATCAACATACAAACTTAATCTAGCCTTTGAATTACTCAAAACAACATCAAAACACCAAATTACCCTCAGATTCAAGCCTAAGAACTTCTAATCTTCTGAATTCCACAAACAACGCCGAAACCTACCAAACCACGTCCGAATGACCTCATATTTTACACACATGTCACAAATAATGCCACAAACCTACTCCAACTTTTGGAACTCCATTGCGACCCCGATATCAAATTTTCCACTGCCAACCAAAATCGCCAAATTTTCAACTTTCGCCAATTCAAGCTTAATTCCACTACGGACCTCCAAATCACATTCTGGATGCACTCCTAAGTCCAAAATCACCTAACAGAGCTAAGTAACCGTAAAAATTCAAATCTAAGATCGTTTACCCATAAGTCAACATCCGGTTGGCTTTTCCAACTTCAGCTTATACTTTAGAGACTAAGTGTCTCATTCCACTCTGAAACCACTCCAGACCCAAACCAACCAACCCGATACAATACAATAGAGCTAAATAACACATAAATAAGAAAAAATGAGGAAAATGGGGTTATAACTCACGAAACGACCTGCCGGTCGTTACATCCTCCCCCTCTTAAATAACTGTTCGTCCTCGAATGGGTCTAGAAGCATACCTGGAGTCTTGAATAGGCGTGGATATCTGCCATCTCCTGTTCGGTCTCCCAGATGGCCTCCTCCACAGGCTAACCTCTCCACTGCACCTTCACCGAAGCTATGTCCTTTGACCTCAACTTCCGCACCTGCCGATCCAAAATGGCCACCGGCTCCACATCATAAGTCATATCACCCTCCAACTGAACCATGCTGAAATCCAAAACATGGGACGGATCTCCAATATGCTTTCAGAGCATGGAAACATGAAACACTGGGTGCACACTCGACAAGCTGGGTGGCAAGGCAAGCTTATAAGCCACCTCCCCTATCCTCTGAAGTACCTCAAAAGGCCCAATGACAACTTTCCCTTCTTCCCAAACCTCATACCACCCTTCATGGGTGATACCTTCAGCAAAACCTTCTCCCCAACCATGAAAGATACATCACGGACCTTCCTGTCCGCATAACTCTTCTGCCTAGGCTATGCTGTGTGAAACCGCTCCTGAATCAATTTGACCTTATCTAATGCATCCTGGACCAAGTCTGTACCCAAGAGCCTAGCCTCACCCGGCTCAAACCATCCAACCAGAGATCTATACCTCCTCTCATATAAAGCCTCGTACGGAGCCATCTGAATACTTGACTGATAACTATTGTTATAAGCAAACTCCGCGAGTGGCAGAAACTGGTCCCATGAACCCCCAAAGTCAATGACACAAGCGCGCAATATGTCCTCTAATATCTTAATAGTGCACTTAGACTGCCCGTCTGTCTGAGGGTGAAAAGTTGTGCTCACTTAACCTGAGTACCCAACTCCCGATGCATGTCCCTCTAAAACTATGATGTAAACTGAGTGCCCCTATCTGAAATGATGGAAAATGGAACACCATGTAGGTGAACAATCTCTTGGATGTAAATCTCAGTCAACCGCTCTGAAGAGTAAGTAGTGCCAACTGGAATGAAGTGCGCGGACTTGGTCAGCCGATCTATAATAACCCAAATAGCATCGAACTTGCTCGAAGTCTGTGGGACACCAAATACGAAGTCCATGGTGATTCTCTCCCACTTCCACTATGGGATCTCTAATCTCTGAAGCAAGCCACCCGATCTCTGATGTTCATACTTAACCTGCTGATAGTTGAGACACCGAGCTACAAACCCAACTATATCCTTCTTCATCCGCCTCCATCAATAGTGCTATCTCAAATCCTGGTACATCTTCGCGGCACCCGGATGGATGGAATACCGGGAGCTATGGGCCTCCTTAAGAATCAAGTCCTGAAGACTATCTACATTAGGCACACATATCCGGCCCTACATCCTCAATATGTCATCATCACCAATAGTCAAATCCCTAGCATCACCTCTCTGAACCCTATCCTAAAGAACGAGTAAGTGAGGGTCATCACACTGACGCTCCCTCATACGGTCATAAAGAGAAGACCTGGAGACCATGCAAGCCAACACCCGACTCGGCTCCGAAATATCCAATCTCACAAGGTGGCGACCTGAACGTCCAATGCCAAAGGTCTCTCTGCAGCTAGAAGATATGCTAAACTCTCCGCCCGGCAACTCAAGGCATCGTCCACTACATTGGCCTTGCCCGGATGGTACAAAATAGTGATATCATAATCCTTAAGAAGCTCCAACAATCTCCGCTGACGAAAATTAAGATCCTTCTGCTTAAACAGATCCTGCAAACTCCAGTGATCAGTATAAATCTCACAATGAACCCCATACAAATAATGATGCCAAATCTTCAAGGTGTGAACAATGGATGTTAACTCAAGATCATGGACAGGATAGTTCTTCTCATGGTTCTTCAACCGGCGTGAGGCATAGGCAATCACCTTACCCTCCCGCATCAAAACACAACCAATGCCTATTCTCGAGGAATCACAATACACGGTGTAAGAACTTGAAGCTGATGGCAAAACAAACACTGGAGTTGTGGTCAAGGCAGTCTTTATCTTCTGAAAGCTCTCCTCACATCCATCCGACCACCTAAATGGAGCACCCTTTTGGGTCAATTTGGTCAAGGGCGATGTAATAATTGAAAATCCCTCCACAAAGCGACGGTAATAACCCTCCTAACCAAGAAAGATCCTAATTTCCGTGGCTGAGGACCATCTAGGCCAACTCTGCACCGCCTCTATCTTTTTCAGATCCACATGAATACCCTCACTGGACACCACGTGTCCCAAGAATGCTAATGAAATGAGCCAAAACTCACACTTAGAGAACTTTGCATAAATCTTCTCCTCCCTCAATCTCTGTAATGCAATCCTCAAATGTTGAGCGTGCTCCTCGTGGCTACGAGAGTACACCAGGATGTCATCAATGAATACAATAATGAATGAGTCCAAATAGGGCTGGAATACACTATTTATCAAATATATGAACGTTGCTGGGGCATTGGTCGGCCCAAAAATATCACAAAGAACTCATAATGGCCATATCAGGTCTTGAAAGCTATCTTAAGAATATCCGAATCCCGAATCTTCAGCTGGTGATAACCGGACCTCAAATCAATCTTGGAGAACACCCTCGCTCCCTAAAGCTAGTCAAATAAATCATCAATACGAGGCAAATGATACTTGTTCTTGACTCTGACCTTGTTCAACTGCATGTTATCAATGCACATCCTCATGGAACCATCCTTCTTCTACACATATAGAACCGGTACACCCCAAGGTGACACACTAGGCCGAATAAACCCCTTATCAAGGAGTTCCTGAAGCTGTTCTTTCAATTCATTCAACTCCACCGGTGCCATACGATACGGTGGAATAGAACTGGGCTAAGTGCCCGGCATCAAATCAATACCAAATTCAATATACCTGTCAGGCGACATACGCGGTAGGTCTGCAGGAAATACATCTGGAAAATCACATACCACCGGAACAAAATCAATGGCAGGTGTCTCTGCACTAACATCCCTCACAAATGCCAAATAAGATAGGTACATAATCACCCTACTAGGTACATAATCTATAGAACCGCTCCACTCAACCCTCGAAAATCCCGACATCGGCAATGTCACAGTCTTAGCGTGACAATCAAGAACAACATGACATGGAGATAACCAATCCATACCCAATATCACATCAAATTCAACCATATTGAGGAGCAAAAGGTCTACTTGTGTATCCAGACCCCCAATAGTCACCATACATGACTGATCTATATGGTCCACAATAATAGTATCACCCATAGGAGTAGATATATAAACAGATGAAACTAAAGACTCACGGGGCATATCTAGAAAATGGGCGAAATACAAGGAAACAAATGAATACTTAGAACTAGGGTCAAATAATACGGAGGCATCTCTGTGACAAACTGAGATAATACATGTAATCACAGCATCTGAAGCAATAGCATCTAGTCTGGTAGGGAGGGCATAGAAATGGGCCTGGCTAACCCCTGATCTGCCTCCCCCTCTAGGGCGACCCCTAGTTGATTGACCTCCACCCCGAGCTGACTGGGTGGGTGGTGAAGTAACCGATGCTGAAGTCGAAGGCTGACTCCTCTACTGAGATAGACCTCCATGATGACAAGGACACTGCCTCCATATATGCCCAAACTCCCCACACTCAAAACAACTCCCTGATGCTGGTGGCGGGAACTGAAGGGAGCCCCGAGCACCGGGATAACTGGTAGAAGAACCTGGCATAGAGGAGCCCTGAACTGGTAGAGTACGGGACGAACTCTGATCTGGAAGGACACCGAGTGATAAGTGGCCCTGATGAGAACTGTAAGAACCATTGCCAGATGATGCACCACGGTGAAATGGTCGAGCTGACTGAGCATGTCTGAAATGTCAACCTCTATCGTGCTGAAACTGACCCCCAAAAGGAGCACCGCTGAATCCACCCTAACCACGAGGCCTCTTGGCCTCCCTCTCAACCCTCTCCTGACCGCGAACTATCTCAATCTGCCTAGCAATGTCGACAACCTAATCAAAAGTAACACCAGACACACTCTCTCTGGTCATAAGCAATCGAAGCTGAAAATCGAGGCCATCTATAAACCTCCTGATCCTCTCTCGGTCTGTGGGAACCAACCAGATCGCATGACGGACCAACTCAGAGAATCGCGTCTCATACTGTGTCACAGACATATCACCCTAACGAAGCTGCTCAAACTGTCTGCGCAGCTCCTCTCTGCGGGATTAAGGAATGAACTTCTCCAAAAAGACCACTGAGAACTGCTGCCAAGTAAGGGGTGTTACGCCAACAGGCCTACGCCTCTTGTAAGTCTCCCACCATCTGAGTGAAGCCCCGAAAAACTGAAAAAAATAGTGAATGAGACCCCACAAGTCTCCAGAATACCAGCAGTATGTAGTATCCTCTAACACCTGTCCAAGAAGTCCTGAGCATCCTCTATCTTTGTGCCACTGAAAGGTGGAGGCAGTAGTCTCCCAAACCTCTCCAACCTACGCTGATCATCCTCAAGCATAGAAGGAACCACATAGTCCTGAGCAGCTACAACCGGTTGGGCTAGTGGTGCCTCCGGTGTCTGAAGTCCTTGAACAACCTACTCCGGTGTGCTGGCGGTGGGAGTCTGAGTGCCTCCATCGGCCTGAGAAGTGGCTGTGGCCATCGATATAGAGACCGCCTGAGCAAGGCCGGTACACGCCGTTAGAATCTGAGCTAGGGCCTCCTGGAGGCCTGGAATCGCAATAGGCGCAGGTGGTGCCTGAGCTGGTGCATCAACAACTGGAACCTGGTCCTAATCTGGTACAACAGGTGGATCTGCAGGTACTACCCCAGCTATTGTACGAGCTGCACCTCTGCCCCTACCATGGCCTCTACCGCAGCCTCGACCTCTCGCAGCCCTGGCTGGTAGTACTAGTGGCTGGCCCTCCTGACCGGTAGCACGAGTCCTCACCATCTGTGAGAGTGAAACAACATATGTTTAGTTACTAGAATAAACATATTCGCATGACAAGAATTCAAGAAAGGGGAGTTTCCTAAGGGTTTTGCAGCCTCTCGAAGATAAGTACAGACGTCTCCATACCGATCCCCAAGATTCTACTAAACACGCTCATGACTCTTGAGACCTATATAACCTAGGCTCTGATACCAACTTGTCACGACCCAAACTAACCCAGTTGTGATGGCGCCTATCGTGGAACTAGGCAATCTAACTCATTTTCAAAACAACCGATATTTTTATTTCAAAGAAAATTTCAAGTCTATTTAACATAAAAACCTTTCGTAAAGGAGTTCAAATCAAAACAAAAGTGCGAAAAAGAAAAGCCTGACATCAGGGTGTCACTAGTCATGAGCATCTACTACAATTTTTCTGACAATATTGAGACTAACATAGTCTGGAAAATAGCTAAATACAACTAAAGGAAAATAAGAGGGAGAAGAGTAGGGCTGCGATTGCCAGGCAGCAACATTTCTATCCCCAAGAAAATTTGCAACCGGAATAGTCAACAACCACTACCGTGTCCAGCTACACCTAGATCTGCACACAAGGTGCAGGGAGTAATGTGAGTACGCCAACTCAGTAAGCAACAACAGTAAATAAAGACTGAGAAGTAGTGACGAGCAGTAATGCAAGTAAAGTTCATATCACAAAAATGCAGTAAAATACAGCATGCTTTTAAAACCATAGTTTGGATCAAATCAGCTCTTTTAAATTGAGTTACAGTAAAATCATTTAAAGACATCTTTCAACAGTTTTTCAAACCAAGGCTCAATGCAAAGGTGAGCAAAAATAATAAAATCATAATCAGCCCCTCATGCAACATCACTCATATATAACCCCCTCGGGCAAACCTCACAATCACTCATATACAGACCCTCAGGCATACCTCACAATCACCCATAAATAGCCCCTCGGGCATACCTCACCATCACTCATGTCTCCCAGTCACTCAGCACTCGGCACTCGGCACTCAATAGGTACCTGTGCTCACTGGGGGTGTGTACAGACTCCGGAGGGGCTCCTTCTGCCCAAGCGTTATATCAAGCCAAATCATGGCATAAATCAATCAGGACTTCATCCTATATCAAACATGTTGCAGCGTGCAACCCGATCCATAAATATCCTTACAAATAAGGCCCCCGGCCTCACTCAGTCATAAACCTCTCAAGCCACTCGGGCTCTCAGTAAAACAAGGTATTCAGCCCAAAACAACATTTATATGCATCAAAACAGAGTAATAAAAACTGAGTTGTGCA
The DNA here is from genome assembly GCF_000715075.1 of Nicotiana tabacum. Taxonomy (NCBI): domain Eukaryota; kingdom Viridiplantae; phylum Streptophyta; class Magnoliopsida; order Solanales; family Solanaceae; genus Nicotiana; species Nicotiana tabacum. The sequence continues at coordinate 91,900,955 of NC_134092.1, read as the reverse complement.
GTAAATAGGTATAAACCATGACTGAGTATAGATTTTCAATCAAATACAGTGAGAGGATAGTAAGAAAAATTCCCCTAAGGGTCCAAACAGCACTGGCATAAGGCCCAAACCTAGCATTCCGCCCAATTTACATAAACTCATTTCTAAAACTCATAAGTACCATATAGTTTCAACAAAATATGCAACTTTACAGTTGCTATTGGACGGACCAAGTCACAATCCCCAACGGTGCATGCCCACACACCCACACGCCCATCACCTAGCATGTGCGGTACCTCAAAATAGTAACATGATACGAAATCTGGGGTTTCATACCCTCAGGACTAGATTTACAATCGTTACTTACATCACACCGGTCAAATCTCAATCCCACGATGCTCTTGCCTCTCGACTCGGCCTCCAAATGCTCCGACTCTATTTACAATTAGTACATTACCAACAATATACGCTAATGGAATGAATTCCAAAAGAAAAACTATCAAATTATACCAAAAACCCGAAATCGGCTCAAATCCGGTCCTCGGGCCCACATCTCAAAATCCGATAAAATTTATCGGATTTCAAAGCCCATTCACTAACGAGTCCATATATACAAAATTTATCAAAATCCGACATCATCTGGTCCGTCAAATCCTTAAATTAAACTGTGCAAAATCCCAAGCCCTAACCCCTCATTTTCACCCCTAATTTCCACTAATTACATGTTTAAACAATGGGAAATCACCATATATATGAGTATTAGGGCTCATGCAACTAACCTCACTGATATCCCCTTGAATCCCTCTTCAAAATCACTCCCAAAAGCTTCAAAACCGACTGAAAATGGTGAAGAATGGACCAAAATTTGCGAAGTGTGCAATTTATACTTTCTTCCTAGGATTTTCGCACCTACGGCTTATTTTCCGAGCCTGCGGGATAGCACATGCGGTCAAAATCCTCGCACCTGCACCCAAGTCTCGCACCTGCGGTCTCGTAGATGCGGCGAGGCCTACGCACCTGCGCTCCAGCCTTAGCCTCCTATTTTCCGCATCTGTGCTCCAAATCTCGCGCCTGTGGAAGCGCACCTGCGCATATCACACTCCGCTTTTGCAGAAACTGGCCAACTCCGCCCTTCTATATCTGCACCCCAGGTCTCGCACCTGCGGGCTCGTAGATGCGACCACTCTCTCACACTTGTGCATCCTGCCTCGTCCAGCACTGTCCGTACCTGCGAACTCTCACGCGCACCTGCGGCTCCCCGCTCCGCAGGTGCGGAAATATCAGTAACAGCAACTTCAGCTGCATTTTCCAACTTCAAACAATCCGTTAACCACCCGGAATCACCCCGAGGCCCTCGGGACCTCAACCAAAAATATCAACAAGTCATATATCAACATACAAACTTATTCGAACCTTCGAATCACTCAAAACAACATCAAAACACCAAATAACCCTCGGATTCAAGCCTAAGAACTTCTAATCTTCCGAATTCCTAAAACAACGCTGAAACCTACCAAACCACGTCCGAATGACCTCAAAATTTACACACACATCACAAATGATGCCACGAATCTACTCCAACTTCCGAAAATCCATTTGGACCCCGATATCAAATTTTCCACTGCCGACCGATATTGCCAAATTTCCAACTTTCGCCAATTCAAGCCTAATTCCACTACGGACCTCCAAATCACATTCCGGATGCACTCCTAAGTCCAAAATAAGATAACAGAGCTAACTCGACCATAAAAATTGAAATACGAGATCGCTTACACATAAGTCAATATTCGATTGATATTGTCAACTTAAGCTTCTACTTTAGAGACTAAGTGTCTCATTCCACTTCAAAATCACTCCGGACCCGAACCAACCAACCTGATACAACAAAATATAGCTAAATAACGTATAAATAAGCAGAAATAGGATAAATAGGGCTATAACTCACGAAATGACCGATCGAGTCATTATAGGTGGAGACTAGCAGGGGTCGCAGGTGCGATGGCTTCTCTGCACCTGCGATAGCGCAGATGCGGAGTGGAGGCAGCCGGAGTTAGCTTAAATTGGTCGCTGGAGTGGAGGCAGCCGGAGTTAGTCATTGTCGTAGGTGCGCCCATATTTTCGCACTAGAGGATGTGCAAGTGAGAGCCCAGGTACCGCAGGTGCGGAAAATGCCTGGGCATTGTTAAAAACGAGGGTTTCCGAGATTTTTCTTGTTTTGGTCATTTTGGAGCTCGATTTGGGTGACTTTAGAGTAGGAACGTTTCCATACAACTTGAGGTAAGTATTCTCTACTCATATTTTTGATCTTATATCACGAATCTACCTTCGTTTTTGATAATTGGATTGTGAATTATAAAGAGGAAATTGGGGGTTTTGGCCGAAAGTTTCATAATAAGAGTTTTTGAGTTTTGAACATCGAACTGGAATCGAATTTAAGTGAAACTAGAATGGTTGAACTCGTAATTGAATGTGTTGTTGAATTTTGTATATTTTTCGGATTCCGAGGTGCGGGCCCGGGTTGGGCTTTTGGCCGATTTTGGGCTTTTGATTCAAGATTTGATCTTTTTCGACCGGGATTGGTTCTTTTAGCATTGTTTGCTGTATTTAAGTTGTTTTTTGGTTAGTTTCGAGCCATTCAGAGGTCAGAACGTGTGGGGTGGCATTTTGGAGCATCGCTTATACGTGTTATGTGATTGGTATTGAGGTGACACACATGCTAGGTGACGGGCGTGTGGGAGCGCACCATGTGAATTGAGACTCTATTGTTTCCATGGTACTGTATAATGGTCCTACTTTGTTGATATGCATGTTTTCACCATGTGATAAAGTAGTTAAGCTGTCAAGCATGCTAGACATCATGTTTAGGCATTATGCCGATACTGTTTGGACCCATAGTGGTCGTTGCTTACTGTCATATCACTAATTTCATTGATATTTCATGCTCAGTCATATCCATGCATTCATGCCATATCTCAGTCTCAGTTATTATTTATTGATACATCATATCATTGTTGTCGGGCTAGTTTCATGACATTGTGAGTCCGTGAGTGAGACTGGAGAGATTGATGACTGAGTGAGGCTGAGGGCCTGAGTGAGAGTGATATTTTAGGATCGGGCTACGCGCCGTAACATGATATATTGATTACAATTATGGGATCGGGTTGCACACCGCAATGAGTCTTAGGGCTGTATATGTATATGGATCGGGCTGCACGTCGCAATGAGCCTTAGGGGTATATATATATATATATATATATATATATATATATATATATATATATATATATATAGCAATGAGCCTTATGGCTATTTATATATTATGGGATCGGGCTGCACGCCGCAGTGATATAGTGTTTGGGCTGAAGGAGCCCCTCCGGAGCCTGCACACCCCCAGTGAGCACAGTCGACTATATATATGTGGATCGGGTTACATGCCGCAACGGCCCTTACGGTCATATGTGGATCGGGTTGCACGCCGTATCAGGTATTGTACAGTGCTGAGTGATTAAGTGTGATGGGCATTGGGCATAGTGAGAGGGAATGCGAGATAGTGAGATTGAGTACTCCGAGGGTGTGAGTACATGAGCTCATCCTTGAGACGCATTGCATTCGACATGTGTACTTGAGATACATGCAAAGAGGTGCTTTTCCTAATGCTACCCAGTTTAGGGGATATTTATGATTCTACGTGCATCTTGACATGTAGACATAGAGAAGTACTTTCCTCATGCTATCTGAAAATGAAACATCCTACTATTTGTTGAAAGGAGTTTTGGAAAAAATCACAGTTTTCAAACTTACTCGTATTTTGGCTCTTTCGGAAAAAGATTTGGATTTTCACGAAGATACTTGAAAAGAAATGCCTATTTTTCTGGAACTATGAACGGACTGAGCCTTATATTTCTGAGATACTCTTTTGTTACGTGTACTATGCTATTATGAACTATTGTGGAATATTGTTGTTGGACCCGACCTTTCCGTTTGCTCGTCACTACTTTCAACCTAAGGTTAGGTTTTTTACTTATTGATTGCATGGGGTTGGTTGTACTCATACTACACTTCTGTACTTTGCGTGCAGATGTTGGCTGATGATGTTGCTGTGTTCATTGGGAGATGAACTTGAAGATGTACTTGTGTCCCGGATGTAGCTGCCTCTAGTTTGTGGTAGCCTTAGATCTATAACAAGATTTTGTTTATGTACTTTTCAAACAGACGATGTATTTATTTCATTTCAGCTTTGTAAACTCTATTCTTAGAAGCTCATGATTTGTACTACCAGTCCTTGGGGAATGTATAAGATTCAGATATTTCTTTACTTAATCTCTTTATTAATTGTTATTGGAACTGGTTAGTAGTTAATTGCCTTACCTAGCGGGTTGGGTTAGGTGCCATCACGACTAGTTGGATTTTGGGTCGTGACATACAAGGCCATTATGGGGTTCAATTCTATAAAAGGAGTTTAGCCAACATACCTTGCTTGAGCTCTCCTTAAGTTACTACAATGCCCCAACACGTCTAGCAATAACAATCTATAGAAAGATAGTGAAAATCGAATAATAATTAGAAGGATTCAAATGGTGTAATTCTCTTAAGGAATTTGTCAAACACCTAGTATGCAAAATAGACTATAAATCTCTACAATGGTAATCCCTGCCTCCCTCAACCAATTTCAACAAGAACTACCCAAAATGGTTCATTAACCCCACATACTACAACCAATTGTCACATGCATAGCCTATTTCCAACCCCACACTATATATGAACTCGTAACCTCATGCATAAAAGCTTAGGAGTAGGACTTACCCAGATAGATGATAATCTAGTGATTGGATTTATTGATTCTTGAAGGTTGGTGCAAGAATATGTGATTATAATGCTAGATTTTGTCCTTCTCTCTATAAAATGCTCTTACCTCTCTCTAAAAGCATCAGATATTTACTTCAAAATAAGCCCATAAGGCTATTTATCAAAAGGGGATCGGGTTATAAAAATAGGAAAATGGACCCTCCAAACATAGATTTGTGGTCGCAGAATGGACCGCATAACAGATATGCGGTCCGTAAAATGGATCATGAAAGTGATGCCCAAAATTGTAATGGTCTGGATAGGTATGCGACAAGTCGGTTGCCTGCATACCACTTATGCGGCTGCAGAATTGAACGCAGAATCATCCAACAAAATTCTTCAAGCCAAATGTGTGATAAAAAATACGGACCGCGAAATGGATGTGCGATCACAGATTGGACCACAAAACGACCTTCAAAAATAAACCATTTTTCTACCCAACTCTGCGACTGGTATGCGGCCCGCAGAATAGATCTACGTTAGCGAATCTGACCGCATAACTGGCCCTTCAGCAAACGACTCCCAACGACCCTTTCGGGTATAGACACATGAAACACCGGGTGCATGGAGAAAAATGATGGGGAACACATCATACTCATAGCTTGGTCTATTTCTTTCAAGATTCTATTAGGCCCAAATGTAAACTACACCTATCTTACCTTTATAACAATTCACATAGTATTTTCATGGAGAAGGTCTAGAGAATAATCCGTTCACTTTGTTCAACTCTAAATCTCTATGTCAAACACCCAAATTAAACTCTTGGTGACCTTCAACCATTATTCTATGATAGGCTAGAATGAATTTGGCTATAGAATTCCTACCCAATATGTTTGATCATAGAATGATGATCCTTCTTTGATATGTGAGAAACTACAACTCTCTAGAGATCTACTACAAATGGGAACAACGAAGTCTGAGTTTGAGCTAGAATTGTTCATGAATCCACTAAGGTGATGAGTAGGGTATTTCAGGAGGTTATATTCTAAGAGACATAAGGGCGACCACCAATAGTGCTGACATGGTTAATCATCATGATGACATCATTGATTCAACAAATGATTCATAGAGTTAACTAGTACACATTGATAATGTGGGAACCATGTACGTGATCCTAAGATGTAAAAGAAGTGGGTCATTTTAGACATGTGATATATGGGAGGCATGATCGGGAGGACAAAAATATTAGCATCAGTTATTCTGGGATGATGATGAGTTATGAAAGTGATAGTATCAATTGTTCCACTCCACATATGCCTTGTTCGGCAATTGTAAGCCTTAAAGAGAAATAGCTATGTATGTGACACCAGTTGCCCCCCTTGAGCGTAGGGAAAATCAGTTCAGCTCAAAATGAGAAAATTCTTATACCATGAATATGTTACAGATTTCAAAAATACATGAAGTTGCATTACGCCCTCAACAGTAACTGACACAACGAATCTATGCCACAAGGTTGAAAAAAAGGTTGATCACTTGTGAGATTATAATTATTCCGGTCGCTTAACACTCTCCCGATAGTTGATCTTATACGAGAGGACTAGAGATATGATTGGCTTGACCCTCAAACTAAATATGTTCATGATAGGTGCCTAAAAATATAAAACATCTAATTTCAACCTTTTACGAGTGAAACCATATATCTAGGACATATTAATATTGAGATTAAAACATGCATTGGTTAGAGAGGTTCTAAGGGTTGATATGACGCTCCGGGGAGAAAGGCAAATAAAAATTCTACCCACCTAGGGATGTGGAATATTAAGGATGGTAAAACTCTCCGCACCTGATAATGACATAGCCAACGATTCCAGCAGTTGAGTGTGTAAAGATAACGGAACCCAGTGAGACACAATAAAATAATCATGGAAGGTTTGCAGATGTTCATAATGAGTTCGCCATGGATTTTATGGCTTGAAAAGTACCCAGATGCTAATGAAAGGTAGGAAAACATGAGAAGCATACGTGATGCTATGATAACCCCCAAAGGTGCATTTGGTCTTGACGAAGAGCTTATTTAGGGTCATTATGAGAAAGGAAGTGTTATAGTGACATATACAAGGACGCGATCTCTCATGGTTATCCAACAAGTGTCGGGAAACTAGCACAATGAATTCATTAACTAAGGAACACAGTTAATACATGTTGTGGAGGTATAAAGAGAAAATGAACATTTGTTATGAGCTGGACATGTTTCTGCTATATTAACTCCCAAACTGCAATACAAGGCCACGTCATGGGCAATTACAATACTAGGAACAAAGTGAGATACTTAATGCATAATGTTTTAAGTGGACACGAAAGTTATACTAAGATGGGTGACACGAGATCTTCCTATGATGGAGGTGTGAGGATCTCAAACTTCAGAGAGACTTCATGCAAACAAGTGATCATTTCGATTGACATGTACACATATGATAGGTGTTGAGGTATGCTCTTATGTTACTAAATAGTGAAGGGGTCGGTTATGATAATGTTCACAAAGGGAGTGAAGTGATTCCTCAAATCCTATGAGCCACCTACACAGGAGAGGGAGAGGGAGGCTCAAGAAAGATCTCAACACTAGGTTGTCTTACATTAGATTTGATACCACGTAGGTAAACATTGTGATGGTGCATGCATAAGCACAAGTGAGAATATTTTATGCATTAGAATCAGAAGGTTCTATAAGAAATTCATCAGGTATAGTACTTTATTGAGAATTTTGGGAAGCAAGTGGGAAGTATTAACCTAGGGTTGTGATTCAATTCAAAGAAATCATTATAGAACTCAATTCCTCAAGAGGTTGTAGGTAAGATAATGGTGATAAAAGAGGCTTCGCGAATAAGGCGTCTCGTTCAAAGAGTGGATACAAGCAATATTTTGTGATTCAGATTCTTGTTAAGACCGTGTTCATGTAGGCTCTCAATATAGACGTACATATACAACAAGGAAAAGATTGTGGTGTTCAGAATGATGTACTAAGGGGTGACTTAACTTACTTGGTAACTTTAGACTGGCGGGGCAGTGCCTTAACTGATTATCCCCGACTCCACATCTGTAACATACATTGGTACCATAGTGACATACCCCTGAATGACATCTCCTACACTTCACGCAACGAGGATGAGGTCCACTAAACTGACTCGCCCCACGGACATGATATTTACCCTTTTTTCATACATCATAAGCATCTCCCTTATCCTTCCTCCAAGCCTTCATGCCAGGTGTAATGATCTCTGTACCATCTTGCTGTGCAGGCCTTTGGAATTGCCCAAATCTACCACCCCTAACACAGTGATGATCATACTCACAACACGACACCAAATGTTCCCGCCTGCATATCAGGCAAACTGGGCTAGGTGCACCCAACCTAGGGGATTTGTTCTTATCGTGCCCCCTCTTTCCTTAACCATAGCATATTTCAAGAGTCATCCAATATCTCCCCAAGTGATGCTTCATACAAATCAAACAATCCAATTCATTAGTACCAACAACCCTCTTTTATTTCTTAGGTGCTCTAACCACATGATCCGGTGGTGCGGTGACATTGATAGGAACAAGGACACATCCCTTAGCAACAAGTTCCTCCAATCCATTCACGGCTCGACACATTCTCCCAATGAACTCTCGTGTAATCTTGTAAGGCCCCGTAAACTCTTACCTAAAACCCAGGCTTTCGTGGTGCCGAAGTAGACTTAAGCATTAAGGATTTTAGAGATTCTGCGCTGCGAGCTTGCTCGCCGCGGTTCGGACTTTTTGGGTTGAATTTTGCGTTGAGGAGGTGAAGAAAATTTTTGGAAGTATAAGGCATTTCTGCGGTTGCACAACTGATTTATGGGCTGAATATCTGCCACAGACTGAGGTGGAAAATCTGGGCAAATGTTTACACCATTATGTGGCACATTATGCGGCCGCATAATCATTTTGCATGCTGCATAACCCATCGTAGACCCAGCACATAAACATTTTGAATGGTAGTTCTGCCATGCATTATGCAGCCGCAGAATAGGTCTGCGTACTGCAGATCGATCGCAGAGTGAGGCAGGCCATTATGTGGTCCATTTTGCGGACCATAGAAGCTTTATGCGGTCACATATACAACTGCAAATTTGTGTTGGGCTTCATTTTTCCAATTTTATAACCCGACCCCCATTTCATTTATCTAGCCTAAGGGTTTATTTTTAAGAGATTAACTGACATTTTAGAGAGAGGAGAGAGTTATTCTAGAGAGAGGAAAGGGAGGACTAAGGATTTCACTACTCTACTTTGATCAAACCTTGGAATTCCATCAAAAGGAACTTGTTAGGGCTTCAAAAAGGTAAGAATTTCTTCTCCCAATTCTTCAATTTTGGGTTTGGGTTGGTTATGGGTGATGAGGGAAGATTTATCACATGCATGAGCTAATTGAGACTGTAAAGAGGTTGTTGAACCATCTTGGATGGTTTTGTTGTTAAATTAGTTGAGGGAAAGATCATGTCATAATCGTAACAACCCTTTCCATGCGAATTCCTCCAATCGTGCTTATAATTCTCTCCTCCTCTATAGATTGGCATTGTTAGGATTGTTGGGACATTATTGTGGCACTACAAAAATCTCCTTTGAGGTATGAAGGCTAAACTCTTCTTCTAGTATCAGAATTCCCGAATCCTTGTAAAATTCTATCATGTGTAGTCGAACTTGAAACGCTATAGATATGGGGTATTCAAACTATTAAAATTGATTCCCGACTGGCATAACGTGTTAGAACCCTCGTGTGTTAATGATTCTCTATTATTGACTAAATTATGCTATACCCCCTTTTGGGAGAAGATCTTGTATGAGATCAATGTGATTAAACAGTTATTTCTCATATGATGAGACCTTATGAACTTATACTTGCTAAGGCCAATGGTGCCAAATGGTTGATTTAAAAGGGAACTCTTTTGTACAAACTGTTATTGGTTTGGGAATCCGAGATGTGGCATTGTGAATACACCTCCACCCACATACATTGTGGTGAGGTGGCGGGACCGCTTTGTGTAGAGTTGTGGTACTGTGAATACACCTCCACCCGCATACATCGGGGTGAGGCGGCATGGCCACTTTGTGTAGAGTTTGTGGCATTGTGAATACACCTCCACCTGCATACATTGGGGTGAGGTGGCAGGGACGCTTTGTGTAGAGTTTCTGGTATTGTGATTGCACCTCCACCCGCATACGTTGGGGAGAGGCGGCAGGGCCTCTTTGTGTAAAGGTATTTGTAGAGGATCCCCCGACTTATGAATTTATAAATGTCATGGAAAGCTCTTAATAAAGTTTCTATGGCTTTAACTACTAACAAAGTCTTTTATTGTTACCTTGATTCATCATATTCATGTTGTATTTCCAAGTCCTTGCATAGGTGTTTGGTTTTCGTACTAGTAATATTCGACATGTACTAATGTCCCTTTTGCCGGGGGGGCTGCATCTTTAATAGATACAGGTACTTCCATAGCAGGCGGTATTGATCAGTGATAGCAGTACACACCCTATTTAACTGACTTGGTGAGCCCAATTTCATTCTGGGGTCATGTATCTCTTGTTCCATGTACATAGTGTTTTGAGGTATAGCCGGGGCCTTGTTGCCGGCACTGTCGTAGTACTCTTTGGTTTTTGTTAGAGGCTCCATAGACATAGTGTGGGTTGTATCTGTTTTTGGGAAAGTTAAACTAAAAATGTTGTAATCGTATCATCTGTTCCACTTTAACTATGATTGTACAGTGTACTGTTTTGGAGAATTGTTAATAACGTAACTAATGGAAATGAACTGATGTTGTTCACATGACCTCTTACTATATAATTAATGAAATGTATTCTTCTCTTAATTCATGGGTGAGTTGGGTAGAAGGTATTGTACAGGCTTGCTTGACCGGGGTATCTAAGTTGAGCGTCGGTCGCGCGGGGCATGACAAATCTCCCTCAATTCAATGTCATGGTCATTCCCTCATCGCTACTTCGAACTTGTGGATTACTCATCTAGAAAATGAGACATGACGAGGAAATTAGCTTCCTATCTTGAGCTCTATCGCATGATCTGGAGTATCAAAGAAGGGTGAAATTCCTAAATGTCCAAGTAGCCTCCTCATTATAGATGGGGTCGACAACACACCGATAAGAAGGACTCTACTAGACACGGCTTTGAGTCATCGTAGGACTCTTTAAAACCTAAGGTTCTGATACCAAGTTTGTCATGCCCCGACCTTAGGGAGCGCGACCGGCACTCAACCGAGATACCCTGGTTAAGCAAGCCTACTATATGCCTTCTACCCAACCTTGCCTATTAACAATATAAGAATCAATACAAGTGATAGACATGAGAGGAGTCAAATGTTCCACAATCTTTTTTTTCATTAGTAAAGGATATACATTTATGATTTCCAAAATATTACAAGTTTATAGATATGATGAAAACATGTTTGTCCAAATACAAACACTTACTAGTTTAATTCCCAACATCAAACACCACCCACAACCTATCAACGGAGCCTCTAAGTACAATATAAGAGTAGTATGGAAGTGCCGGCGACAAGGCCCCCGCTATACCTCAAAACATAAAGTACAACATCAAATGACATGAAGCCCAGAACAAAGTAGGGCTCACAAAAATCTGTTGAACAGAGTGTAACTGCTAACAAGGATCAAAATCGCCCGCTGACGAACCACCTGCATCCATTGAAGATGCAGCGCCCCCGACAAAAGGGACGTTAGTACATATGGAATAGTACTAGTATGTAAAGAAAAATGTCCTCTTTCAAAATAGAATGCCAACATAAGAAAAGGGAAAACCCATAGAAACATCAAGTCACAATCTATAATATCCAAATTCCCAATTACAACATAACAATTTCAAAATACGAAATAATATATATTTTTGGTTGGGAGATCAATAGCACCGATATACCACCGTGTTTTTAGCATGGAGTCTGATCACGCCCGATCGGCTAGGCCATCTCCCCACGAAGAATGTGGTTTGACATGTGATGGGGAAAAAAGATGTTACCAAGAGCAGTACCACCATGTGCGCTACATGGCATCTGATCACCACCCGACCGTCTAGGTCATCTCCCCACATATGCCGTGTGAGTTGACATTAAATATAGGGCTATCAACAATCTCATCCCAATTAAGGGGAATAATCACAATCACATCAATATTTCAATCTCATCCCAAATAAGGGGAATAATCACAATCTACTCCTACACCGGCACGTGTAGTTTCGGGTGTGGTTGTTACGACCCACCCTTCCTTGGTTTGCTAATGATACTCGCAAAAATATTTTTGTTTTGCACATAAGGGAAACAAAAGTACAAACATATGTTATATTCACCTAATTATCTTTAACACTATAAATACCTTCATTAGTACTTTCAACCATTCACAACATCGTTATTTACTTGGCTCTCTTGGCCATACATATGATTCTTCATTCATGGCACGTTGGTCATATTTCATATACCACATTTTCATTCTTTTACTTTCATGGATCATCATCATAAATATTAACAAATAAAATATTCCGAAAATCGCAACTTTAGGTTTATTAGTAACGAAAACTTTAAACACAATAGATTTCTTTCCAAGAAAAGGAGTAAAATAATTGGAAATCGAAACACAAGTTAAAAATCATAAATGTGTAACACATCATTTGGTGTTGAAATACTTTTCCCCAAAAATGGAATACACAATTTCAACTCATGAAGTTATAAGAGCTCAAAACACATTAGAAATACTTATAAAGCATAACATTAATTAAAAAATCACATTTGGGCATAACTTGGGTACATAAGCTTTTAGGCAAATCTATTTTCAAAGTCAGTTTGGAACAGTTGAATCAAGGCCTATTCCATAACATATTAACACACAACTCACGCTTAATCATCTTCTCAAACAGTAACTCAACATAACAAGAACATTTGAAATACAAATTGAACGCATATATCTCTTGACACAAGGCTTATTTGGAATAATCAATTTATAATGAGCAACACGGGACTTACAAGACTATTGTGGAGTTCAATTCTAAAAAAGGAGTTTAGCCAACATACCTTTCTTGAGCTTTCCTTAAGTTACTACAATTCCCCAACACATCTAGAAATAACAATCTATATGAAGATAGCAAAAATCGGATAATAATTAGAAGGATTCAAATGTTGTAATTTTCTTAGGGATTTTGTCAAACACCTAGTATGCAAAATAGACTATAAAGCTCTACAATGGTAATCCCTTCCTCCCTCAACCAATTTCAACAAGAACTGCCCAAAAGGGTTCATTAACCCCACATACTACAACATATTGTCACATGCATGGCCTATTTCAACCCCACAACATATATGAACTCGTAACCTGTTGCATGAAAGCTTAGGAGTAGAACTTACCCGGATAGATGATAATCCAGTAATTGGCTTTCTTGATTCTTGAAGATTGGTGCAAGAATATGTGATTAGAATGCTATATTTTCTCCTTCTCTCTCTAAAACCATCAGATATTTGCATCAAAATGAGCCCCTAAGGCTATTTATCAAAAAAGGGGTCAGGTTATATAAAATAAAAAAATAGACCCTCCGAACAAATGTTTGCGGTCGCAGAATGGACCATATAACAAATATGCGGTCTGGAAAATAGATTGCGAAAGTGATGCCCAAACCTGGAATGGTTTGGACAGGTCTTCGATCTGCAGACCACTTATGCGGCTGCAAAATGGACCGCAGAATCATCCAAATCTGCGATGGAAAATGCGAACCGCAAAATGGATGTGTGATCACAGATTGGACCGCAAAATGACCTTCAAAATTCAACGATTTTTTGCTCAACTCTGCAACGGATATGCAACCCGCATAATGGATCTGCGGTCGCAAATCTGACTGCATAACTAGCCCTTCAACAAAACGATTCTGTTATACCCTATATTTTCGTACATAAAAATGCATCGTAAGCAAACTAATGTAGGACCAAAAATGAGATAATATTTAAAAGTATATAAATTAATTTAATCATGTTACCTCTAAGGTTACAAATATTGAAGATCATGAACAACAAGTACAAAGAGGGTTGGACGGTTCAGAAGATAAAGCAATTGAAGAAAATAATGTTTCGTCGAAAGTCGACAAGTTGGGAATGTTATAACATATACCTTTGGGGTGAGACTAGGGTGCTTAACATGATAAGGAGATTATGTTATGATTTATATTAGTTGTATGACATCCGTGTGTTATGTTTTGAAGTCAAGAGAGTTGTGGAACAAAAGTCGATGAAAGTCATCACAAGTTACATTCATAAGTTTTACTGAAACTTTGGGTCAAATGTAACTGCGATTTTCTCCCAATATACTTAGAGTTATGGGGTGTTCCACCCATCAAATTAAATATCTATGAGTCTATTTTCCAACTCATTAAACCGTTTGTCAATATGACATTGGAGTAGAAAGATATGGGCATTTGTGCGATATGCGCAAGCTGCTAGGTGACAAGTAGGTATGTCACCTGCTTGCTTAAATGAGAGCCCAAAAAATGGGCCATTTTGGGTCGTCCAAAGAGGCTTTTTAAGGGCCTATTTTCTTCATATATTAGACTTAAAATAGAGCATAATTAGCAGACATAAGCTCTGCAAAGAATCCTCCCAAAAATTTCCCACAAACCCTAATTGATTTTCTCTCCCTTTCAAGTTCCAATTGGAGGTAAAACCTAGAGTTTGAAGAACCAAGATAAGAGCTGAGTTATCCAACAAATAAGGTGAGTTTACTTCTCTCTTTCATCCAATTTTTCTTCTGTAAATTCATGGTAAGTCCTTCTATACTTGTAAGAACTCACGGGACGGTGATCGGAAGCCGTGAGTTCGAGTTATTCACTTGTAGCGGACTGTTTTGTGTTGCTGTTGGGCTGCGTGTTTTACTACTATTTTGTGGAGTTTTGGAGGAGGAAGGGGGTTTATAACACCATATAAATGTAGGGTGGTTGGCTGGTCGTTCGTCATAACATTTTCGGGTCGTTTGACACTACTACGGTGGTCATTTTGTGTACGAAGAGATTGGGGTGTGTTGGGCTGTTTTGTAGTATTTGATGGTGTATATAGGGCTGGAAAATGATGTATATATGTTGTTATTGTTCTATTCTTGTATTGTTGGTGTTATCTTGAATTTGGAGGAAGTAAGGATTATAGGGGAGATGCTGCCCGTTTTAATACAAAATAAGTTTGTCGTTCGTTGTGCGATAGTTGTACCTTTCGTAACTTAACGATAGTATTATTATCGTTCTTGTAGATTAAGGTGCAAAGAGGTGAGTTCAACTTGGTGATTGGAAGATTGTAATAAGGTATGTTAAGGCTACCCTTCCTTCATTTTGGCATGATCTCGTAGCTACATGTGTTAGTAATGAGACAAAAAGAGAAGTTCATATTCATGAATTTATTCACACTATTCTAGTCTCATTAGTTACAATATTATTCCTTATCGAGACTCTATATTCAATTTTAGTATTGTCTTCTTCCAGTCAAGAGAGTAGCAAGCCTATATATACAGTATTACAGTATTTTCATTACCATCGAGCTATAATCGATGGGCAGGCCCCTATTGGGCAACCTCTGATCAGATGGAAAGTTATATACCGAGCCTACTGTGGCCGAGCGCCTATGAGCGAGCCCAGCATGGTCGAGATACATAGCCTAGTATGGCCGAGCGCCTATGAGCGAGCCTACTATGGCAGAGCAGTTATATATACCGAGCCTTATAAGGCCGTACAATTATTTTACTTACTATATTGAAGGAGTTGAGTCAGTATCAGCAGGTAAGTATATCTCCAGATCATCTTTGACTCCCAGTTACTTTCAGTTATTATATTATCAGTTCAGTTTCGATTTTCAGTTATGTTATTGCCTTACATACTCGGTACATTATTTCGTACTGACGTCCCTTTTTCGGGGACGCTGCATTTTATGCATGCAGGTTCAGATAGACAGACGAGTAGATCTCCTCAGTAGGTGTTTCCCGAGTTCAGCCTGATCGGTAAGCTCCACGTCTTTCGGAGTTGCCAGGTCTAGAGTGTTGTGTACATCTTATGTATATCTGTATATATGTTATGGGTAGGTCGGGGCCCTGTTCCGATCATAGTACATCTATCAGTAGAGGCTCGTAGACATATCCTGTTGGTTAGTGCAGTATGTTGGGTTTATAGGCCTGGTATGTATAATTTGGTGGTTTGTCAGCTGTAGTAGCTATGACGGCCTTTTCAGTCTAGCTTTATATTGATGTTTAGTTAGCGCTAGTTTCCATTCAGTTTTATATTTTGCTTCGCAAATTATCTTGCAAGGTGGCCCCATGGCCAAAGTATGACATTATGTGTTCAGAGTCCCTTAGTCGCAATTTGGTACGCCAGGTTAGGTGAGGCACCGGGTGCTTGTCTCGCTCCTAGGTTCGGGGCGTGACAGATTCCACCAACACCTCGATGCATTCTTCAATCCAAAAAGTTCGTACACATTACCCGACCTCGACACCACAAAACTTGAATTCCTTGGTGAAATATTTACGGCACCTTATAATAATAGTCATTATTATGGTAATTATAAAAAGGTGAACAATAAGAGTTCTCTAAATAATTCTTCAAAGGCGAAGTAAATATGTATAAATGTGGTCTGCTAATACGAGACACATTCACATGATTATAGTCCATTCCTTGAAATGTGACTTGTGATAAGCATTGTAAATGAAGACTCATTTCTGAAGGTGAATGTGAAAATATATATGTGATACAAATTATGCATAAGAATATGCTTATCCATGGTTGAATAGATACTACAA
Source organism: Nicotiana tabacum (assembly GCF_000715075.1). NCBI lineage: Eukaryota > Viridiplantae > Streptophyta > Magnoliopsida > Solanales > Solanaceae > Nicotiana > Nicotiana tabacum. The sequence goes on along the minus strand of NC_134092.1, from coordinate 91,884,347 downwards.
CTCACCTCTATGGGAGGTTTGAGAAAAAGACAGATAATGAACATTACTGTGTGGTTACATGAATATGTCATTGGTCGCGTAAATGTGGTAGGCCAAAAATATTTTTCCCTACCTTATAAACAGTTATTAAAGGCAAAATTAAAGCAAGAAATGATATTGCTTATGATGATTTTAACCATGATAATTATAATGATATAATTTTCTCCGTGAAGGAGACATTAACATATGGATTGTGTGATAACAAATCTTGTAGTACAAAATAATTGAGAGCTCTGAAAGAGAGAATTATTACTACCCTGATGAATTAAATTATTCATGGCATTGGTATTGTAGTAAGTCTCAAAAAAGCCTTTTTGAGTTTCAAATATATCAGCCAGCCAAAGTAGTTGGCATATTGAGACTATAAATAAAAAAGATTAAATATCTTCATATTACTATAATCATACCGAGTAAATATGAAAGGTTACCCGACTTTTCTTCTATTACTACACAAGTATAAGAATGATAATGGAATCATATGCCACAAGTAAACTAGAATTTTAATGAAACAAATATTAGTTGGAATGACCGGTAGGTCATCCTGGTTCAATTATGATGCGAAAAAATTAATTGAGAATTATATTGGCATATATTGAAGAAATATAAGATTCTTCAAGAATTCTCTTGTGCTGCTTATTCTCATGATATACCAGTTAAGGTTAGGGATTGAATCCCTTGATTTCTGAAATGAATAAAAGGTGATAAATATATGGGCCAAGTCACCTTCCATAAAGGTGATAAATATATGGGCCCAGTCACCTGCCATATGGACCGTTTACTATTATATGATTTTAATAGATGCATCTATTCTATGGTCACATGTGCATTTGTTGTCAACTTGCAGTTTGATTTTTGCAAGTTTGTTTGCTCAAATTATTAGAGCACAGTTCCAGAATGTAAATTATGATGATTTATCTTGATAATGTTGGTTTAAATCCAAGTTGGTTTAGCAGAAATTCTATGCCTCTAATTATAGCTAAACAATTAGTTATGAGAACAAAACTCCCAAAAAGAAATTTGGTATGAGATGTATTATTTAATATACAGCAAGAAGAAAATGGGCAGCTGAAAAAGTAATGCATGTAATGAATTATTATGAGTACATCTAGATCCTCGTATAAGAAAATGTGAACTTGAAGTTCAAGGGATAATTCATTTGCAAAAATATTTCCAGGGGCATTTGCTGACCCAAAGCTAAATGCCATATTCCAGCTGCTAATGCTTCGAATAGAATAAACTCAATGCTTATAACGATTCGACTAGTCATTTTAATAATTCGCGTCTCGTTCGGTTGCTTAAGGTCTCAAGTAGCTTCGTGTTATGTATTATGACTTGAGTGTGTGGTCGAGTTCATTTTTTTGTATGATTTGGAATTGATTTGGAAGAACAATTCTTGTTTAAAAAGCTTAAGTGAAAAAGTTGACCGGAGTTTTACTTTTATGTAGACGACTCCGGAATAGTGTATTTATGTCTATATTTGGATTTGGAAGTTCTTAGGTTGATTTGATGCATTTTGGCAAAAATTAGAAAGTTGAAGGTTTGCAAGGTTAAGAGGTTTTACTGGGAGTTGACTTTGCTGATATCAAGTTCGGACTTCAATTCCAGGAGTTGGTATAGCTACGCTGTGTCATTTAGAACTTACATGCAAAATTTGACGTCATTACGGGTTGATTTGACATGTTTCGGCGTGAGTTGTAGAAGTTGAAAGTTTTTAAGTTCATTAAGTTTGATTTGAGGTGTGATTCATAGTTTTGACGTTGTTTGATGTTATTTGACGCCTCGAGTAGGTCCGCGTTATCTTATAGAATTTGTTGGTATGCACAAATGGGGTCTCGGGAGCCTGGGTATATTTCAGACGAATTTTGGATCATCTGAATCATGTTGGATGAAGGTGGTTTGGGCAGAGATCGGATGTGGTCGCATCTGTGGACCACTAGCGCAGGTGCAATGGCTGCAGTTGCGGACGAAAAGGTGTAGAAGCGAGCTAATGGGGAGTTGAGGTTTTTTGCATCTGTGATGTTACTCTCACAGATGCGGCTACACGGGTGCGATTGTGTATGTGCATGTGCAATTTTGAGCTGGATTTGAATGCCCCGCAGATGCGGAGTTATTGTCGCAAAAGCGGTTGCGCATGTGCGTTTGGTTGTTCAGAGATGCAACACCGCAAATGCAGTGTCTTGGACGCAGGTGCAGTCAAATGAGATTTTTGTTATTTGCGCATCTGAGATGAATATTCCGCAGATGCGGCTTCGCATATGGGACTGTGAGTTTACAAAAGCGAAAGTGCAGGGCAGAAAGGTTATAATTCAAGGGTTGGCCCTTTTTATCATATCTTGAGTTGTATACCTCGATTTTGGGCGATTTGGGAAGGGTTCTTTATGATTTGGATTGGGGTATGTGTTCTTTATCCGGATTTGATTATATTTCATGATTCCATAATTATTTTTATCATTAAACTAGTGATTCGAGTTGGAGAAATGGGATTTGTTGTGAAAACTTTCAAAAATGTAAAGTGAGGACTTGAAGGCCGATTTGATGTCGGAATTGGATAATGTTGGTATGGTTGGACTCGTATCGGAATGGGTTTTTGGATTTTTTGAATTTTATCGGGTTCCTAGATGTGGGCATGGGGTTTACTCTTTAGTTTTCATTTTAGATCGAAGCTTTATTAACTGGAATCGTTTCCTATGGGTTTTATTTATGATATTAAGTTATTTTGGCTAGATTTGAGCCGTCCGAAGGTTGTTTCACACGAGAAGTTCATTTTAGAGTATCGGTTTAGCTTCTTTGAGGTAAGTATCTTGCGTAACATTGTAGGGGGGGGAACTACCCCTTAGGATTAGAGTCGTTTTTGCTAATTGTCTTATGTGAAAGCCGTGTACGTGATGAGCGCAAAACACACACTTAAATTTTGCTCGCTAATCAAATATAGTATAGTATAATATCGTATCCATGTGGATTGGATTTAAACAGTGTTCTCATAGTTTCTATCTTGGTTGCTATCCAAGATGATCAACAATTGAGATTTATCAGATGTCTAACTAAAATTAACTAAGAATCTAAAGTTATCGACTAACGACAATCGAAACAAGGAATACACAAATAAGGTTATCAGTGGGAGAAAATAGGGTTTTGATAGGTTAGGAGCAAGATAATTGTTCGGTATCTAACTCTAGATAATTCACTTCTAATCTTTAAGTGAGTCTCTCGAATTCACTCAATTATTAGTTCAAACATTCAGCAAAAACTCCTCTCTCGATTAAGTCTTAACCTCACAAGATGAACCAATTTAAGCACGTGAAGATACGCAATAATGCGTAATGGATTGGTCATTAGAAAAACCTCTTTCGATTATTCTCCTAGCTAGGTTTAATCAATGATTCAACTAGTCTCTTTCGATTACTAAGAAAAATTAATGAACTCAACCAACTGTATAATGCAAAGATATCACAAGTTATGCCTCTCTCGATTATATGAACTAGTGAATATAGATGCAACAATTAAATCATCCAAAATGATTCAATAAATAAAACTTGAGTTATAATCCACAAACAATCATCAATAAGCCAAATCCATCAAACCCTAAATGGAACTACTCCATAGATATTGAGGAATTCATCACGAATAAAATTAAAGTATAGAAAAACATAAATTCAATCCAAACTCGAGTCTTGAATGAGGAAGGAATGATAAAATCCTTGTGCATGTGTTCCTCCAATTCCTCTTTAGCCTCCTTAGGTCCAAAGTATGTCAAAAGTCATGGAAATAACGTTTTTCCGTGTATTTATACCAAGTAGGATCAGGCCAAGAAAAAACCACCTTTTACTACCAATTAAAGCTCAACACAAGTAAAATGCAGTGAATTAGAGTGCAATAAGTGACTAAAATACGTAATTATAGCCTACTATCAACACCCCAGACTTAAACCACTGCTCGTCCTCGAGCAATCAAACTACACTTCAAATAGGTATGGCCTTTTTCATAAACTCTCATAACTCATTACACCAAGAATAGTTAAAACAGATTAAGTACAATATCGTAACATCCTCGCCTCAATATTTGACTCAAAAGCACCACACATTTTTCACAACCCGCTCACTTACTCTAACATAGAGGTCAATGACATTACCTTTCCTTCGTGAATCAAGTGCCCTCACACAATAATAGAGAGTAGTTCCATACACAATAAAGACCTTGACTTTGAATCTAGATGATGGGTGGGACCCGCTCTCCCACATGATTTGATCTTGCTCCCATTTGCCGGGTCGAGCTATCACCCCGATTGGAATAGATATACATAGACCCTCTACCCCCTACTCTAGTCAGCTTTCTATATCTTTCTCCAACCTTCGATGATCCTCCTACAGGCAAATCATCGAAGTCAAGAAGAAGTGATGGGCCTGATCTTCCAATATCGGTATCTGATCCCTAAGCTAAGCAGCAAAGTCTGAATTTCTTCCTAAAGCTAAAGTAAGGGCAAGGCCCCGATCGGTTCTCCCTTTCTTTCCTGGTTATCTCTTCTCTAGTCGTATAATCATACCATTCTGCCATACTACTTTCATAATTCATTCCACGTGGAAAATCGTCTAGCTAGGGAACTATTCATCAGATGATTTCTCATATAATTATTTTCGTGAATTAGACGTAGAGGAAGTTTTCCTTGCCTCCCTTTATTAAGTACTGAGCTAAGGGCGGACCCCTAACCTAAGAGTTCTGGTTATGACCAGCTGAAAACAGGCCTTCTAGATGCCTTATAACCATCCTTTTAGCCTATTCCCGCTTATGCGTACTTCATGGCTGATAGGCCTAGAGACGCTTGACGCCCCGGAATAGCCTTGCTTTCGCATTCCCCCTCCTTCCTTAGATCAGGTTAGTACTTATACTTCTTTACGCAACTATATTCAATCAATTGAGTAGATAGGGAAATTGAATCAGTCGTCATCCTTCGCTCTTGTGCTAAAGGCTCTCTTACCACAAGTCGTCATTCCATCCTTTTTCGAAAGGGTAGATGTTTTTCTCCTCGATTCATCAAGATTTCAAGTTGACATCTCGAACATAATCCTATTATTGGTAATGGCCTTTGCGAATGACTTGCCACGCTTTCTGGGCTTGAATCTTGTGGGATGTGCTCAGCTGCCTCCAACTCTTTCTGTGGGTCAGACAACTTCCTTAGGTCAGCAGACATTATATTGATCTCTACTGCACCCACAAACGGTGATGTCTCGATTCCCATTGGTCGGTCTGCTATACGGAACAAACCTTTGTCCAAGTAATCTTAAATCAGATTCTTGAAATTTACGCAATTATTTGTAGAGTGAGTCCATTTCTCGTGCCATATACAATATCTTTTCTATAAGGAACCCAAGATAGAAAGAATTCACTCACTCTTAGAAGCAACATTCATATGCCACAAAAGACATACCATAGGCTTACCCGTAGTGTAATACTCTATTAATTGAGCTCATTCAGTTAACGATCAAGTAGGACTTCATTTGGTTGTAATGTAGGTTGCGGGATGGGTAGGATACATTTACATGTAAGAGTGACTACACCTCCCTAAGAACTTTAATACATAATTAACCATTCACAACCCCACACTTATGTCAAACCATAACTCCACCTTCACATCAATACATATTAACTCCCTTCTTCTTTAAGTATAAATACATCAGGAGTCACCACTATAAAGGAATATTTTGCACAACAATACAACTATTTTTCTTTTCTTTTTCAATTCAAGTAGCTCTTACTTTTTCAAAATAGTGTACCTTTCTCCTTAGTTCAATAGTTCCACTCAAAAGCCAAACCAACACCCCAGACATTAACTTTTACAAAGTTCATAGCAACTTCAAGTGCTCACGAGAGGTAAAAAGTTCAAATAAATGATCAGTCTAATCAAATGGGTAAGGCTAGTAATGTGGTTGCCAAAGAAATAGGATTACAGGCTCAAAGGGGTTAAATAAGAAGCATAACAATTAGGTGGGAAAACGCATATAACTGGCTCAACAAAGAAATGCCTATATCACTTCCAAGACTGAATAAAACTACTATTTCCCTTTGCAAACACACAGGGCAAGTTCTAGACATCAAATGCAATGCACAAAATAACACAAAATCACACACAGACATGGCACATAACTCACTCAGGATTGGATTCATCAAGACACTCTAGTCAAACCGGTTAAGCAAAGTTAAGATCTTACAATTCAAGGTACTTATACAAGAGTCAAAAACTGAGCCTAAGCGTCACAACTAAAGTACTCACTATTCTCAAGGAATAATAAAGTTAAGAGATATTGAGATATTGCCTTCAATTCACATCATAACACAAGGTTTCCTACTCCTAACAAAAATAAAAATTAACTACACCCGGTTCAAATAAAACCCTTGGAAAAGAATCGCGGCACAAAGAAAAACCAAGGGGGACTTGTTACACTACCTACAAATGAAAATCTTTTTGTCTTTTTTCTTTCGACTTTAATCGCTCAAGAAACCTGTTGATGACATCCATCATCGGGAAAAAATCAAAAAATTTAAAATTTTTATGTTTGTTTTTTCAATTTCTTTCTATCTCTAACTACTACAACTAAACAAAAAGAAAACTAATATACATACATCCCCCACCTCATACTTTAATTTGTGGCATGTCCCCATGACACGCAATTAAAAAGCATAAGGTAAAGGAAACTTCCCTGAATATCTAGTCGGGGTCTGAGTCGAAGTCGGGCTCCATTCCTCGCGCCCGAACTAATGCACACATCCATGCGTACAAGACCCGTAAATAACGAATAATGAAACAATAGCTTCTTCTCAACCTTCCCTGGTTACACCCCACACTTATCTTTCTCGCTCACCGCAACCTTCTCTTTCGGGCCCTTCACTTTCCACTCAACACTCGCAGTTGGTTTGTCCTTTAGTTCCCCCTTTTCTACATGCATCTCAAAAGTCACAGCCTCCTCACCAACTCTAAGCATGAGTTTTCTCTCGTGTATATCTAGTATCACTTTGCCCGTCGTTAAGAATGGTCTTCCTAGTATAAAGGAGACCTCTGTGTTTTCCTCCATATTCACCATAATAAAATCCACAGGAAATACGAACTTATCCACCAGAACTAACATATCTTCCACTATCCCCTCGGGTATTAGAGCCATTTGGTCTGCCAGCTGCAAAGATATTGGTGCAGACCTTATCTCTCTGATCCCCTTCTCTAGTTTCCTATAAGTAGACATAGGCATTAAATTAATTGAGGCACCAGAATCACATAAATATTTATCAAAATTGATAGTTCCTAATGAACAAGGTATAGTAAAACTCCCTGGATCTCCACACTTTTGTGGGAGTTTATTTCGCAATATCGTACTGCAATGCTTTGTGAGCTCGACTACTAAAATCTCCTCTATTTTCCTCTTCTTTGTAAGGATCTCTTTCAAGAATTTAGCATAAGAAGGAATCTGTGAGAGCACTTATGTGAATGGTAAGTTTACATTAACCTGTTTCAGCACATCCAGAAATCCTCCAAACTGCTTCTCCATCTTTTCTGTATATAACGTTTGGGGGAAAGGTAAAGCAGGCATATGCTCGCTCTCATCATGTTTCTCCCTTCTCGAAGTTTCTCCCTTCTTCTTTTTCTCAAATTTCATCTGGTCCTTCTTCTTTTTATCAACGTCATTCTTTAGCTGCTCCCCACTCTCTTTTTCAAGTTTCACATCATTTTGGATCGGGGTGGTATCTTTCAACACTTGCCCAATTCTAAAGGTTACAACAGTCACTGTTTCTTTTAGATTTCTCTCAGTATCAGAAGGGAGAGTTCTTGGAGCCCTCTCAGATAATACTATTGCAAATTGCCCAACCTGTCTCTCCAGGTTTCGAAACGATGTGCCAAATTCTTTGATAGTTGCCCCATGGATGTCGATCCTCTCATCGGTCTTGATAATGAAGGTGTTACACCCTATATTTTCATACATAAAAATGCATCATAAGCAAACTAATGTAGGACCAAAAATGAGATAATATTTAAAAGTATATAAATTAATTTAATCATGTTACCTCTGAGGTTACAAATATTGAAGATCATGAACAACAAGTACAAAGAGGGTTGGACGGTTCAGAAGATAAAGCAATTGAAGAAAATAATGTTTCGTCGAAAGTCGACAAGTTGGGAATGTTATAACATATACCTTTGGGGTGAGACTAGGGTGCTTAACATGATAAGGAGATTATGTTATGATTTATATTAGTCGTATGACATCCGTGTGTTATGTTTTGAAGTCAAGAGAGTTGTGGAACAAAAGTCGATGAAAGTCATCACAAGTTACATTCATAAGTTTTACTGAAACTTTGGGTCAAATGTAACTGCGATTTTCTCCCAATATACTTAGAGTTATGGGGTGTTCCACCCATCAAATTAAATATCTATGAGTCTATTTTCTAACACATTAAACCGTTTGTCAATACGACATTGGAGTAGAAAGATATGGGCATTTGTGCGATACTGCACAAGCTACTAGGTGACAAGTAGGTGTGTCACCTACTTGCTTAAATGAGAGCCCAAAAAAATGGGCCATTTTGGGTCGTCCAAAGAGGCCTTTTAAGGGCCTATTTTCTTCATATATTAGACTTAAAATAGAGCATAATAACCAGACATAAGCTCTGCAAAGAATCCTCCCAAAAATTTCCCACAAACCCTAATTGATTTTCTCTCCCTTTCAAGTTCTAATTGGAGGTAAAACCTAGAGTTTGAAGAACCAAGATAGGAGCTGAGTTATCCAACAAATAAGGTGAGTTTACTTCTCTCTTTCATCCAGTTTTTCTTCTGAAAATTCATGGTAAGTCGTTCTATACTTGTAAGAACTCACGGGACGGTGATCGGAAGCCGTGAGTTCGAGTTATTCACTTGTAGCGGACTGTTTTGTGGACTATTTTGTGTTGCTGTTGGGCTGCATGTTTTACTACTGTTTTGTGGAGTTTTGGAGGAGGAAGGGGGTTTATAAACACCATATAAATGTAGGGTGATTGGCTGGTCGTTCGTCATAACATTTTCGGGTCGTTTGACACTACTACGGTGGTCGTTTTGTGTACGAAGAGATTGGGGTGTGTTGGGCTGTTTTGTAGTATTTGATGGTGTATATAGGGCTGGAAAATGATGTATATATGTTGTTATTGTTCTGTTCTTGTATTGTTGGTGTTATCTTGAATTTGGAGGAAGTAAGGATTATAGGGGAGATGCTGCCCGTTTTAATACAAAATAAGTTTGTCGTTCGTTGTGCGATAGTTGTACCTTTCGTAACTTAACGATAGTATTATTATCATTCTTGTAGATTAAGGTGCGAAGAGGTGAGTTCAACTTGGTTATTACAAAGATTGTGATAAGGTATGTTAAGGCTAAGCCTTCCTTCATTTTGGCATGATCTCGTAGCTACATGTGTTAGTAATGAGACAAAAAAGAGAAGTTCATATTCATGAATTTATTCACACTATTCTAGTCTCATAAGTTACAATATTATTCCTTATCGAGACTCTATATTCAATTTAGTATTGTCTTCTTCCAGTCAAGAGAGCAGCAAGCCTATATATACAGTATTACAGTATTTTCATTACCATCGAGTTATAATCGATGGGCAGGCCCCTATTGGGCAACCTCTGATCAGATGGAAAGTTATATACCGAGCCTACTGTGGCCGAGCGCCTATGAGCGAGCCCAGCATGGTCGAGATACATAGCCTAGTATGACCGAGCACCTATGAGCGAGCCTACTACGGCAGAGCAGTTATATATACCGAGCCTTATAAGGCCGGACAATTATTTTACTTACGATATTGAAGGAGTTGAGTCAGTATCAACAGGTAAGTATATCTCCAGATCATCTTTGACTCCCAATTACTTTCAGTTATTATATTATCAGTTCAGTTTCAACTTTCAGTTATGTTATCGCCTTATATACTCGGTACATTATTTTGTACTGACGTCCCTTTTCTGGGGACGCTGCATTTCATGAATGCAGGTTCAGATAGACAGACGGGTATACCTCCTCAGTAGGTGTTTCCAGAGTTCAGCCTGATCGGTAAGCTCCACGTCTTTCGGAGTTGCCAGGTCTAGAGTTTTTGTGTACATCTTATGTATATCTGTATATATGTTATGGGTAGGTCGGGGCCCTGTTCCGATCATAGTACATCTATCAGTAGAGGCTTGTAGACATATCCTATTGGTTAGTGCAGTATGTTGGGTTTGTAGGCCTGGTATGTATAATTTGGTGGTTTGTCAGCTGTAGTAGCTATGACGGCCTTTTCAGCCTAGCTTTATATTGATGTTTAGTTAGCGCTAGTTTCCATTCAATTTTATATTTTGCTTCGCAAATTGTCTTGCAAGGTGGCCCAATGGCCAAAGTATGACATTATGTGTTCAGAGTCCCTTAGTCTCAATTTGGTACACTAGGTTAGTTGAGGCACCGGGTGCCAGTCTCGCTTCCAGGTCGGGGCATGACAGAAGGCCTTCATTAGATCCTCTAGACCATGCCAATTGGGCTGTTGGGACTGAAACTGCAGCCTTGACTGATTCATAAAGACCAGAGCTCCTTGTTTTTGAAATCTGGGGTTGTTTTGTTACCATGCATTTGCGGTACCCCCAGGTGAACTCCATAAAAAACTGGGGTGCTTCTGACCCATTGCATTAATGTTGTAATTCCACACAGTATTTACTTCCTCAATTGAGGCTTGACACTCGTGAGTAGGGTGTCCTCTTCCACATATATCACACACTGCATGAGGCTCACTTTGAATTGTAGCCAAGGTCAGCTTCCTTATTTCTTTAGCCATAGCATCAAGTTGTACTTGCACCGAGCATCAACTTGATGAACACCAATTAATCTTCTTCTTTCAGCCCTCTTAGAGGGCCACTGATTTGCATATTCAGACAACTCATCAAAAATTGTAACTATCTCCTCTGGAGTCTTCTTTACCAATAGGCCTCCAACTGCATTGCTCAATATTCTAAGCGAGGCCGGTGTCAGTCCTTCCCAAAAATCCTAAAATTGCATCCAGAGTTCAATTCCTCTATTTTGACACTTTCTAACTATCTCCTTAAACCTCTCACATGCTTCAAAAATAGTTTCAGTCTCTTTCTGGTAGAAGTTATGGATTTCTCTTTTAATCTTTTCTGTCTTAACCGAGGAGAAATATTTATCAAATAATTTTCTGGTCATCTCCTCCCAAGTTCTGATCGATCCACTGGGTAAACTCTGAAGGCACTCCTTAGCATCATCTTTAAGTGAAAAGGGGAATACCCTTAAGTACACTACATCTTGTGACACCTTATTGTATTGAAAGGTGTTGAAAGATGTTCATAATCTCCTTAAAGTCCATTAGATGTGAGTTTGGACTTTCCCTATGAAGACATAACAATTCTGAATGTTTTGAAGCAACCCTTGCTTCAACTCGAAATTGTTTGCTACAATTGGAGGTGGTCTAACACTGGATAATCCTTGATTGTAGACCGGTCTAGCATAATCGCCAAGTGGTCTCCCAGGCCTGGGAACTATATTTACGAACTAGTCTGCAGCCAAGGGTTGATATTGATTAAGTCTGTGACCCCTCTCTTCTTCATAGATATTCTGTGCATCTCTAATAGCTGCTTCCCCAGCATCCCGTGCAGCTTTCTCTCATTGTTGGGTTGCCTCTATTGCAGCCAAATCTACATTATCATCATCGTCTCCGGCCATAGTTTCTTGGGTTAAGGATGGCCCAACCTTCTCTAGCTTCTCGGTGAGATCTTTTTCCTTCCTCAGCTGTCGCAATTTTGTTTCTAAATTTGGCTCTTATGGTAGCACTACTTTCGCAGAAGATCGAGTCATGCACCAATATTAACCTATAACCTACGCATAACCAAAGAACACCAAACGTAAAAAGGAAAAAAAATAAAATAAAAAGAAAAAAAATCCTGAATTAGCACTACAAACTATTTCAGACACTATTGATTGACAATCCCCGGCAACGACGCCAAAATTTGACGAGCGCAAAACACACACTTCAATTCTGCTCGCCAATCAAATATAGTATAGTATAGTATCGTATCCACGTGGATTAGATTTAAACAGTATTCTCATAGTTTCTATCTTGGTTGTTATCCAAGATGATCAACAATTGAGATTTATCAGATGTCTAACTAAAATTAACTAAGAATCTAAAGTTATCGACTAATGACAATCGAAACAAGGAATAAGCAAATAAAGTTATCAATGGGATAAAATAATGTTTCGATAGGATAGGTGCAAGAGAATTGTTTGGGATCTAACTCTAGATAATTCATTTCTAATGTTTAAGTGAGTCTCTCGAATTCACTCAATTATTAGTTCAAACGTTCAGCAAAAACTCCTCTCTCGATTAAGTCTTAACCTCACAAGATGAACCAATTTAAGCACGTGAAGATATAAAAGAATGCGTAATAGATTGGTCATTAGGAAAACCTCTTTCGATTATTCTCCTAACTAGGTTTAATCAGTGATTCAACTAGTCTCTTTTGATTACTAAGAAGAATTAATGAACTCAACCAACAGTATAATGCAAAGATATCACAAGTTATGCCTCTCTCAATTACATGAACTAGTGAATATAGATGCAACAACTAAATCATCCAAAATGATTCAATAAATAAAACATGAGTTATAATCCATAAACAATCATCAATAAGCCAAATCCATCCAACCCTAAATGGAACTACTACACAAATATGGTGGAATTCATCACGAATAAAATTAAAGTATAGGAAAACATAAACTCAATCCAAACTCGGGTCTTGAGTGAGGAAGGAATGAGGAAATCTGTGTGCTTGTGTTCTTCCAACTCCTCTTTAGGTCCAATGTATGTCAAAAGTCCTGAAAATAATGTTTGTCCACGTATTTATACCATGTAGAGTCGGCCCCAGACGGAACCACCTTTTCCTAGCTGAAAAAGGACAATCGCTCTAGAAAACTTGCACATGCATGCCACATGGGCGATGCACCACGCGGGGCAGAAGTGGGGATTATCAATGAGCTACACAATTGACAACATGCAGCATTTTACAGCCGCGGCACACCACACGTCGTGGCTGTGTAAATTTCTCAGAGCTTGGCTTTTTGCTTGATGTTTGAAGTCCAGGCGTGGTTCTCGACCCCTGAACGTGATCTTGGCTTACGCCTTTGGGCTTTTACTCAAACCTCAAAGCTTTAAATAGCTCAAATTAGCTCCATAACATCTACATCAGTCGGAATCACTCCTACAAGGCATAAAACACACAATAAGTGCAAAACACTACCACTTAAAGCTCAACATAAGTCAAGTGTAGTGATTTAGAGTGTAATAAGCAATTAAAATACGTAACTATAGCCTACCATCAGTACACGAGGTGATGAGTATGTACTCGAGCTTATTTGTGGGAATAGACCAGTTTAGACTCTTACGCTTCTTTCATGTATTTATTTGGAATTGTTAGCACAGGTTATATCTTTTATTCGCCATGTCTATTAGCAAATGCTTTATTTGAGGTTGTCGTTACATGTCACATGCTTTACTCGTAGAATTGGTTCTTATATGCCTTATTTGAAGTTGTTACCACTTTTATCATTATGCGATCTCTTTTATTGTTGAAGTTACTCTTAGTTGAAATTATTGTACAGGATATCATTTTTGTTGCCGGGTTATTCTCATGAATTTAGACATAGTACTAGTTTGTTCCATCTCTCTTTCATTGTTAGCCTAATTCATATACTAGAAGCCGAAGGTTACCACTTCATGGAAATACTTTCACTATCGAGTTTAACATTAAACAATTAATTGGAATTGAGGTTAGCGAAAGTCATTATTCTATTTTAAATTGAAGTTGTGTTTAAAGGGGGTGTTGTTCCTTGTTGAGTTACTTTTCCATTCATTTTGTTATTATTGAGATTCTATACACATTGTGTTGAGTCGTGGGCTATTTATTGTGGAAATATTAATATTGTTGGATCTTTGGAAAGGTTATGGCCTATGGGTACTTGTGATACGAGTTGATATGTCGTGTTGATGTAATGTTAGCACATGTGAATTATTGTGTGGTTTTGCTGTTGTTATGCGGAATATAAGGATGCCATTTCATAGTTGCTGTTATGCGGGGCTTAAGGGTAGCATCTCACTGTTGTTGAACATACGGAGTGATACAGGTGGTTATTGTGTTATTGTCCGGGCGGAGCGATAAGGGTTGCTATTATACGGAGTGATACAAGTGGCTATTATACGAAGTGATACGGGTGGCTATTATATGAAGTGATACGGGTGACTATCGGAGTGATACGGGTGGCTAATGATATTGTCAGGGCGGAGTGATACGGGTGGCTATCAGAGAGATAAGGGTCGAAATGTCAGGGATGACGTGTGATGGCTTGGGTACATTATGTCGGTGATTTTTGTGTGATGGTGTATTTTCCTTTGTGTATGTAATATGCCTTACGTGACTTGTTTTGTTGCTTCAATGAGCTACTCGATGTCTTTAATATTACTTGTTGACTTGGGTTGCAGTAGTACACTCGCACAAGCATACACCGTAGCATGCCACTTATACTACCCATGTGTTCTTGCCCGTGTGTTCTTGTCTTATATGTTTCCATGTTGATATGTGAGCATGTGACCATGCCGGCCGAATTGAGATTGTGAGCCTATGACTATACTATCCAGATTGTGATTGTGAGCATGTTACCATGCTAGGCGGATTATGGATGTGAGCATGTGATCATGTCAAGCTGATTGAGATATTGGCACGTGAGTTGTCCGTGCGGTTGTGATTTGAAATGTGGCACAAGGTGCCATGAGCATATGATAGTGGGTTGAGACCTATGACTTGTGACTATGAGATGAGGTATCTCAAGGAATTTTCGTTGCGATATTTGTGTTAGAACGGCTTGATTAATTGATTGTCATTTATGCTCCTTATTTGGTTTCAATGGTATTTTCACGGTGTTTTTATTACTTTACTGTTTATGTCACATGTTTTTTATTTTGTTGCCATTTACTTATTTCTAATTTCTATTATTAGTTTTATACTTCTATATTGCACAGGTTAGTTGTTTAGTAAGTGTCTTGACTTGTACCTCGTCACTACTACACCAAGGTTAGTCTTGACACTTACTGGGTACCGACTATGGTGTAGTCATACCACACTTCTGTATATTTTTGTGCAGAGTCAGGTATTGGAGATATCGGACTCGGGCAGAGTTAGCTTGTTGATCGCGAGGATTAAAGGTAGAGCTGCTTGATTATCGTAGTCCCTTGGAGTCCTTTTCTTATATTGTACTGTTAGCTTGTTATTTGAACAGTATTGTATTTTGATCTTTGAGATCTTTCCAAGTACTTAGCTAGAGTTCGTGACTCTGTATTACCAGTCTTGGGAGGTTGTTAAGATTATTGCCGCGTATGCTTATTCCACTTTTGTTTCGTTATTGATATTAAACTATATTTCAAATTATCATGGTTAAAAAAACTAACTTAATCGTTGTTAGTAATCGGCTTACCTAGTCTTAGAGACTAGGTTCCATCACGACGTCTGCGGTGGGTTTTTGGGTCATGACAATGTTGGACAGAGTATAACATGCATAAAGCGTAACAGATCATTCGATTCCAACGATAAAACTCCTCGAAGAAGGAGAGGAGCAAAGGTTAAAATGGTCATAATAAGGTGGCGAGTGCTCTATAAGAGCACCATGACATAATGAGATTCATGAGAACACAATATTTTCAGGTATTTGAGCCTCTCCCATGAGCACTTGCCTCCTTATTAATAGGAGAGCCTCAGGTACCTGAAAATAATGAGATTTCTATAAGTTATGATGAAACCGATGTAAAATGGGCGTCGACGATATTGTTGATATAATGTAGCACTCAATATTATTAATATTGACGAGGATCTTGAGCTCAAATCTATCATGGAATTTGGATAAATAAATGATTGGCCAAATGAAAAATACGCAATGAAAATTGACTTCACCTGAAAAATGTGAAGTTGGACGGATAGTCCCAACACCTGAAAGTATAAAGCCAGTGGAGGTATAAATATGTTTTATGTGAAAGTTAAATAAAAAATTAAGTCGGTAGATATAAAGATGACTTTTGGCACAAGATATATCGCAAATTCTTGGCATTGATTATATGGAGATAAGTTCTCTTGTGGTGGATGCAATTGCTTTCAGGTAGAGTCTAGCAATACATGAAAATTTTAATATGTGTATAATGAATTGTTGTCATTATTAGTATGGCTAGCTAGACAACAAAGTTTATATAAAAATCCTTAAAGGATTTAATCTGTTTTGAAGCATATAAAGGTTCCCGGAAAATTTATTCAATAAAGCTTCCAAAATCCTCACGGATTGAAATAATTAGGGCGCATGTGATATAATGTCCTTAACAAGTACCTATTACAGGAAGGGTACAAAAAGGACCCAGTTTATTCTTATGTATTTATAAAATAATTTGGATATGATTCGACAAAATTCTTTTGTATCGTAATTACTTGAATTCTTGAGGAGTTTCGAAAACAGTAGATTATCTACCGAATTAATTTGAAATGAATGATTTTGAAAAGATCTAAAATCACAAAAGATTCTAAAACGATTCCATTGAATACTCCAATGGTTGTGAAAACGCTCTATTAAGAAAATGATAAATATTTTTTGGTCGGGAGCATCATATCTAGTGCGATATGTAAACTTATTTATCTTGATAAAACTATGAGCACATGGCAATTTGATAGCATGGTATAGTTTTAATTACTCTCATGTGGAGACATTTGAATGAGATCAATAATACATTGCAAAAGAAAATCATTGATATAGATTTGTTTTATCCTAACAAATATTGTCAAGGTTTTATTAGTTATGCAAATGCAGGACACTACCAGAAGTTTATTTACCAAATAATCTATTTGCATAAGAAGGAGATGTGCGACTTTTCTTTGAAAAGAAGATTTCAATAATATTGAAGATAATACTGCTTGCTTATCTCAATTGAAAGAAGGATATATCGGAGGAGATAGAATAAAGCACATTTGACCAAAGTTCTTTTTGAGATGCATGATCTTCAATACAATGGTGAAATAAATTTTTGACAAATTTATTCAAGTGATTTTGCGAACTTATTCACTAAGGTATTACTGACCTCAATATTCGAAAAATTGCGGTACAAGATTGAGAGGTGTCATCTCTGAGAAATAAAGTGATGTTTTCATCAGGGGGATATACACTATGCACTCTTTTTTCTTTCGCCAAAGTTTTATCCCATTGGATATTCCTGGCAAGGTTTTTAACGAGGCAACTTGAAATGTGTATTACTAGATATGTGCACTCTTTTTCCTTTACTAGGATTTTTTCCTACAGGATTTTTCCTAGTAAGGTTCTAATGAGGTATATCATCTATTAATGGACATCCAAGGGAGAGTGTTATAAATATCATTAATTATGTATGTACATTCATTATGAAATTAATGATGCAAAATAACACATTAACCTTTATGTGAAAAAACACTCCTTAAGCAATGGAAAGGAATCATCGAAGAATCAAGACGAAAAAGAAAGGAGTAGCAAAAAATCAAAGGCAAAATCAATCAAGGATTTGTCAGAAGATCAAGGAGAATATTATAGGAAGGACCTCAATCA
This sequence comes from Nicotiana tabacum, assembly GCF_000715075.1. Taxonomy (NCBI): domain Eukaryota; kingdom Viridiplantae; phylum Streptophyta; class Magnoliopsida; order Solanales; family Solanaceae; genus Nicotiana; species Nicotiana tabacum. Next base: position 91,866,658 of record NC_134092.1, on the reverse strand, counting down.
AAGGAAATCAAGGGTACGAAACTATGCACTGGAGATTCCTCCATCTAAGGACGTCTATCGAAGTCGGAATCAAGGGATTTGATTTGATACTTCAAATAACGGGAATATCTACTCAGCAAAGGAAAAATCCAATCAAGACCACAAGTCAAGGCAAATCTACAGAAGCAATATCCTATTCTTGGAAAGAATTAATCTATGATTCCTTCTAAGATTAACTCCCTTGGGTTTGCAATCTCTCAAGATTTACAAGACAAGAAGACCTCACAGAGTATAAATACTTACTGTACCAGCTTGGCGCAGACATACTTTGATCGAACCACTATCAATCCTTTTGTTCTACTCCAAATAAACATTGTAGTCTACTCTAAATCTACTGTGTAACTAGGGAGAGAAGAAAGAGAGAAAAATCACCGGTGAGGCATTGTATCAAGAAGCGAGACATAACATAGTGATTAAGTTGTTGGTGAAAAACTATATCAACTCTCGTGCATCGAGAAACCTCAAGTACTTAAAGAGAACACCCTTACAATCCAAGGGAACTGGACGTAGGATTCACATTGAATACAAACCAGTATAAAAATCCAGGTGTCTTTAATTCTTGCATTTTTACTTCCTCTTTATTTATATTTTGTTCTTGCTCCAGTCGATTAATTGCTAAACTAGTCAACTACTTAGGATACAAAAAGAAAAATCGACAATTCACCCATCTCCCCTCTTGTACTTTCAATTGGTATTAGAGCAGGTCTCAAACTTTTATCTTTTGCTTCACAGCTAGTGAGAAAAGGTCATATCAAACCAAGTAACTATTCACACACTCTTTTAAGAAGGGACATCGCAAGTAAGTCCATCATATTTCAATGGACAACATTTCTCTTTGGAAAGTGCGCATGAAAATTTATGCAAAGTCCTATGATGTCAAAGTATGGCATGTTATCAAAAAGAAAAAATATCCACTGCCAGTAGCAGGACAACCACCTGCTGATCCTGAAGATATAGATAGGTACACATACGAGTAAATGGTTTTCATTCAAGTTAATGCTAAAGCACGAAACTTGCTTTATAATGCTATAAGTGGAGAAGAGTATAAGAAAATTTCAAGTTGTGATACCGCCAAGGAAATGTGGGACAAACTGGAAGTTAACTATGAAGGAACCAGCAAAGTGAAAGAAACTCGTAAAAACTTGTTGGTTCACGATTATGAACTCTTCTAGATGAAAGAAGGAGAATCATTGAGGAAATGTTTGCAAGATTCAGCAAAATCATTGGCGATCTGAAAGCATTTGGTAAACCTTACTCAAGTGGTGATCAAGTTTGAAAAATCCTAAGAATTATGCATACCACATGGCAGATGAAAGTAGTTACACCTGAATCTCAAGATCTAGACAAACTTTCATATTATGAACTACGAGGAGATCTCATAGCATTTGAGAAAACCCATCTCAAGAAAACGCGTCAGGAAGAAAAGAAGAAAATAGTCGCTTTCAAAACTACACCTCAAGGACCTGAAAATGATATTGATGATGATCCAGAAGCTCTTGAAGAAGAAATTGCAATGGTGTCGAGAAACATGAATGGATTGATGAGAAGATACAGAAACACAAAAAAGGGAAGGATGTCATCTAGACGAACCAGGCAATACAATGAACAAGAAAAAAATGTTAGAAAGTGCTTTGAATATGGAAGGTATGGCCATGTTCAAACTAAATGCCCAGATCTTAAAAGAAAAGTTTCTAGAGGGTTCAATAAAAACAAATCCTTCGGAAGCTGGAGTGATGAAGATAGCACAGAACATGAATAAATAACAAACATGTGCTTCATGACTATTTTGGAAAATGATATGAACAAATATTCTGGTTGCTGGACTGATGAAGATGCATCAGACGATGAATGCAAAGAAGACACTGAAAATTGTTTCATGGCACGTGGTGAAACAAGTCGGGTAAGACCCTATAACTGTGATAGATATGATGAATTGCAGGATATTCTTGACCTTACCCCAAAGGAGTCTAAAAAAATGTTAAATGAATTAAAGAGACTCAATAGGGTAAAATGGACTGGGAAATTAAACTTAATGTCTGTGAAATCGAAAGATATGTGTGTCACGACCCAAAATCTAACCCGTCGTGATGGCACCTAACCCAACCCTCTAGGTAAGTCAAATAAAAATAAAGCACAATATAGTGATAATGATAAGAGTCAAAATGATATAACTGAATTTTATACAACTCCCCAAGGACTGGTACTACAAGTCATGAGCCACTAAGACTTAGAGTTTACACAAACTGAACTAAAATAATTACAACATCTGTTTGGATTGCACATGAACAGAATTAAAATCTAAAGCTACCAAGAACAGGTGAAAGCCATAACTGGAACGCCGGTACATCTTCAATGCCAGCCCTCACCATGCACAGCACCATCAACACCAAGATCTGCACGCAAAGTGTAGAAGTGCAGTATGAGTATAACCGAGCTCATGTACTCAATAAGTATCCTAACTAACCTCAGCGAGGTATAATAAGAAAGAACTATAAATGATACTCACTAACGCATGTGCAAATCATAACTTCAACAAGTATAGAACATACATATGATCAAATTAGGAAAATTACAGGTATAACCGCTTTGATGCTCAAAATTATTATTTTTAATGTGTTTTACTAAGTCATCAATCCATCATATAAAGAAGATATACAAGTACATTAGGCAACAATCGAGGAAATTGCAAATAAGGGTGAAATGCAATAACCAAATAACAGTCAGTTGCGGCGCCCAACCCGATCCAATAACCATAAGCCAATAAGGACTGTTGCAGCGTGCAACCTGATCCAATAACAGTAACCAGCTCTCCCAGAGCTCACATCAACCAGAAACCCGTCGGTTTCTCACAATCCGTGTGTGCACCATCAAGAGAGAAACATAAGAGGGTGATCCTAGAGGATGGATCCGTATCCACATGATGCACTGACAACTAACATCATGCATGGAAAAATCACGTGCTAATAATACTAATCTGCCCGGCGTTGTAACAACCCGAAAAATTTCGAAGTACTTAAGAGTAAAGTCTGGTAAAATTTGCAAAGAAAATAATATTTCATGGTGTCGGACTAGGCTTACGTGTTTGAGGATTGTAGAAATTCCTTGCAAGGAGCTTGCGAGCCGCGGCTCAGACTTTTTCGGTTGAACAATGCACCGAAAAGTAAAGGAAAATATTTGGCGGAACAATGCACAGTTATGCGGACTGCATAGTGACCGCATACACAGACAGTTCTTTTGGCTATTTTGTAACCAATTATGCGATAGATATGCGGTTCGTATATCGGTTATGCGACCGCATATGCAATCGTATACCTAGTTCCAGAGCTTAATTTTTGGGTTTTTAAAACCCGACCCTATTTCGTTAAATACACCCTTTGGGCCATTTTTGAGACATAATCTGATATTCTAGAGTGAGAGAGAGTGTCCTAGAGTGAGAAGGTGTTCTTCAATAATTATTTCATCAATTCTTGCTCAAGTTTTGGAAGATTAAGAAGGGAATCTCATTAGGTCTTCATCCTAGAGGTAAGATTCTACACCCTAAACCCTAATTTCAAAATTTTCTGAAAATGGGTAACTAGCAAGATAATATTTGGGCATTAGAGTTGTTTATTTTACATGCATGTGTTATCAAAGGGTGTAGGAATATTGGTGAGCTAAAAATGATAAAGATTGGGTTGTGGGATGATGGAATTATCCATAAAAGGACCTTGGAACCTTAATGCACACTTAGTGTTTGATAAAATGCTCAAATGAGCTCGAACCATGATCATCTTCCTAATTTTGATTCAATTTGTTATATTTCTACAATAGATTGAAGTTTTTAAAAATTCCGGAACATTTAGAGTGTAAGGAAGCTCAAGTGAGGTATGTTGGCTAAACTCTTCTCTTAGAATTGAATCCCACGATATTCATGTAAATTATGTAAGTTCCGAGAGATTCATTATGAGACTGGCCATTCCGAGTAAGATTGGGTTGAAAGATATATATTCAACAAGAATTCTAAATTCTTTATTCATGTTATGTTACCAATTGAGGATATGTTAAAATACGTGTTGTGCATTAATAATGTTTCGACTTTAAGTCAAGTTCAAATAAAGGCTATTATGCCAAATTTTGTGAAATATCTCTATGTGCCTTAGACTTTAAATTGCTCACATGTGTACTACACACCTTGATTTGAGTTGTATTTGTTGTTGATGATGATAATGAGATTTCAAATTGATAAGATGATCATGAAATACTGAATATGGCCAACGTGCCAAGAATGACCTTATAATTATGGCCATTAGTGCCAATGAAATGAAAAGATGTGAAAGTAATATGAAATGCGATTATTGATATAAAAAGGTTGATGTCTCAAATAAGATAGCCTAGACGGTCGGGTCGTGATCGGACACCATGCCGCACACATGGTGGTGATTGTGCTGGAAATTATAATTGAAATTGTGAATGTGGTCGATGTCCCTAATGGATAGCCTAGCTGACCGGGTCATGATCGGACTCCGTGCTAAAGACGGTGGTATTGATATTGAGATAAATTATGGTTGATGTCTCTACTGAGATAGCCTAGCTGATCGAATCGTGATCGGACTCCGTGCTAAGAGTGAGGTGGTACTCGTTTTATGAATAATGGTATTGTGAATAGTTGTATTGGTATGGTGAATAATGGTACTAGTTTTGTGAATAATGGTATTGTGAATAGTGGTATTGGTATGGTGAATAATGGTACTGGTATTGTGGACAATGGTATATCGATACTAAATATCTCCCAATGTGAGATATGAAAATTAATTTGAACACTGTCTTGATCCTAAATTGAGGTTTGATGTTAATTAAGGCTTTCATTGATATTATGATAATCTTATTTGTATTATTTGTCATTCTATTGAGAGGGTGTTTAGTTATACATACTAGTGCTATTCGACAGTAATAACGTCCCTTTTGTTAGGGGCGCTGCATCTTTCAATGCATATTGGTTAGTGATAGCAGTGCACCTTCTTCCCAGCTGACTTGGTGAGCCCCACTTCATTCCGCGGTCATGAATCTTTTGTACTTTGTGTATTCTGTTTGAGGTATAGCTGTGGCCTTGTTGCCGGCACTATCATTGTACTCTTCTTTATCTATAGAGGCTCCGTAGACATAGTGTGGGTTGTGTATTGGTGCTGGGAAAGACAAACTATGCTATGTTGTGGTTGTATTACTTATCCATTTGAGACTTTAAAAATGGTGAAACTTATGGTAAGAAATTGAAAATTGCAGGCACGACAACTTTATTGTTTAATTAAGGAAAATATATATTCTCTTTATTCATGAATGAATTTGGGTAGAAGGAATCTAACAGGCTTGCTCGATTGGGTTCACTTGGTTGAGCGCCGGTCGCGCTCCTCGGTTTTGGGGCGTGACTCGCGTGGTCACAAGCATAACAACACAATCCGTCAGCATGGTCACACGCACCCATTCCAAATCATATCACACAGAAGCAAGTATACAAGAGCACATGTATATGATGGATAATATCAGATTCCATGCTCTTGGACTAGTATAATAACATGCTAAAGTGTTGGCATGTGCAATATCATAGCTAAAGTCGGCAATTTATAACAAAAATAGAAATTACCAAGTTTATTCAGGGAATTAACCTCTTTGTAACCTCTAGCATGGCTCAGATAGTTCACAACAATAATACAAATATGAGAACTTTATAGCTTAAAGCTTAACATTCAACTCTAGGCATATCATAGCCTAAGCATTACCCCAAGCATGGATAAATACCCTGGAGTTCGAACATGGGATCAAACCCCACACATATATGCAACCATAGCACGTAGCTATAACAAATAAGTCAGGAAACTAGTTCCTCAACCAAGTTTAGATAGGGTACTTACCTCAAACAAGACAAGACAAATACCGAGCAAGCCAAACGACACTCTAGAAATGCCTCCGTGCGTAACAACCTCCGAACGGCTCGAAACTAACTAAAAGCAACTCAAAAACATCAAATAATGTCTAAGGAAACAAACCCAATCGATAAAGGCTGAATCTTTAATCAAAAGTCCAAAGTTAATCAAATAGTCAAACTCGATCCTACACCTCAGTACCCAACAAAACTCATAAAATCTGACAACACATTTGAATACGAGTCCAACCATACAAATTTCACTCAAATTGGACTCTGAATCAATGATCAAAACTCAAAAATTCACTTTAGGAAAGTTTACACAAAAATCCTCCAATTTCTCTATTGAAATCATCAATTAAATACCAAAATTGAAGATGGAATCACGAAATATAATCAAAAACCGAGTATAAAATACTTACCCCAATACATGAGGTAAATATCGCCTCCAAAATCGCTAGAATCCGAGGTCCTCAACTCAAAATATGACCAAATGAACAAACCCTCGATATTATATAACATCTGCCCAGCATTTTCGCAAGTGCGACTTCACGCACCAGCTTGACCTTTCGCTTTTGCGCCCCCCTCGCCCACATTTGCGGCCCCACACCTACGCCAAAAGTTCTACAGGTGAGGTAACACCAGGTATTAGAATACTTAGCAAATCTAACATGAATCCAAAATGGTCCAAATCAATCCGAAACACACCCGGCCTCCTCGGGACCCCCTCCGAACATACAAACAAGTCCCAAAACATAACACGGACTTAATCAAGGCTTCAAATCACGCATAACAATATCAAAACCACGAATAGCACCTCATATCAAACTTAATGAACTTTTGAACTTTCAACTTCCAAAAATCGTGTTGAACCATATGAAATCAACTCGGAATGACCTCAAAATCTTCACACATGTCCCAAATCACATAACGAAGATATTCCAATTCCCGGAATCACAATATGAACCTGACACCATCAAACTTATGAACATTCCAAACCTCAAATTGCCAACTTTCACCAATTAGTGTCGAAACCTTCTAGAAACATCCAAATACAAATCCGGTCATACGTCCAAGTCCAAAATTACCATCCGGACCTAACGAAATTGTCAAAACTTTGATCTGGGGTCAAATACACAAAAGTCAATCTTGGTCAACTCTTCCAACTTAAAGCTTCCTTGTTGAGAATCATTCTTCCAAATCAATCGCGAAACACTTGAAAACCAAAACCGACAATTCACACAAGTCATAATACATAATATGAAGCCACTCAAGACTTCAAATAGTTGAATGGAATGCAAATTCTCAAAACGATCAGTCGGGTCGTTAAATTCTCCCCCACTTAAATATACGCTCATCCTCGAATGTGCCAAGAGTCGTTCCAAAGCAGTCAAATCACTATATAATCTTATTATGCTGATACTGGGGGTGATCCCACATCACCCCAATCCATATAAGTCCCTCAACTCAACATAACCAGAGATGTTTCCTTTAACCTTAGCCCATAAACCTTAGAACCCAAATTTCCAACATCCAGAATTCCTTACAAGACCTGAATCTCGCATCTACACACTATATTAGTCTGGACAAGCTAAATCAAGCCATAACCATAACCCAAGATGAAATAACATGATATTCCACATGACTCGCATACTCGTAGCAATAATTCCTAATCACAATACTTGCTCAAAAACAAACCCGGTATCGATAATGAACCTCATATAAAATAAAAATTCATTTAAAACCTTTATACAGTGCCGATGATAAAATAAACACACGAAAACTCATAACCACTCATCAGATCAACAAGTCTTGGAGCTCTCTCTCGTCAGACAAGAACCAAAGCCAAATTCTAAGCCGACTTCTGGCATTATTCTTCCAAACATACAGTAATCAAATCCGATAGTACTCCTTCAAGGTCCAATGACCTCATCTCATCAAACAAAACCACTCTATTAACATGCCACACCAATACAACTTAAAGCCACAAATTGTGCAATCCGTGCACCTATAAGCAACAATTCAAATGTACTCAACATGGAAAATGACTCAAATGAGAGAACCATCCTGCAAGCTCAACAAGCACCGCCACAACCCAATGCTATGAACCCATCACTCATGGTAGAACCAAGAGACACGAATCAATCGCAAAGGATCATATCCCAACATAACTCACTACAATGCGTGACCCATCCAAACATCTTATAAGATTCGCGCGAGACAACCTCTCTGCTGAGATCAGCCAGCTTAAAGGAGAACTTCAGTGCTGAGCGGCTTCCCCAAATAACACAATGTACCACTCCCCGAAAAAACCATAACTAAGGTATCATCCAACATTCAACACCTTAATAACCATATTTCTCGAATGCCACTACAAGACCCAAACAAAACCGCATCATGTGTTCCTATAACCAATAGATCACAACCCATCGTAGCATAGAAGAGTAACACATAGAACATATCAAAACTCAAACAAGCTCAACTCTAACTGAATGACACACCCCCTCAACACTAATAGTTCTGAGTCAACCCATTTGACCCGATGTAGAATACACATCCTCCTCGAACCCCCTATCAAATCCGATCATCCCCAAATAGATAAATATCCCTCCAAAAGTCCAAAATGACCTAACCATAATACATATCATTAGCTGTCTAACTTTGGCTATACCTTCTCGGTCCGTAACCAAGGAATAATCTGCCTCTAAAAACTTCCCATCTCTAAATCCCTAGAATACCAGAATCACCATATCCAATCCCAACTCGACCACTCAACTGACTGACGCATACTTACTACTCAAACATTCCACGAGAAATACTTTGATAATTTTTTCGTGCCACAAAGCAAATTATGAAATGCGCACCCTTCTCAGGAAATACCAAGTAGTACTAGCACTCACCTAAACATATGGAGCCGCCCATGTTTCCTAAGAACTTATGACCTTCCCTTCAAAACTAAATCACAAACGTGTACATGCAAATCACATTCCCACACGACGCACCACATCTATCATGCCATCATATGAAAATACGATAACCACATTATCAACAATGATTCATAAATAGATTACATACCCGATCAGTCATAAACCTTCCACTTGGTCCCATCTAGGAGAAAATCATGACACGCCACATACCCCTCGTACCTGTAGATAATATCCATCTCAGGTTGTGGCAGAAATCATCGAGAACACTTCGAAACCCATTTGCACATAACCAAGTCATTAAAACTAAATCCCTCTAACTCAACCAGGTCACGCAAGTCACCAAACCCAAGAGTATTTCCACAAAACACATGTAGAGATGTCATGTCCCAAAATCGAGGAGTGCGACCAACGCTCAACCGACCCGGCCGAGTAAGCCTATTAGATTTTCTTCTACCCAAATTCATTCATGAATAAAGAGAATATATATTTTCATTAATCAAACTATAAAGTGATCATGTTTGCAATACCAATTTCTTACCATTAGTTACTTCATTTTAAAGTCTCAATTTCACACACAGTTTTCATAATATGAAGTGGAAATAGAAATTCAAACACAACATAACGAGTTTGACTTCCCCAATACCAATATACAACCCATACTATGTCTACGGAGCCTTTATAGATAAAGAAGAGTACAATGATAATGCCGGCAATAAGGCCCCGACTATACCTCAAACAGAGTACACAAAGAACAAAAGATACATGACCTCATGATGAAGTGGGGCTCATCAAGTCAGTTGGAAGAAGGTGTATGCTATCACTGATCAATATCTCCTGTTGTGGAACCACCTGCATCCATTTAAAGATGCAGTGCCCCCGGCAAAAAGGGATATTAGTACTATCGAATAGCACTAGTATGTATAACAAAACACCCTCTGAATAGAACAAATAATATTACAAGGAGGAATAATCATAAAATCAATGAAAGTCTCGAACAATACCAAAAAATCAAGTTTCACGTAAATTCCCATATTTTTAGATTGGTGATTCTTAGCACCGATATACCATTGTTCACAATACCATTATTCACAATATCAATACCATCGTACTCTAAGCACGGAGTCCGATCATGACCCGATCATCTAGGCTATCTCATTAGAGATATCAACCACTATCACAATTTCAATTACAATTTCCAACACAATCACCACCATGTGTGCGGCATGGTGTCCGATCACGACCTGATCGGCTAGGCTGTCTTATTTGAGACATCAACCTTTTTATATCAATCAATCTTATCCCATAATACTTTCACATCTTTTCATTTCATTGGCACTAGTGGCCATAATTATAAGATCATTCTTGGCACGTTGGCCATATTCAGTATTTCATGCTCACCTTATCAATTTCAAATATCATCCTCATCATCAACAACAAACACAATTCAAATCAAAGTGTGTAGTACACATGTGAGCAATTTAGAATCTAATGCACATACAGATATTTCACAAAATTTGGATAATAGCTTTCATTTGAACTTGACTTAAAGTCAAAACATTATTAATACACAGCCCATATTTTAACACATCCTCAATTGGTAACATAACATGAATAAAGCATTTGGAATTCTTGTTGAACATATATCTTTCAGCCCAATCTTACTCGGAATAGCCAATTTCATAATGAATCACTTGGGACTTATATAATTTACATGAATATCGTGGGATTCAATTCTAAGAGAAGAGTTTAGCCAACATACCTCAATTGAGATTCCTTAAACTCTAAAATGTTCCGGAATTCTTAGCAACTTCAATCTATTTTAGAAATATAACAAATTGAACCAAAATTAGGAAGATGATCATGGTTCTAGCTCATTTGAGCATTTTATCAAACACTGGGTGTGCATAAGGTTTCAAGGTCCTTTTATGGAGGTTTTCATAATCCCACAACCCATTTTTTACCATTCTTAGCTCAACAATCTTCTCACACCCTTTGATATCACATGCATACAAGATGAACAACTCTTGTGCCCAAACATTATCTTGCTAATTATCCATGTTTTAGATAAATGTCGAAATTAAGAGCTAGGGTGTAAAATCTTACCTCTAGGATGAAGACCAAGTGAGTTTTCCTTCTTAATCTTCCAAGATTTGAGCAATAATTGAAGAACAATTATTGAGGAACACCTTCTCACTCTAGGACACTCTCTCTCACTCTAAAATGTTAGATTTTTTGTCAAAATGGTACAAATCGCCTATTGAACAAAGTTGGGTTGGGTTGTAAAAACCCAAAAATGAAGCTCCGGAACAAGGTCTGCGATCGCATAATTGATATGCGGTCCGCATATTGGCCGCGTAATTTGGCCTCCAAAAGCATGTGCTCACACAACAGAAGATACCGAGCCTAAGCTGCGGTCTAAACCTGGCCTCAAGTCCTCTAAACTGTCCCATGACCAAAACACAAAAAACGCATCTCGTACCTCATCCATGGAATAACAAGTTGTCAATGCACAGCTGATACCGAGCGCTCACATACGCATGCGAGTTAGTGGAAGGAATTAAAAGAGGTACGCTTCAAGCTGAATCAATGTCGCACGATAAGGAAATAAAGATGGAAAGTTTATCCTAAATGACCTGTAGCCTCTCTATCACGCCCCAAAACCTAGGAGCGCGACTTAACCGGATGAACCCGACCAAGCAAGCCTATTAGATTTCATTCTACCCAAACTCATCCACGAATGGAGATAATACATATTTTCATTAGTTAGACAAAAAGGTATTCATGTCTACAATACCAATTCATTACCAATAGTTTCATCATTTTTAAAGTCTCAAATGGACAAATAATACAACCATAACATAACATATTTTGACTTTCCCAGCACCAATACACAACACATGCTATGTCTACGGAGACTCTATTGATAAATAAGAGTACAATGATAATGCCGGCAACAAGGCCCTGGCTATACCTCAAATAAAATACACAAAGTACAAAAGACTCATGACCTCGGGATGAAATGGGGCTCACCAAGTCGAATGGGAAGAAGGTGTACTACTATCACTGATCAATATCTCCTGCTGTGGAACCACCTGCATACATTTAAAGATGTAGCGCCCCCCGGCATAAGGGATGTTAGTACTGTCGAATAGCACTAGTATGTATAACTAAACACCCTCTCAATAGAATGACAAATAATACAACCAAGATTATCATAATGTTAATGGAAGCTTTAATCAACATCAAACCTCAATTTAGGATCAAGACAGAATTTCAATTAATTTCCATATCTCACATTGGGACATTTTTAGTATTGATATACCATCGTCCATGATACCATTATTCACAATACAAGTACCACCGTACTCTCAGCACGAAGTCTGATCACGACTCGATTGGCTAGGCTATCTCATTAGAGACATCAACCACAATTACTCTCAATATCAATACCACAGTCTTTAACACAAAGTCCGATCACGACCCGATCAGCTAGGCTATCCATTAGGGACATCGACTACAATCACTATTTCAATTATAATTTCCAGCACAATCACCATCATGTGTGCGACATGGTATCTGATCACGACCCGACCGGCTAGGCTGTCTTATTCGAGACATCAACCTTTTTATATCAATCATCGCATTTCATATTACTTTCACATCTTTTCATTTCATTGGCACTAATGGCCATAATTATAAGATCATTCTTGGCACGTTGGTAGTATTTAGTATTTCTTGCTCACCTGTTCACTTTCTAACATCAACATCATCAACAACAACAACAATAATTCAAATCAAGGCATGTAGTACACATGTGAGCAATTAAGAGTCTAAGGCACATAGATATTCTTCACAAAATTTGGCATAATAGCCTTCGTCTGAATTTAACTTGAAGTCGAACATTTCTAATGCACAGCCCATATTTTTAACACATCCTCAATTGATAACATAACATAAATAAAGCATTTGGAATACTTGTTTAACATATATCTTTCAACTCAATCTTACTCGGAATAGCCAATTTTATAATGAGCCACTTGGGACTTACATAATTCACATAAATATCGTGGGATCCAATTCTTAGAGAAGTGTTTAGCCAACATACCTCAATTGAGCTTCCTTAAACTCTAAAATATTCCGAAATTCTTAGCAACTTCAATCTATTGTAGAAATATAACAAAATGGACCAAAATTAGGAAGATGATTATGGTTCTAGCTCATTTAAGCATTTTATCAAACACTAGGTGTGCATTAAGGTTTCAAGGTCCTTTTATGGAAGATTCCATCATCTCACAACCCAATCTTTACTATTTTTAGCTCAACAATCTTCCTACACCCTTTGATAACACATGCATGTAAAATAAACAACTCTCATGCCCAAATATTATCTTGCTAATTACCCACTTCTAGACAAAATTCGAAATTGAGGGTTAGGGTGTAGAATCCTACCTCTAGGATGAAGACCTAGTGAGTTTCCCTTCTTAATATTCCAAAACATGAGCAAGAATTGAAGAATAATTTGTTGATTAACACCTCCTCACTCCAGGGCACTCTCTCTCACTCTAAAATATCATAAATGAGCTCAAAATGGTCTATGGGGTGTGTTTTAACGGAATTGGGTCGGGTTTAAAAACCCCAAAAATGAAGCCCCGGAACAGGTTATGCGATCGCATAATCAATATGCAGACCGCATATCGGTCACATAATTGGTGACCAAAATGATCAAAAAAATTTTTGTGTCTGCGGTCACTATGCGGTCCGTATAACTGTTCTGCGGTCGCATAATAACCACATAATAGTTCTCAACACGTAAAACCAATTCAGCACCACGAAACATTATTTTCTTTTGCAAAATTTTACGGGGCGTTACATTATCCCCCACTTAGGATCATTCGTCCTCTAATGAGGGTAAAAATCTATTATTAGCATCTTATGAAACTCAGTTTTCATACCACACACTAGCAGCCCCAAATTTGACTAACTCCCTAAATTTCCAAATATTTCGCCAGAGTTTCCTTTGTAACAAGGCCTATCCACCTGTCAAAAAGCCCCAGGAACATATCCTTAAACCATATACATAATCCAACTACGTAACATAACACAGATAACACGAATTGTGGCCTCACAAGCAATTATATTACCAGAACGAAACACCCTTAACACCAAATGTACAAGTCATACATAAATCATAGAAAATATCTTTTAGCATTTTCATAAGGCACAACTCATAATTACATGGTTATTTAAATAAATAAGAATACTTTTTCTTCATTTCTTCCACGGCCTCCCAAGTAGCCTTTTCAACCTGTTGGTTTCGCCATAACACTTTCACGGATGCAATTTCTTTGTTTCTCAACTTTCGGACTTGCCGATCAATAATAGATACTGGAATCTCTTCATAAGTCAATTCTTCATTTACCTCAATAGTCTCAACCGGAATAATGACTGTCGGGTCTCCAACTACTTTCTTCAACATAGACAGATGAAACATCGGGTGTACTAATGACATCTCAGGTGGTAACTCAACCTTGTACGCCACCTCACCGATCCTCTGAATGATTTTGTACGGTCCGACATACCTCGGACTCAATTTCCCTTTCTTACCAAATTGCATTACCCCTTAATGATTTTAATGTTTCCCATGGCCTTATGCACGAGGTATGGCCCTATCAACTTTGCTTCACTAATTTCGAACCACCCAATGGGATATCTACATCTCCTACCATATAAAGCCTCGAACGGTGCCATCTGATGCTACCATGATAGCTATTGTTGTATGCAAATTCTATGAGTGGTAAATAATTATCCCAGCTACCTTTAAAGTCTAGAACACAAGCAAGCAACATATCCCTAAGCGTTTGCATAGTCCGCTTTGCCTGCCCGTTAGTCAGCGGGTGAAAGGATGTACTAAGATTCACCTGAGTACCCAAACCTTGCTGAAATTTCTTCCAAAAATTAGCTGTGAATTGTGCTCCCCGATCAGAAATGATGGAAACTGGGGTGCCATGCAACCTGACTATTTCTTTGGTATACAATTGAGCATACTACTCCACTGTGTGGGTAGACTTAACCGGCAAAAAGTGTGTTGATTTCGTAAGTCGATCCACAATCACCCAAATTGAGTCAAACTTGCGCGGAGTGCATGGTAATCCTACCACAAAGTCCATATTAATCATTTCTCACTTCCACATTGGAATTTCTATGTTCTGTGCCAACCCACCAGGTCGTTGGTGTTTGTCCTTCACTTGCTGACAGTTTGTACACTTCGCCACAAATTCCGCTACATTTCTCTTCATATCATTCCACCAATAGACTTCCTTAAGATCACGATATATTTTCGTAGAACATTGGTGCACGGAATACCTAGAAGTGTGAGCTTAAGTCATAATTCTTTCAAGGAGACCATCCACATTTGGAACACATCGTCGCCCTTGGTACCTTAGTGTACCATCATCCATGGCAGGAGAAAAGGCCATGGTCTTATGTTTATGAATCCCCTCTTTCAATTGCACCAACAATGGATTGTTGTATTGCTTCTCTTTGACTTCCACAACAAGCGATGATTCGGCCCTATTTTGCACAATTACCCCTCCTTTACTAGAGTTCGTAAGGCGAACTCCAAACCTAGCCAATCGATGAACTTCCTTGGCCAATGGCCTTTGATATGCCTCCAAGTGTGCTAAGCTACCCATAGATTTTCGGCTAAGAGCATCCGCCACAACATTAGCCTTCCCCAGATGGTATAAAATATCAATGTCATAATCCTTGAGTAATTCAAGCCATCTTCTCTGCCTCAGATTCAATTTCTTCTATTTGAAATATATTAAAGGCTCTTATGGTCCGTGAATATATCCACATGGACCCCATATAAATAATGACGCCAAATTTTTAATGCAAATACCACTGCCGCAAGTTCTAAATCATGTGTTGGATAGTTCTTTTCATGATTCTTGAGTTGCCTAGAAGCATAAGCTATCACCTTCTCATGTTGCATTAATACACACCCAAGCCCGATTCTTGAAGCATCACAATATACCACAAATCTGTCTATACCCTCTGGTAGATTCAATACCGGTGTCGTAGTCAATCTTGCTTTCAACTCCTGAAAACTCTTTTCACAAGCATCTGACCATTGGAATATAATTTTCTCCTGCGTCAATTTAGTCAATGGAGAGGCAAGAGTAGAAAACCCCTACACAAACTTTCTGTAATATCTAGCTAAGCCTAAGAAACTATGAATCTCTGTTGGAGTTGTAGGCCTCGGCCAATTTTTCACAGCTAAAATTTTCTGAGGATCAACCTTAATCCCCTCACTAGATTCTACATAACCCAATAATATGACCGATTCAAGCCAAAATTCACACTTTGAAAACTTTGCATATAACTGGTATTGATGTAGGGTTTGCAAAACTACCCTAAGATGATCAGCATGGTCTTCTCGACTTCGTGAATATTCAAGAATATCGTCAATAAACACTATCACAAAAGAGTCGAGGAATGGCTTTAAACTCGATTCATAAGATCCATGAAAGATACTGGGGCGTTTGTTAGCCCAAAAGACATCACCAAAAATTCAAAGTGCCTATATCGGGTTCTAAAAGTTGTTTTCGGAATATCCCGCTCCCTGATCTTCAATTGGTGACACCTGGATCTTAAATCAATCTTGGAGAAGTACCTAGCACCTTGCAATTGATCAAGAAAGTCATATATCCTTGGTCGTGGGTACTTATTCTTGATTGTGACCTTATTAAGCTGCCGATAATCAATACACATTCTCAATGACCCATCTTTCTTACTTACAAAAAGGACCGGTGCGCCCCAAGGAGACACACTTGGCCGGATAAAACCCTTTTTCTAACAAATCTCTCAATTGTTCCTTTAGCTCCTTCAATTCTATCGGTGCCATTATGTAGGGTAGAATAGATATAGGATGTGTTTATGGCATCACATCAATCCCAAAATCAATCTCTCTGTCTGGTGGGATCCCAGGGAGTTCATCCGAAAAGACTCCCGGAAATTCATTCACAACAGGAACGGACTCAAGCGTAGGTGCCTCAGCATAGGTGTCTGTAACTCGGACTAATAGTAAATACACCCCTTGTTGATCATTTTCGTGTCCTTAAGGTAATAAATAAACCTACCCTTCAGCACTACATCATCACCCTTCCACTCAAAAACTGGCTCGTTTGGAAATTCGAACCTAATAGTCCTGGTTCGGCAATCAAGCTTGGCAAAACAAGAATAAAGCTAATCCATCCCCATTATCACATCAAAATTGACCATTCTCAATTCAATAAGATCGGCCACAGTGTCCCGACCACGCAACGTGACAACACAATCCCTATAAACCCGCGCGGCCAAAATAGACTCACTAATCAGAGTAGATACAGAGAACGGCTCATAAAGTTGTTCTGGTTATATCCCAAATTCCATAGCAGCATAAGGTGTGACATATGACAAAGTGGAACCGGGATCAATAAAAGAATATACATCATGAGATTGGACAGTCAATATACCTGTGACAACATCTGGAGAAGCCTCTAAATTCCGGCGACCCCTCATGGCATAGAAATGGCCGGATCCTCCCGAACTCTGTGCTCCACCCCTAGCTGCACCATGCCCTGCGGGTGTTGGACTGCCTCGAGTTGGAGAAGGTGTTGCAGATGTAGTAGCTGTAGAACTGGCTGGCTGTGCCATGCCCCTACCCGCACCCTGGCGGGACGAACGACAATCCCTCTGAATGTGACCCTTCAATTCACATCCGTAGCATATTGGTAAGTCCATATAGCATATTCCTAGGTGCATCTTTCCACACCTAGGACATGGGGGTCTCCTCTACTGCTGGAATCTACCACCATGACGACCTTACTGATATGAGCCCTTGTTGCCCTGATTGGGCCTGAAACGACTCTACTGCTGACTGGGCCCTGATGGCGGTGCACTAGCCGAAGACTGAGCAAAGGACTGGGATGGCCCTAACGACCCTCCCCTGAATGTTGACCTGCTACCACCAGAAGAACCACCAAAGTTGCCCACAGACCGGGCCTTATTACTACCCTCTCGCTCCATTTTGTTACTTAATTTGCGGGTCTCTATGGCTTGAGCGATGTCACCATCTTTCCATAGTTCATATCAGAATTTAACGCAGCTGTAGCAGCCTCATTAATTACCAAGGGACTAAGTCCCTGCACAAAGCGACGCACTCTAGCCTCCATAGTGGGCAACATGTAAATAGCATACTTAGACAGGTATGGACGTCATAATACCAATTTGCAAGACTCTACTAGACACTTGCTCATGACTCGTAGAATCTATGAACCTAGAGCTCTGATACCAATTTATCACTACCCAAAATTTAACCCGTCGTGATGGAACCTAATCCAACCCACTAGGTAAGCCAAATAACAATAAAACACAATATAGTGATAATGATAAGAGTCAAAAATAAAATAACTGAATTTTACACAACTCCCCAAAAACTAGTAGTACAAGTCATAAGCTACTAAGACTTAAATTTTACAAAATCTGAACTGAAATAATTACAACATATGTTTGGATTGTACATGAAAAGCATTAAAATCTAAAGCTACCAAGGACAAGTGATAGCCATAACTGGACCGCAGGTACATCTTCAATGTCAGCCCTCGCCATGCACAGAAGTATCAACACTAAGATCTGCACAGAAGGTACAAAGGTATAGTACGAGTACAACCGACCCCATGTTTGAGCACCTAATTTTAGGTGTGACATCATGTACTCAATAAATATCCTAACTAACCTCGGCGAAGTACAAGAGCAAGAACTATAAATGATACTCACCAATGCCTATACAGTTCATAACCGCTTTGACGCTCAGTATTTGTCTCCACACAGTCCATTATAAATATCATTAATTATGTATGTACATTCATTATGGAATAAATGATGCAAAATAACACATTAACCTTTATGTGCAAAAATACTCCTTAAGCAATGGAAAGGAAGAATTGAAGAATCAAGACAAAAAAAGGAGTAGCGAAAAATCAAATGCAAAATCAATGAGGGATTTGGTAGAAGATCAAGGAGGATTTTATAGGAAGGACCTTAATCAAAGTAAATCAAGGGCACGAACCTATACACTGGAGATTCCTCCATCTAAGGATGTCAATCGAAGGCGGAATCAAGGGATTTGATTTGATACTTCAAATAAAGGGAATATCTGCTCAATAAAGAAAAAATACAATTAAGACCATAAGTCAAGGCAAATCAACGAAAGCAATATCCTATTCTTGGAAAGAATCAATCTATTATTCCTCCTAAGATTAACTCCCTTGAGTTTGCAACCTCTCAAGATTTACAAGACAAGAAGACCTCACAGAGTATAAATACTCATTGTACCAGCTTGGAACGGACATACTTTGATCGAACAACTATCAAATCTTTTTGTTCTACTCCAAACAAATATTGTAGTGTACTCTAGATCTACTATGTAACTAGGGAGAGAAGAAAGAGACAAAAATCACTGGTGAGGCATTTTATCAAGAAGCGAGACATAATATAGTGACTAAGTTATTGGTGTAAAACTACATCAACTATCTTGTATCGAGAAACTTCAAATACTGAAAGAGAATACCCTTGCAACCCACGGGGACTGGACGTAGGATTCACATTGAATCCGAACCAGTATAAAAATCCTGGTGTCTTTAATTCCTGTATTTTTACTTTGATGTCTTTACTTTGGTAAATAGTCAACTACTTAGGATACAAAAAGAAAAATCGACAATTCACCCCCCCTCTTGTACTTTCAATATATATATATATATATATATATATATATATATATATAAGTACGAAGACCTTTAGGTAAAGTTACTAAAATATCCTTCAAAAGTTAGATGACCAAACTACCCTCTAAATTTAAACACCCTCTTCCTTGCTTAAAAAATTGAAGAATAATATGAAGAGTTATTTGCATTGAATAACTCAGTAAAAGACCACGTTCAATCCACTAAAATCTAATACAAACATAAATATAATGGGAACGAAGGGGCGGAAGTTAGGGAAGAAAAGAAGAGAAAAACCCATAGATTCTGTGGATTAGCTTGTGCAGGACATAATTTTACTCTCAACCTCTTTTTGATGGTTGAAGTCTCATACTGCAAATTTATTGTGTAAACATTCTTTTATTGTTCTCATTTTTTAAGGAGACTTTTCAAATGTATTCTTAATCACTTTATTTTTTTCAGTTATGACATTAACTCTTAAAAAAGCAAATTTGGTGGATCAATACATATTTTTTTCATCTTAAATTATATGGTATTTCAATTCTTCAGGTGAGAAAAATAAAGAGGGCGAGTGAGGTGTGACTTTATTGTTGACAACCAAATCTTTTGTGTTTTTATTTTTATTTTTGCAATTTGTACTATAGATATCACAAGGTAAAATTTTCAATGGATTTTGATCTTATCCAACTACACTCGAATGTGGAGTGACTGTTAAGTCCAAAATTAGGAAGAACAAATAAAAATTAGAGGAGGTCGGTACTGGAATCTTCATGTTAACAAAAGAGTGCTAGAATTATTATTTGTCAATAGTAAGGGAGTAATTGTTCTGACATGTATTACATAAATTTACTATCTTAGTGAAATATGCTGAAATTAGTAGATGATCGAGCGGAATCTGCCAATAAGAGGAAAATAAACTAGAACTAAGGATTATTTAAAAAAGGCCAAATACATAAAATACCACCTGATTTTGTAGTCAAATCCCTAACACGCGTGTTGACTACGAGAATAACTTTGTATGCCTAACCTTTCAAAAGTGTGTCTATGATACCTTTTTTGACCCATGACAAGCGCGTGTTTTACATCGAAAGTAGGCGAGTGAATAATTAAAAAAATGCATTTGAAGCCTCATTTTAGCGCCGCGTAGTTTTATTTTCTCCATTTTTTTCTATCATCATCTTTGAACATAAATAAACAAGGAACAGCAATGGTGAAGAAATCACCAAAGAAGAAACCGAAGAAAACCCAACAATGATTAAGAAACCTTACATCTCGATTTCTTGACTCGCAAATCCAAGTCATTATGCATCGGGTTAGTGAAAATTGATTCAAAATCAACCTCAAAAAGTCACCGTTTCTAGGTGAAAGTGTAATTTTTTAGTAATTGTCGGTCTGGTTTTCTCGGGTATCGGAGGAATTGCCATCTCTGGGATTTTGTAATTAAAAGAAGTTAGAGTTTGAAATCCATCATCAAAGCTTGTTTGAATGATTGTTTCTGTTTGTTTTTTTTCCAGTGTTTTCACAAATTTTGGGTTTAGTTATCTTTTTTCATCTTTTTCTGATCAATTTTTGGTCAAGCTTTCAGCGTTCTTGTCCCTTTTCCGGCGATGAAAATTAGTTTTATGGCCATCGATGGATCTGGAGAATTATTGGGAAGATAATGAGGACAGAGGGTGGGCTGCAGAGGGAAGTCGGCGTGCAAGTAATGCTGGAGGAGGAGCCAATGTGGAGGGGGGGATTGGGGAAGATGATAAACCCAGGGGGTGGGGGTATAGGGGAAGACGCATAGCAAAACAAATTTTAACGTTGTAAATTGGGGTTTGTTTTAAGTGTATATATTTTTTTTAGTTACTACACGTGTCATATTTGGATTGGCACGTGTAATTCAAACTCTATAAGAAGAAGTGGTCAAGCACCGAAGAGGTGTGTCATAGACATACTTTTGAAAGGTTGAATGTGCAAAGTTATTCTTGTGATCAACACGTGCGTAATAGGGATTTGACTACTAGGTCATGTGGCATTTTATGTATTTTGCCTTTGAAAAAATAACTTTATACATCTCCATGCAACTAATAATTCAAACAAATGCTCTTGAAATGTGCATATCGTTAAATATTTGTGTTTGATGTGAAATTTTTAATAGTGATGATATAGAATCACGTGCAAAGTATGGTAAGTTCGGTCATTTTGTGCATTCAGCTAGATGTTATGTGAATTATGTGATCAGGGATTCTTTTCTCCATGAAAATTGAAATAACCACTTAAAAATAAACATAGTTTTTGTAATAGCATTTGGAAATGAAAACGTTCTTCAATAGCAGTCCTTCCTGCGCAAAAAAAAAAAAAAAAAAAAAAAACCCAAATAGCTTATGGCAAATCGAACATTAAATACGTCGCACTCCCACTTCTTTGGACCTGTTTTAACTACGAAATTTGTGATTCTTCATTGCAAAAGATTCTAACACAAAGAATAAACCATTTGTTCTATTCTCTCCATTTCTTTTACTTTCCTATACTTGTATAGCGTGCATTATGATATGACGTGTGACTGACTAAAAGGAGGACACGTGGAATCCAAGATGAAATGGCTGAGGATCAAACGCAGTAACTGCGCTTGTCACCGAAACGGATAACGTTCATAAAAGTATATTTAATGCTCTGTGCCCCGTAGAATTTACTAAGGAATATTCTACAACATTAAGAACGACGGTCTGTTATAAAAAAATTGGCATTTACGCTCAACGTTACATATTCATCAATGACCCTCATAATTGACATTAAAGGAAGACACGATCCTAGGACCTTCTTCCCTAGACATAGCTATAAATAGTGATATCAGTTATCATTGTAAAGGACACGAAATTTCTCGCAAAAACATATATTATATTCTATACAAAGCTTTATACAATTGCACTCTCTTGCTTTTTGATCCCATCATTGCTGTGTTCGGAAGCTGTGTTCACGGAATCACTATCTTATCTATTTCATCTACATTCGAAGGCTAAGTACTGCATATTTCTTCGATTATTATATTATTTCAGGATTAAATTAGTTCACTTGTATATAAATCACGTATAAATTCAACTGAACAATTCTACGGGTAAAGAGTTTGGCGCCCACCGTGGGGCCTAGACAGTCATGCAATTAAATTGATCCTTGCCTCTTTTATTAACGTGTTTAAACTATTTTTGTCTTAGAAAAAATCGCAAAAAATGGCAGATACCACTGTTAACGATGCACACAACCCCGAAATTCGAGGGGATCAACCTCATTTCGAGGACTCAATCAGTGACACCCACAATGAGGGGAATGACGCCACGCTGGTGCATAACAGACGGTACCCTCGACATCTTCGGGAAAGAACTCTCAATGATGTTGACGAGGAGTAAGTAGCGGATGCTGTGAGGATCCTGCAAGAACAACAAGCAATCATTTTAGGCCATCTCGCGCGGCAGGATCAGGTTATGACGGAACTGAAGCAGGCGCTATCAGGTGCTTCGAATAATGCGAATAGGCGCGATCTGATTCCTCCCGTTGTTCTCGCAAACCAAACAACACAGAGAATCGATAACAACACTCCCAGGGGTGAAGTCGGCTCCGGTGGGGCTGGAGGGAGCATATCAGGTCTTAACAATGAGAACGATTCATTCAAAGATGAGCTTTTACGGTTCATGAGGGAAGTAAACGTCCGCATGGATCAAATCCCGGGCACACCACTAGTATTGAAAGGCCCGAACTCGAAGAAGTATGTTCAATTATCATACAAGCCAAGTACGGCACCAGTACTAATCCTGAAGCATTTCAAAATGCCTAAAGTTCCAAAGTATGATGGAACTTCAGACCCACAGGAACATATTACCACCTACACAACGGCGGTGAAACAAAATGATCTAGCTCCTCACGAAATTGAATCTGTGTTACTAAAAACATTTGGCGAAACCCTCATGAGGGGAGCCCTAACGTGGTATTCATTACTGCTCGAGCAATCCATAGATTTCTATGAGATGCTCGCGGATTCTTTCATTAAAGCTCACGGCGAGGCTAGAAAGGTGCATGCCCAAAAGGCCGACATATTCAGAATCGCACAAGGAGAATCGGAATTGTTACGAGGGTTTGTCACCCGGTTCAAGAAAGAAAGAATATTGCTCTCGGCGGTCCCGGATGAATGGACAGCTGAAGCATTCACCAAAGGATTGAATCCGAGAAGTTCAGATGCTTCCCGTAAGCTGAAGGAGAGCCTGCTTGAGTTTCAAGCAACAACCTGGGCAGATGTTCATAACCGGTACGAGTCGAAGATAAGAATTTAAGATGACCAGGTCAGTTTTACATCATCGGCCAAAGGACGGGAGAAGAGTAGAGAAAAATCAAAGGAAGAATACGATGTGGATAGGCGGACTACGAGGGGTGAGTGTTTTCCCTACGAGCGTACCGAAGGCCGTGGCAGAAATTTTTGAGCAGCAAACAAGTTCACCATTGACGAAGGGACTGGCCACGGTCGAAACAATAGATCACTTCAACATAAACAAACGTCGGGGTCTCAAGATCTTTCTTACCCCAAGTTATCAGAATATAACTTCAATGTCAGTGTAGTGGAGCTAGTGTCAGCCATGAGAAACATTAAAGAAGAATGATTCCCGGGACCTATGAGGACCAATTCCAGCCAGAGGGATCCCAATTTATAGTGCGAATACCACGGGACGAACGGTCACCGGACAGGGGACTACCGACATCTTCGGGAGGAGGTGGCATTGCAATTAAGGAATGGTCATCTCCGAGAATTCTTGAGTGATCGATCTAAGAACAATTACGGTCGCAACAACGCAGAATCTTCGAAAGCAGGTGAAGAAGCCCCACGTTAGACGATCAACATGATCTTTGGGAGGAACGAAATTAATGGGGTCACCTTTTCGGCAGCAAAGAAGACTAAAATATCGATAACTCACAGCAAAAGTCTCCGAGAGGATGATATCACTTTCATAGAGGAAGACGCGAATGGATTGTTGTTACCACACAACGACGCACTGGTAATCTCTTTAAATATTTTAGATTTTAAAATTAATCATGTTCAAGTGGATCTAGTAAGTTCGGCTAATATCATACAATGGAGAGTATTGGAACAAGCTAAACTCACCGAAAGCATTATTCTGGCGACAAAACTCCTCGCTGGATTCAACATTGCGAGCGTGACGACCCGGGGAGAGATCTTGCTGCTCACGAATGCTGAAGGAGTAATGAAAACAACTCTCTTCAAAGTAGTGGATGGTGATATGGGATACAACATCATCTTAGGAAGGCCATGGTTACACGAGATGAAAGTTGTACCTTCGACGTATCACCAATTGCTGAAGTTTCCGACGCCCGAAGGAATCAAGCAGATAAGAGGTGACCAACCGGCAGTGAGAGAGATGAATGCAATCTCAGTTTCCAGTAGCAAAGGGAAGGAGCGCACGGCATAGCAATTACAGGAACTGGCGCCTACTCCTGAGTTAGAAGAGGTTATTCCAGGGGTAGAATCGTTAGAATAATATCAGGTGCCGAGATATTTCCAAGTTTCTAAAGAAACGGACGCAACAAAATCCACAGCGGAGGAACTAGAGCAAGTGGCATTGTTTGAAGAATTCTTAGAAAGAAAGTTTCACTTGGGGACAGGACTGCATCCCAAGCTCAAGTCTAGTTTTATTGAATTCCTTAAAATTAACATTGATTGTTTTGCATGGTCGCACGAGGATATGACAGGTATCCCGACAGAAATAGCCATGTACAAGCTGAGTTTGGATCCCAACGTACCACCGGTACGGCAGAAGAAGTGCCCTATTGCAGAGACCAGGAATAAATTTGTCAAAGAAGAGGTAACCCGCTTGCTTAAAATCGGTTCGGTCAGAGAGGTAAGATATCCAAACTGGCTAGCCAACGTAGTAGTAGTTCCTAAGAAGAATAATAAATTTTGTATGTGTGTAAACTATAAAGACCTTAATAAGGCATGCCCGAAAGATTCGTTTCACTGCCAAATATCGATCAAATGATTGATGCCACGGCCGGGCACGAACTGATGAGTTTCCTTTATGCTTATTCTGGGTATAACCAAATTAAGATGAACCAGGAAGATCAGGAAAAGACTTCATTTATAACAAATTTTGGTACATATTGTTACAATGTAATGCATTACGGGTTGAAAAACGTCGGAGCCACTTATCAACGGCTCGTAAATAAGATGTTTAAAAAGCAAATAGAAAAAATCATGGAAGTTTATATAGACGATATGCTCTTTAAGTCTTTGAATGCAGGTGACCACCTTAAGCATTTGCAAGAAACATTCGATATCTTGAGGAAGCATAACATGAAACTTAACCCCGAGAAGTGCGCACTCGGGGTCAGCTACAGTAAGTTCCTGGGGTTTCTCGTCTCACAAAGGAGAATTGATGTAAACTCTGACAAAATCAAGGCCATAGACGATATCCCGGATCAATTAACAAATATGAAGGAAGTCCAAAGACTCACAGGAAGGTTATCATCTTTGAGCAGGTTCATTTCCCGCTTCTTTACATTGCTCAAAAAGAAGAACAATTTCGAATGGATGTTAGAGTGCCAGCAGGCTTTGAGGGACCTAAAGAAGTACTTATCAAGTACTCCATTTCTCTCGAAACCGAAAGAAGGCGAAACATTTCTAGTAAGGGTGTTCATAATAACCCGAAAAATTGAACCAAACCGAAAACCGAACCAAACCGACTAAAAAAATTGATACTTTTTAGGTTTGGTTTGGTTTTGGTTTTAAATTTTAAAAACCGATCAAATTTGATTTGGTTTTGGTTTTAATAAAAAAAATAACCAAAAAAACCGAACCAAACCGACTTTAAAAGTAGCTATATAAATTTATTATTACACCTATATATATGTATATTTTTATATAAAGTTTCTGAAATTTTATGGTACATATTAGTCATTTGTATTTTTAGTCTAGTTCTTTGCTATTATAATAATCTAATTCTTTGCCTTCTAGTTTGATTTGTAGTTTTCTTTTGCTAAGTACAAGAATTTATTTCATGTTAAAAATAATTAATTTTTAATTAAGTACTTAAATTATTCATCACTATTTGAGTCAATTATCATCAATATATCTTGGTAAATGATAGATTTCTCAAAGAGCAATTAGTTTGATAGTGTTACGTTGAAAATGTAGTCGCCGGAATATGCGTTTGGTAGTGTATGTCTCATATTTAAGAAAAACCCGATAAATAACCGAAAAACTGACAAAAACCGAATCGATAAAAAATCGACTTAATTGGTTTGGTTAGGTTCCAATATTTGAAAAATCGACTTACTTGGTTTGGTTTCTTTTTAGGGAAAAACCGACCCAAACCGAACCATGAACACCCCTAATTGCTAGTCTACCTCGCGATTTCAGAAATTGCGGTAAGTGCGTTTTTAGTCTGGGAGGATGAAGGTATGCAGTTTCCTATTTATTATGTTAGCAAAATTTTAACGGGAACAGAAACTCGCTACCCACATTTGGAAAAGCTAGCCTTAGCTCTCGTAGTCGCCGCTCGAAAGTTGAGGCCCTATTTCCAATGCCACCCAATAGCTATGGTGACTACTTTCCCATTGCGGAACATCCTTCATAAACCCGAACTCTCTGGCAGATTGGCCAGATGGGTCATCAAAATGAGTGAATTCGACATAGAATATAAACTGAGGACTGCAATTAAGTCATAAGTCTTGGCTGACTTCGTGGCCGATTTTAGTCCAGGACTGCTGCCTCTAGCAACCAAGGAGGCAGTAATGGTGTCAGAATCGGCATCAGGGGTTTGGACCTTATTTTCAGACAGAGCCTCGAACATAAAAGGGTTCGGGCTCAAAATAGTTTTAATCACCCATTCGGGGGAAACCTTAAGGCAAGCCATCAGCACGATCCCTTTAACTAACAATGAAGGAGAGTATGAAGCTCTGATTGTAGGGCTCGAATTGTCCTAGGGACTTGATTACGAGGTTATAAAAATCAAATGCGACTCACAGCTGGTGGTAAATCAGGTTTACGGGATCTTTGATACCAAAGAAGAACGTATGCAACAATACGTGGTAAAGGTCTAGGCTCTTTTAGCAC
Source organism: Nicotiana tabacum (assembly GCF_000715075.1). Classification (NCBI taxonomy): domain Eukaryota; kingdom Viridiplantae; phylum Streptophyta; class Magnoliopsida; order Solanales; family Solanaceae; genus Nicotiana; species Nicotiana tabacum. Next base: position 91,838,935 of record NC_134092.1, on the reverse strand, counting down.
AATTCTGTGAGTGGTCAATAACTCATATCCCGAGAGAGGATAATGTAGAAACGGATGCATTAGCAAACTTAGGTTCATCGACGGAAATAAAAGGACCGGAGTCTGAAATGGTGGTACAACAGATGAGCTCAGTCCTTGATATGGATGGTTACTACAAGGTGAATTCTGCTAGTTTGGTCTGGGACTGGAGGAACAAAATAATCAACTACCTCGAGCATGGAAAGTTGCCCGACGATACCAAAGCATCACGGGCGCTAAGCACCAAAGCTGCACCTTATAGCTTCAGGAAAGGCCAATTGTATAGAAAATCTTTCCAAGGCCTACTGGCCCGGTGTTTAGGAGCGTTAGAAGCTGACTATGTCATGAGATAAATCCACGAAGGGATATGCGGCAATCACTCAGGCGCAGAGTCTTTGGTGCTGAAATTGGTACGGGCAGGATATTACTGGCCTCGCATGGAATAAGACGCCAAATATTTCGTACGAAAATGTGATAAGTGCCAATGTTATGCATCACTAGTACATCAACTGGAAAAACCCTTACATTCGGTTCTGTCCCCATGGTCATTCATGAAATGAGGGATGGACATCGTCGGACCGCTTCCACCGGCTCCCGGAAAAGTAAGGTTTCTTTTAATTTTGACTGATTATTTTTCTAAATAGGTAGAAGCAGGTTCTTATCAGAAAATAGGAGAACGCGAAGTGGTCGATTTCCTGTGGGAAAATATAATTTGTAGGTTCGGAATACCAAAAGAGATAACATGCGAGAATAGGCCACAATTTATCGGTGCAAAAGTAACAAAGTTCTTCGAAGACCTGAAAATAAAGTGAATCACATCCTCACCTTATCATCCGAGTGCAAACGGTCAAGCGGAGTCAACAAACAAAATGATCATTCAAAACCTCAAGAAAAGGTTGGAAGCAGCAAAAGGCAAATGGCCCGAAAAGTTACCCAGAGTCCTATGGGCCTACCAAACAATGGCCAAATCAAGTACAAGAGAAACTCCTTTTTCTCTCGTGTACGGTGTTGAAGCCCAAATCCCAGTTGAAGTGGGCGAACCCACTTTGAGATATTCTCAGACAAACGAAGAATCAAACGATGAAGTAATGCTAATCAACTTGGAACTGCTCGAGGGACGGAGGGACTTGGCGCATGTAAGAATGGCAGCTCAAAACTAGAGGATGGAGCGATATTACAATCGGAGAGCCAACTTACGTTGTTTCAAAGTAGGAGACTTGGTTCTAAGCAAAGTAACACAAAATATCCGGGAGCTCAACGCGGGAAAGCTAGGTCCAACGTGGGAAGGCCCTTACCGGATTTCAGCTGTCATTGGAAAAGGTTCATACGAGTTGGAGAACCAGAATGGAGACTAGTTGCCCAGCAACTGGAACGTGGCACACCTCAAAAGATAGTATTTCTGATGAACAACACTCAAACCGAAAGTATGTGTTGCACTCTTTTTTCCTTAGTTCAGTTTTTGTCCAAATTGGGTTTTTCTGGCAAGGTTTTTAACGAGGCAGTGACGGAAATCTTTCTACGAAGACAGCACTAATAAGACCTTTGATAGCAAGGCAAACAAACAAGCTTCCACTCGGGGGTGATTAGGTAATCTTTTGTTCGATAGCAAATTCCCACCGGGAAGTTAAGTTTGATACCGAACAGAGGATACACGACCGTTCATGGGCAAAAACCGCCAGAGGACTGTTAGGTATTCTTTCACTCGATAGCATGAATTCCTAAGGGGAAACAAGATATGTTACCAAGTGAAGGATTACCTAACAATTCATTGGTGGGACCTTCGAAGATACAAGACTTCCAGTGTTCCAATTCGCATTCTTCGCATTCAAACACTAGGGGGAATGATATGAGGATATGGCAATAATGACTGCCACATCAACCGGGAAAGAAAATCCAGAAACAAAATGCATCATCGGGACCGGAGACTGCGCAGCCAGCCCCGTAGAAACAACTTGTACAAAAGAGCCACAAGTAATGGCAATTTCTTTTCTGCATAGAAAAATGCTTATGTAATTTCTGAAAATAGAAGGAATAAATGAAATCCTTTTAATTTTATATTGTTTCTTATCTGAACGATGAGCTAACTTTGTCATTTGAAAGTTAAACATGTACTTCAAATATTAGTGCCGTAATGAACAAGAGATGTCCTCCTCAAGAGCATCGTAAATATAATAGGGACCTCTCTTATAAAAACCCTCACGTTAAAGGGTTGGTTCCATAAGAATCAATGCCCGGAATCCACAATGCCATCAGGGAAAAATACAACCGAAACCGCATATGAAAAGGACGCAAAAAGCAAACTTGCGCAAATATTCATAAAAACCGTCACGTAAAAGGGATAATACTCTGAACCAAAATGCTTCGAAGAAAAGGCATCCGAGACTACACATAATAAAGTGTGAATTGAACAACATGCGCGGAATACTTGAGCAAATGCAAAAGTTAAAGGCTTGCATGGATATTCAAACGAAAGTAAGACTTAAATGGCACTTGAACAAAAAGAAGAAAATATATCTTTATTTACAAGAACGGGACAAAATGTTACAAGTGCAAAATGGGAAAATAAAAAGCTAAACTGCAGCGCCTCCAGAACCAGGAGGAAGAGAAGTATTTGCATTGCCGGGAAGAATAGGTGGTTCCGCTGATGGCTCAACACTTTTTCCAGTTTGGTCTTCAGCCTCATCGCCTTCCGATCCTTCTTCAGTTTTCAAAAACTCATAACCGGAATCTGAAGAACCTGGAGCATCAGACTATGCCGGGAGTCCATTTTTTGCAGCCAACTTAAGCTCTCGGGCCTTAGTAATTTCGGTATCAACATTATTTATACCAGTTTTGGCCTCTTCCAAGGTTTTCCTCCTCATGCTATATATGGAATAAGTTTTTTCAACAATAAGGGAAGCCGCTCGGCGCTTAAGTTCATATTTTAGTTGAATAACCTCGGCAGAAAGGTTTTCCCGGACGAATCTAGCAGATTTGAGGCTGACGTCAAGCCCACGGACAGTTGAACTAAAGAGCCTATTATTCTCGATAGTTTTCCTGTACTTCTCTTCTAGCTGGGCATGTTTCGCCTCCACAGCAGTAAGCTCTTCACTTTTGGAGTTTAGGGTTGCCTCCAAGTTAATCACTCTTTCAGCAGAGGTAGCCTCATGGTCGGTTGCAGCAATAACGGAGTTTTGGACTTCTTCCCCTTTGACCTTGGCCTCATCAAAATTAACCCTCAGCGGCCCAATTTCTTGGCTGAGGGTTACTACTTCTTGCTCGCTTTGCTGCAAACGAGCCTCCAAAACAGTGGCCTCAGTAGCTCTGGTTTCTAGTTCCGAGAGGCGGAGAACAGTCTGGTCTCGTTCCGCTAAAAGTTGATCCCGTTCAGAAGTAAGTTCTTCCTTCTCACGAATCAACCTTTGAAGGCCCTCAGAGGAAAGAAAGTTGGCCTATAAAATAAGAGGAGAAAAAACATAGAATACATTAGTTCAAAAGTAGAAGAAATAACAGAGAAAAGAAGGAACGTACCGTCACGGCATTATGCATAGCATTGTTCAACAAACACTCGCTCGAGAGTGTTTGAATCTTTTCCCAATATTTTAGGTAATTAGCAAACTCCATCGGCCGTGATAGCAGGTTGCATCTGGTAGAGACCGAAAGAGTAATGTTCCTCCTTCTTTGTGGATCTTCAGAAAGAGCAGCATAATTTTACCCTAAGTTCCCATGAAATGGGGACTGTGGAAGAGTAACACCTTCTTTATGGTTAGGTGTGGCCGATGGAGATGATGTAGCAACCGCTGGTGGAAGAGTAGATGAAGGCGAAAATGATGTAGCAGTTGCTGGTGTTGGTGAAGGTGGAGATGAAGCTGATGGAGTTGAAGAGTGAGAAGTAGTTGCATCAAATGTTGTGTTGGTTGTTTGATACTCGCCAAGCAAAGATGGAAAGGACCTAGTACTCAGCACCACAGCACCGGTTGCAGCAATTGGGGCCCGAAAACGGGAGTTGGCATATTCTACCAAATCAGACTCTCCCCAAAGTGTCGAGACATCGTCTTCAGTTGGTGTAACTATCTCAACAGGTCGAGCATCCTGTTGAGATGATGAGGATCGTCGCCTTATCAATAACTTCTTCATCATCATCAATCATCATGGTGTCTACGACCGGCCCAGAAGGAGGACCAGTCATCATTTCCACCGGAGATGATTCGGGGGCATCAACCTTTGCCCTTTTATTCTTTTCCCCAGCCGCGGAGGAGCGTCTTCTCTTTATTTGTTTATCCTCCGGTCGGGGACTCCGTAAAGAAATATTTGCACCTGAAACAGGCCCGAAGATACCTGTCCGAGTAAGTGCTTCCTAAAGCAGCCTTGCTGCATTAGCAGGATCAGCCAGAATGTCCTCCTCGGGGATAGCAATAGAGCCCGCAGGTAGACCTAATTCCATGAACAAAGTTAGAAGGGTTCAACCAAGTTCTTCATATACAAAAATTGAAGCAAGGTAAATTAGAGTTACCATGATGTTTGGCCTTCCACCCGTATTTAAGGGCTAGTTCATTCCACGAACGAGCTTCGGGCGTTGTGACGTCCAAAATATTTTGAACCCACCAGTTCAAACCTTCCACCACCGGTGGGAGCCATTGAGTTGCTGAAATATGAGAAGGGTGAAGAGATGATACGGCCATAGAAGAATATCTAGTAAGAGGAATATTATACAAAGAACTTACGAGTGCGGTTCCAAGCAACAGGAAAGGATGAAGTCATTGTCGGAATGATGTCGTTAGTGGCAACTGTAAAGAACCTCTCCATCCACCCATAGTCGTTGTCATCATCCATGCTAGACAACAAAGCATGGTGGCCATGCTTGCAAAGGTTTATCATTCCCCCGTGGAAGATTTTAGGGGAATAGAGATTCATCACATGAGCTAAGGTTAGATCCTCCCCAGTTTCTTAGCACAAGCGTCGGAGTCAGCGATCGTCCTCCACACTGAAGGACTTACCTGTGCCAAACATACCTGGTAGCGAAGGCAAAACTCCGCTATCACGGAATCAAGCTCTCCGCTCAAAGAAAATGCACCCAAAGTAAAGGGATACGTGAAAAAATATGTAAAACCTTCCTTGGGAAGGGTCACTTGCTCTGATAGATCAGGAACGATGATTTTCAACTCATTGCAGCGGCAGTCTTCCTTCACAGCCGGAATACTGGAAGGACGAATGGAAGAAGGGTACCTACTAACAGCCCATGTACGAGGGTTAGCAGTAGGAAATCTCTCTTCAAAATCCTTCAAAGTACTAAGCCTTCTTGGGATGATGGAATCCACTGTTGGAGGAACGGAATCCTCGATTTTGTTCTTATTCTTCGTAGAACCACCACGTTTGGAGGAAGAAGCCATTGAAAAGGAAGAAGATAAAGAGTTTGTGTTTGAAGAAAATTAGAAAAAATATGGAAAACACGGATGCAAATTAGAAGCTCAAGCAATTGTGAAATGCAAAGGAAAAGAAAGTTGCATATGAGTAAAATTTTGGCGGCAAAATTCATGGCCATGAGTATCTCGATAACCAGCTAAAGTTGTGCTGAATCATGGGATGACGCGTGTTTGCGGCATTAAATGCGGAGAGACGTGCGTCTAATCAACTGTTAGAGACCTTCAGAGGGAATTATAGTAATTTCTACCAAAAAGGTATTTCTACCAACTTCTCGGTAACACAAAGTTATGTCACCGGAAAGCATGGGGACTATCTGTATAGGGTAAAATATGATATGATGTGTAGCTAACTAAAAGGATGGCACGTGGAATCCAAGATGGAATGGCTGAGGACCGAACGCATCCACTGCGCTTCTCACCGGAACGGACAACGTTCATAAAAGTGTATTAAATGCTCTGCGCCCAGTACCATTTACTAAGGAATATTCTACAGCATTAAGAGCGACGGTCCGTTACAAAGAATTTGGCATTTACGCTCAACGTTACATCTTCATCAATGACCCTCATAATTGGCACTAAAGGAGGGCATAATCCTAGGACCTTCTTCCCTAGACATAGCTATAAATAGTGAGCTCAGTTATCATTGTAAAGGACACGAAATTTCTGTCAAGAATATATATTATATTCTATACAAAGCTTTATACAATTGTACTCTCTTACTTTTTAATCCCATCATTGTTGTGTTCGGAAGCCGTATTCACGGAATCACTATATTTGCTATTTCGTCTACATTCGAAGGCTAAGTACCGCGTATTTCTTCAATTATTATATTATTTCATGATCAAATTAGTTCACTTGTCTAGAAACCACATATAAATTCAACTGTACCGCTATATGGATAAACAATACTCTTATTTTCTCAACCACGATGATTATTTAGCTCCCTACCTACCAATCAAGAGAAAATTACGAACTAGCACGTAAGCTGGAGGAATAATAGAAGACATTCAATAGCCTGTTGAATGTCTTTTAAAGGTGCAAATAAAGTTATGTAGTTCAACTAACTGACTAAGAAACCAATTATAGAGATCATCTTAGATTATCATGACGTTTACTTGACACAAAATTAATTGTAATTTGAGAATCAAGTTATAAAAGAAGCATAAAGAATGAACAAGTAATATGTGGTACGTAGTTGGATACCGAAAAGATGACATTTGTAGAATTGACTAGTCTCTTGAAAGATGAAAATCATTAACTATCAATTAGTTGATTAGCATTACCCCAACTAAACAGTTACTGGCAGCTTTCCCTCTACTATAAATTATGGTATTTGAATATTTTAGAGAGATTGACAAAGTTAGCCACTCGGCAAAAACTATAACAATCGCTAGCCCACAATTATATATTACAACTAGTAGTCAAAAACAAATAAATTATGTTAACTAGCTTCTCTATTTCCCGTTTTTTACTATTTACAAGAGGTTAAATTGTCATAATACTTTTTTTTTGTCTACAAATCCTCATAATACTCGGTTATGTTTCCTGAATGGTAACTACTAACTATGTCTGGATGAAAATGGAGATACCATAAATTTAACTACTTCAAATTAAATTTATCAAGTCAACTGTCGTAGAAATAATCTTACCATCTTTTCTCTCTTTTTTTCCTTTTGAAAAGGATTCTGATCCAGAATCTATTTCAGTATTTATTAATCTATTATATTATGCCAATCATGTCTTGTTGAAAATGGTTAATAAACAGCACATTAACAATGACATCTATTATATTATGTCAATCTTGTCTTCTTTCTAGGAAACAAATCATTCACCCAAGAAAACAATTGTAATAAAAATTAATAATACAAACTCTCGGCACTTCTTTTCGGGCCAAAACTCCAAAACTTTGATATTCCACCACTTTCATTCTTATTTTATACAAAATTTCATCTTGCCTTACAAAATTCTCCTAGTTCAATTTATATATTTTTTCAAAGATTCTATAATGTTCACAACTCAATTCTTCTGTTTAATTCACATTGTTTCTCCTTCTTCACAACAACAATCAGAATGGATGGTGACACTGTATAAGTCAGTGTATACTGACTAAGTATACTGTACAATAAGTGTATACTTAATGTAAATTCACTGAATATATACTTCTTATACATTATATATTAAGTATACATAAATGATACATATTTTATACAATAATTTTACATGATACACTTTTTGAATTGTAGAAATTTTATGATTGTTCTTTCTCAGATAACTATGCATAACGTTGAAATATATACTAAATAGACTGTCACTATATAATTTTTATACAATAGACTGTCACTATATAAAATATATACAACATAGACTGTCATTATATATAAAAATATACTAAATAGACTGTCACTATACAAAATATATACAAAATAGACTGTCACTATACAAAATATATACAAAATAGACTGTCACTATATAATTTATATACAATAGAATGTCACTATACAATTTATATACAATAGATTGTCATTATACAAAATAGATTGTCACTATACAAAAATTATACAAAATAGACTGTTACTATACAATTTATATATAATAGACTGTCACTATATAAAATAAACTATCATTATAAAAATAATATACTAAATAGACTGTCACTATACAAAATATATACAAAATAGACTCACTATACAAAAAGTATACTAAATAGACTGTCACTATACAAAATATATACAACATAAATTGTCACTATACAAAAAATATATATAAAATAGATATTTCGGGCTATTATGTGTAATATGTTTGGGCTGCAGGGACATTTTGTGTCCATGGAGAAAAACATGGGCTATTAAAATTTTAAGGGGCTATAGAGGGTCATTTACCCAATTTTAGGGAAAACTATGCAAATTACCTATTCAACCCAAACTAATTGCCCGTATTTACCCATTCTCAAAAGAATTACAAAAAATGCACACTCTACCAAAATTAATTACTCGCTCGCCCCCCTCTGCGTAAAAGACATCTCCATCAAAACTCTTCTTGTTTATTTGCTAGCTAATAGATTGTAAGCTTCTCCTCCTTTCAACAATTCTCCATTTAAAATCTATGTGGGTGTTTTAATCAAGACTGTAATCAAATCAATTGACCCGAAATTAGTCAAAGAGGTAGCAGACCTTTTAAGCGTGAGGTATATTTCTAGATTCCAAATCTAATGAGTCATATTGTTTTAAGTTCTGGCAAGAAAGATCCTGTCCTATGAGTCGTTGCAAAGAAACCTCATCTTGGTTTGTTTCTTCAATGGTTCTCTCTGGCAGTATTATATAATCACAGTTGCTCGTCATCTTTTTGTAATGTATATAAAAGATTGGCGAAGCTATGGTGGTTCTCGATTAAGGGACAATGATAAATTTTTAGGTGTTTTAAGTGGTATATGAAATGGGTGTTATTAACGTCTTTTATCAAAATTCCAGATATGATTTTTATATGTGTTTGAAGACGCACCATTATTGAGCTTTAAGTTATTTAACATGAATTATCAACTTGAAGATTTTGTTGTTTGATTCAAAGTGGGTGTTATAATATGTTACCTGTAGTACCTCTGGGAAGATTATACTGAATTTTGGTTGCATTTGCAGCTCATTTGAGGTGATTATTGGAATTAAATTTTTGAAGACCTTCCATTGTTGAGCTTGGAGTTTTTTAATTTGAAGAAGAAACACAATTACCCAACAATATATCATTACAGTATACAATATACTATAAAGTATATTGATATATTATACAGTTTACTACTACAATATAATTTAACAGTACATACAATAGTATTTCTACAATAATATACTATAATAGTATACAATATACTGTAATTGTATACAATATACTACAATAGTATATAATATGCTGCAATAGTATACCATTATAATTGGACTATTTTTCAGATTTTAAAATTTTCAAGCCCTTGTTCAAATTTTAGATGATGTTTTCATGGTGGAGGTTTTGCAGTAAATTTTTTAAATTTGGGTTAAAGCAGAGTTGAACTGGAGAAGAAGAATTTGTACTATATACCAAACTGATATACTATATACCATTTTAGAATATAGTTTATTCCAAAGGTATATTGTTACAGTATACTATATAATGTAACAATATACTATTACAATTTTATCATTTTTGAATTTGTTGAAATGTTTATTGAGTTCTTTTTTAACTTTTCAACGGAATTATCATATTTTTTAAAAAAAATCTTAAAAATGTTTAGTTTGAAATATTTGATTGGAGGTTGTGGCTAAAGTTTGAGTTAATTTGGTGAAAATTCTAGAGTAAATTTTTGAAATTGAGTTGAACTAGCGAAGAAGACTAATTTGTACTATATACCAAAATAACATACTATATACCATTTTGGTATATAATAGTGTTAATTTATTGCAACAGTATATTATTATAGTATATGGTATAATATAACAATATAGTTAAATTTGTTGTTTTTTAAATTTTTTAAAAAAGATTCAATGAGTCCTTTTTCAATTTTCTAATAGAGTTTTCGATATCATATACCCAATCAGTATATGATATATAGCATATGTGTATCATAGTATACTACAATAATATACCTCAACTACTATTAATATATTATTTCTTGATATACTATATGCTAAAGTAAGTTATTTTCTAATAATTAATGTATACAAAAATATAAATAAAAAAAAAACAACAATAAAGGAGCCAAAATGTATGCAGAATTAGATCATGAAAAAAGGGAAATAAAAGATGATTTGAAATAATGATAACAAAGAAAAAAAAAAGAAAAACAAAAAGAGAAAATAGTTATAATGTATAAGTTATTCTAATAGTGGAATTAAAAAATAAGAAGAAAAAAAAGACAAAATGTATATTATACTAGTTATATTAAAAAACGTAAATAAATATTTACTTTATCATTGTCTTTTCTTTTTGTATAAAAAAAAGAAGAAGAATAAAAAAGCGCAAAAATAGTCAATAAAATTAGATTATGAAGAGAGAAAAATAAAATAAAAAGGAGCTAAATGAAATTATAAAATGAACGAACAACAAATAAAGAAAATAAAGAAAAGGAAAAAAAGAAAAAATAAATAAATAAGGAGCCAAAATTGAGTGTGAAACTAAATTATGGTAAAGATAATAATAATAATAATAATAATAATAATAATAATAATAATAATAATAATAATAATAATAATAATAATAATAATAATAATAATAATAATAATAATATGATTTGGGCAAAAAATAAATGATCTGAAAAGAAGAAAAAAATAAGAAATGAGAAGAAAACGAGAAAAAAAGGAGAAAAGAAAGAAAAACGAAAAGAAACAGAGAAAGGGAGAAAAAAGAAGAAATTACCCACAAAAGCTATCATGGGTAGAAAATATAATTACTTTGATGGGTAGATAAGTAAATAGGTAGGTGTCACGCCATAAAATCGAGGAACGCGACCGGCGCTCAACCGAGTGAATCCGACCGAGCAAACTTGTTAGATTTTCTTCTACCCAAACTCATCCACAAATGGAGATAATACATATTTTTATTAATTAGACAAAAGGTGTTCATGTCTACAATACCAATTCATTTCCAATAGTTTCATCATTTTTAAAGTTTCAAATTGACAAGTAATACAACCACAACATAATATATTTTGACTTTTCCAGCACCAATACACAACCCACACTATGTCTACAGAGCCTCTATAGATAAAGAAGAGTACAATGATAATACCGGCAATAAGGCCCCGGCTATACCTCAAACAGAATACACAAAGTACAAAAGATTCATGACCCCAGAATGAAGTGGGGCTCACCAAGTCAGCTGGGAAGAAGGTGCACTGCTATCACTGATCAATATCTCCTGCTGTGGAACCATCTGCATCCATTGAAAAATGCAGCGCCACCGGCAAAAGGGACATTAGTACTGTCGAATAACACTAGTATGTATAACTAAACACCCTCTCAATAGAATGACAAATAATACAAACAAGATTATCATAATATCAATGAAAGCCTTAATTAATATCAAACCTCAATTTAGGATCAAGACAGCGTTCAAATTAATTTTCATATCTCACATTGGGAGATTTTTAGTATCGATATACCAATGTCCACAATACCAGTACCACTGTATTCTTAGTACGGAGTCCGATCACGACCCGATCGGCTAGGCTATCTCATTAGAGACATCAATCACAATTACTCTCAATATCAATACCACCGTCTTTAACACGGAGTCCGATCACGACCCGATCGGCTAGGCTATCCATTAGGGACATCGACCACAATCACAATTTCAATTACAATTTTCAGCACAATCACTACCATGTGTGTGGCATGGTGTCCGATCACGACCCGATTGGCTAGGTTGTCTTATTTGAGACGTCAACCTTTTTATATCAATCATCGCATTTCATAATACTTTTACGTCTTTTCATTTCATTGGCACTAGTGACCATAATTATAAAATTATTCTTGGCACGTTGGCCATATTCAGTATTTCATGCTCACCTTATCAATTTCAAATATCATCCTTATCATCAACAACAAACACAATTCAAATCAAAATGTGTAGTACACATGTGAGCAATTTAGAGTCTAATGCACATAGAGATATTTCACAAAATTTGGCATAATAGCCTTCATTTGAACTTGACTTAAATTCGAAACATTATTAATGCACAGCCTATATTTTAACACATCCTCAATTGGTAACATAACATGAATAGAGCATTTGGGATGCTTGTTGAACATATATCTTTCAACCCAATCTTACTCGGAATAGCCAATTTCATAATGAATCAATTAGACTTACATAATTTACATGAATATCGTGGGATTCAATTCTAAGAGAAGAGTTTAGCCAACATACCTCAATTGAGCTTTCTTAAACTCTAAAATGTTCTGGAATTCTTAGCAACTTCAATCTATTGTAGAAATATAACAAATTGAATCAAAATTAGGAAGATGATCATGGTCCTAGCTCATTTGAGCATTTTATCAAACACTAAGTGTGCATTAAGGTTCCAAGGTCCTTTTATGGAGAATCCCATCATCCCACAACCCAATCTTTACCATTTTTAGCTCAACAATCTTCCTAAACCCTTTTATAGCACATGCATGTAAATAAATAACCCTCCTGCCCAGAAATTATCTTGCTAGTTGTTCATTTCTACATAAAATTCAAAAGTGAGGGTTATGGTGTAGAATCTTACCTCTAGGATGAAGACCTAGTGAGTTTCCCTTCTTAATCTTCCAAAACTTGGGCAAGAATTGAAGAACAATTATTGAAGAACACCTTCGCACTCTAGGGCACTCTCTCTCACTCTAAAATATCAGATTATAGCTCAAAAATGACCTAAAGAGTGTATTTAACGAAATAGGATCGGGTTTTAAAAAATCCAAAAATGGAGCTCCGAAACGGTTCTGCGGTCGCATATGCGACCGCATATCGGTCGCATAATTGCTGATAAATTGATCAAAAATCGGTCTGTGTATGCGGTAACTATGCGGTCACATAATGCACCACATAACAGTTATGCGGTCGCATAGTCGACCGCATAGCTGCTGCCAGATTTGGCCCTCTCATGTTCACTTTTTGCGGCCATTATGCGGCTCGTAGAGTGATTATGCGGTCGCATAATGGACCGCATAAATGCGCTTTTCCGCCAAAAAAATATTTCTTTACTTTCCGATACATTGTTCAACCCAAAAAGTTTGAGCCGCTCCTCAACACGTAAGCCTAGTCCGGCACCATGAAACATTATTTTCTTTGTAAATTTTACCGGATTTTACACTTAAGTATTTCAAAATTTTCTGGAGTGTTACAGTAGGTAAGGTAAATAATTTTTATTTTTGATGGTAGGCAAGTGGCAACTAATTAACCCAATATTTTATGCCTTGAACGAAATTAAGGGATTTGACCCAATCACGGACGGCAACCTACAAAGTCAAGAAAACGTTGAAGCCAGTCCACGCACTTGGCCCATTAACCCTGACCCACGTTTTGGGCCGTCCTGCCACGACTAATTCACCCTTGTGGCCCCACTTTTCTATGCTGTCCTACTTTTCTTATTCTTTCGTTAGTCTAAGAAAAATAATTTATGTTTGGTTAATCTTTTAAAAAATATTTTTAAATATAAAATTCCGAAAATAATAAGTACTTTCAATTTAGATGACACATTTCGCTCACTGAGAGTCAAGTTATATGAATTTTGATCAATATTTTAAAGTGTATTTTTTTAATCATATTAACATGAGAAAATACTTTCAATTTAGATGATACATTTCGCTCACTGAGAGTCAAGCTGTATGAATTTTGATCAATATTTTAAAGTGTATTTTTTTTAATCATATTAATATGAGAAAAATTACAACTTATAGTACTTTGTGTATAAGTTTTGAATATTCAAATTTTAATTTTAAAATACCGAATTGAACTAATCTAATTTATTTTTAAAATTTAATTAAATTAACTCTCAATAAACGAAATATGTCATCTAATTAATTTTATTAAATAAAAATTATTTTTATAAAATTTGTGAAATGAAAGAGCTGGGAAGAAGAAGGAGAAAGAACAATGTTTTAACGGCTTATTTCTCTTTAGAAATTAATAACGATAGTTAGGTACATAAAAATTAGTGATGACATATTTTTATCACGACAAAATTATTTTTGTGCTTCTGTTTTAGGAAGAAACTAAAATTTATAAACTTTTTTCGCTATGCTGCTATTCAAAAATACTTTTCTGTTTTAGACAAAAGCGTGAAGTAATTTTAGTTTATAAAATATGTTTCAGATTTTCAAAAAAGTAATTTTCGTGAAGAACAATGTATTTTTGACTCCTCAAACCTTAGCTAAACAGGCTATTAAATTCCCAGGTAATTTAGGCTATTAATAATACAGAGTTTAGTACTAAAAACCAAATAATGTAATAGCAATGCAGAATTTTATTTTTGACATTGTAGTAATCCAGAGTTGTATACTGTAGACCAAGAACTCTATCAAGTATAAAAAGAAATTAATAATGTCTCATTTTATACAGGGGCGTATCTAGGGGATTCCACGGGGCACGTGAACCCATGCTCCCCACCCTAAATATTAAGTATAGTAATGTTATATTTTTTCAAAAATATTTAAATATATGTGTTGGCACACATGCTTAAAGTATTATATAATGTGATGGTTATTGAGTGTACCTCTCTAGGTGAGGTTGTGAGTTCAAATCTTATGTCAATCTTGTTGTTCTTTCCTTTTCTTTCTAAAAGTAGACGCCCACAGGAGATAGGCGTGTCTGGTGTTATTTTTTGAGTATTAATTAAGTACTTTTTCTTTTTATTTCTTTTTTTGTTTGGTTTCTTCTTTCAAAATTTTCACATATTGAAATTCCTATTCTTTTTTTATCGCTGTAAAATCTTATATGATTAAACAAAATATGTATATTAAAACTAGTAGCAGTGTAAGATGTAGCATATAGTCAATGGGTTCAACCGATCTCAATATTTTCAACATGAAAAATAGATATAGATGTAAGAAAATTACTATTTAAAAAAATTAAACTTATAATTCCAAACGTGTAATGGGTACGTAATCGTAAGAACCAAAAGTTAAACCCGTAAAATTTATATTCTGAATTCACCTCTTATTAATAGTACACTCATCCTGCTAAAATCCTGGATTCGCCTCTAATTTTATATAATTAACCAAATTTTGTCTCAGTTATATGGAGTTTGTTTTATATATTTAATATTTCCGTTATGCGACCAAGCAAATGAGCACGGATCCTTCTTCTAGCCTCACCCCACATTATAACCTAAAAAGAAAAAGTTGAAGGTGAAATATATGAATGGAAAAATAGGGAAATAGAGAGGGGGCAACTGGCAAATGAGCAGAATAAATTAGTGCTTCTCCATACTTTGCCGACGATTGCGTCAGTGGCAGACCCCACGCGGTATGACGTCGAACAATAAAATCCTGTTACCAATTACACCGTTCATCACGGAGATATAGACCGTCAATAGTTGATCTGAACCGTTCATTCTTGTGGGAATCATTTTCCTCCTATTGGAATTGTTATTTGAACTGCATTTACTTAAAGGTAAAACTGGAGCCGAAGAAGAGAAGAAATACTATTTACGTTGTTTTACCGTGACAACTTTAACTTTTGGACATGAATAACAGTTAGTTTGGACAAAATCTTGTATTAGCAATTTTCTGTTTGATTCGACTGCAAATGGAGTAGAAGTATCCAATGCTCGTGGTAATATTAATTTAGACTCTCAATCGATGTGATAATTAAAAGGATAATTAATAAGTATGCGTGAAGAGATCTTCTCTGCTACATAGTTTTTTTCCGACTACTCTTCATATAAAAAGCAAGATCGAGTTTAGGAAAATAAATAATATTTCAAGTTCTAGCACTTGGGTTGAAAGGTCTTGAATGAATCACACAAATGAAAAGTCAAATTTTGCATATTTTCCCAAATGCCTTTTCTATAAGATACTTCGAATTAGCCCTTTTTCAAATTTTCATAAATTTGTAAAACTAGCTTAAAAAATATAATTGTAACAGTCTTTGAAGATGTTAAGTTTTTAGTATTTTAAACAAAAGAGTGTAATAAGTGCATAATCAAATATTATAATAATCTAATGTGGAATAATTACTTACAGAACATTAAAAATTTCATAGCAATAATTATTTTATTGTTCTTTCTGATACATGATAACAGAAGTGACAACATTCCTTCACGCTTTTATAAACTAAAATTCCTTCACGTTTCAATATTTTATTGTTCCCGCAATGCTGCTATACAAAAGTTTATCTTGATACATGATAACAGAACTGACAACATTCCTAGATAAATATTGAAACGAGGTTGAATGTAATAGTTCTTAGAGCAGCATATATACATGAGAATGCTCCAAGGTATATATTCATAATATTTGTTATTTTTACCTGATAATTAGTCTTATACTGTTATACGGACACATAGTTTATCCGAAAAACGGATAGATTTGAATTTATACGTAGTTCTAAGGGCACGTGGTATATCTTGGCACAAATCGAAAAAATAAGTAGAAATATATATCAAATATTGATTGCAAAAAAGGAATGAAATACAAACCAAACTCAGTAGAAAACAATTTATGAACAAGCAAGATGAATCAATGTATAGGGCTCGCAAAAAGGATAATCTCTTTACTATATTTCTCTAGAGCTCTCTCATATCTGAATATGAGAGTGCATATATACCTTAATGTGTAATGTCAAATCGCTTTACAGAAATAATAGTCATCCCTCTTGTAGTGGAGGGATCCTACTTTAGATATAATTAAAAATACATAGAGGGGATCCCATGATAGATTAGCTTTTCGTTAATTTCCGCCGAGATTCTCTCCCTTAGTGCGGCTACAACGGCTCTTATCTCTTAGCTCGATCTTGGTCGGACTTGATATTGGTCTATCTCCAGATTTCGAGCTCGATACTACCTCCAGCTCGATATTGACTCGGGCTCGGTATTGACTCGGACTCGGATCTTGAGTTCGATAACGCCACTTCACATCATAGTTCGATTTGGACTCGAGCTCGATAATGACTTCGAGCTCGGTATTGATCGGCCCCTAAATCTTGAGCTTGGTAACCTGGCTTCAGATCTCATCTCGGTATTATGAAAACGACCCTCTGTCCATCATATTTTAATCTTGACTAATTACATGAAGGGCAAAACCGATTTTGACCGTATACAGATAGTCCCCTCGTTTTTCGGGAAGAATGTGGCAAGAAACATCATGATTTTTCACTGATACGACTAGATATACACTAACGTTTGCATCGAGCTCGACCATGACGTATGTAAAACTGTCCCGTCGGTTCAGTTACCAAGGCATTAAATGTGTATCAGACGATGGTCGGCCACTGATAATATTGAACCGTCATTGCCAACTCTATAAATAGCCCCTCTCTTTACCATTTTTTACTTTTAGATCTCCAATCTCCAATTCTTCTAAGTTCTTTTTCGCATCTTTTGAGTTCTTCATCTGTAAACTTGTGATTTTCACTACAAATTTCTTCTCAAAATACCAAAATACTTCTGATCTTTATTCACAAAAGTTTAGATTGACAAAACATCAAAAACTGTTCCTCAAAAAGAGAAAGCCTCTTCATCGCGGCCTGCCGGCGACAAAACACCGGTGGAGCCACGTCTTGAGGAGTGTGTTCCGGGGGGTGTGTTCTCACTTCTGATTTTAAGACCGACAAAGCCTCACCGGTTCCCGGTCAATGCAAGCCAGTATCGAGGTATATGTGCTCGATAACTGAGGGATATCTTAAACAGGTAAGGAAAGATTGCAACTGGGAGAACAAAGAAGTGATAATCCCGGCTTCCGAAGAAGATATTACTACTCATATGAAAGGGGTTTTAAGTGTTTATACTTACCCTTTCACGTTAGGCCCCCTCGACCCTGTTGTCATTGATTTTTGCCGCCAATACCGCATAACCCTAGGTCAAATCCATCCTTCTTTTTGGCGAATCGTTATTCTGATCCGCTTCTTCGTAAACAAAATCGAGGGGATGCCTTTCACCCTCGACCACCTCATCAGGTTGTACAGTCCCCGCCTCTATCGAGGTGGGTTAATAAACTCCAGCGCCGGGCCACCAAAGTACTGTTATCGAGCATATACGAGGACAAGGACTAAGGCTGGATGAGCCGGTTTGTTCAAGTGAAGACTTTCGACCTAATCCCGGCCGAGATGATGCCATTTCCCGAGGAATGGAATATGAAGCATAAGTAAAATCCTACTATTAGCTCCTATTGTTTTAAACCTTCGTTTCTTTCTCACTGATATCTTTTTCCGTGATGTAGAGGTTTCTTGGATGCCCGGTGTAATTTCTAACCTTAAGAGCTAGGTACAGGACTTGGCCTTAACCTCTACATATGCCGAGCACTCGTGGCGCGATCTATCAAAGGGCCGATGGGAGGCCAAAACATATGGTAAGCTTCTTTCCCACGTCTTTATTGACTTTATAAAGCGTTTATTACTTATTTTCTTTTTATACAGGCCTTGGCAAAGATGCCGTTATGAGGCCCTTATTTGGAGAGGAGGAGACTTCAGTCCCGGCACCAAAATCGGCGAAGGTCAAAAAAAAGAAAAAAGATCTCAACCTCTGAGGATCCAGAACCTAAGAAAAAGGCGGCTCGTAAGTCGAAGAATAACGTCATCCTTTTCACCGAAGATTCTATTCGGCGCCTAAGGGATGAAGACAAAGGAGAGGAAAAGATGATTCCGGGCTGGTGGCCCGAGTGAAAACGAGCACCAATGCCCCAAAAGCCATTGAATCGGTGAAGTCTGCAAAGATTCCGTCTCGAGATGAGGGGGTGTCGGGAAGAGACTCGGGCGAAGTCCCCGAATCATCGAGGATCGAGGCTACCCCCCACCATAATGAGCCAATGGTGGGTACAACCGCAGGGGCTAATCTCGAGACCCCCCACCATAACAGTAGGATTTTACTTACGCTTCATATTCCATTCCTCGGGAAATGGCATCTTTTCGGCCGGGATTAGGTCGAAAGTCTTCACTCGAACGAACCGGCTCATCCAGCCTTAGTCCTTGTCCTCGTATATGCTCGATAACAGCACTTTGGTGGCCTGGCGCTGGAGTTTATTAACCCACCTCGATAGAGGCGGGGACTGTACAACCTGATAAGGTGGTCGAGGGTGAAAGACATCCCCTCGATTTTGTTTACGAAGAAGCGGATCAGAATAACGATTCGCCAAAAAGAATGATGGATTTGACCTAGGGTTATGCGGTATTGGCGGCAAAAATCAATGTCAACAGGGTCGAGGGGGCCCAACGTGAAAGGGTAAGTATAAAAACTTAAAACCCCTTTCACATGAGTAGTAATATCTTCTTTGGAAGCCGGGATTATCACTTCTTTGTTCTCCCAGTTGCAATCTTTCCTTACCTGTTTAAGATATCCCTCAGTTATCGAGCACATATACCTCGATACTGGCTCGCATCGACCGGGAACCGGTGAGGATTTGTCGGTCTTAAAATCAGAAGTGAGAACACACCCCCCTGAACACACTCTTCAGGACGTGGCTCCACCGGTGTTTTGTCGCCGGCAGGCCGCGATGAAGAGGCATTCTCTTTTTGAGGAACAGTTTTTGATGTTTTGTCAATCTAAACTTCTGTGAATAAAGATCACAAGTATTTTGGTATTTTGAGAAGAAATTTGCAGTGAAAATCACAAGTTTACAGATGAAGAACTCAAAAGATGCGAAAAAGAACTTTGAAGAATTAGAGATTGGAGATCTAAAAGTAAAAAATGGTAAAGCGAGGGGTTATTTATAGAGTTGGCAATGACGGTTCAATATTAGCAGTGGCCGACTATCATCTGACACACATTTAATGCCTTGGTAACTGAACCGATGGGACAGTTTCACATACGTCATGGTCGAGCTCGATGCAAACGTCAGTGTATATCTAGTCGTATCAGTGGAAAATCATGACGTTTCTTGCCATATTCTTCCTGAAAAACAAGGGGACTATCTGTATACGGTCAAAACCGATTTTGCCCTTCATGTAATTAGTCAATATTAGAACATGATGGACAGAGGGTCATTTTCATAATACCGAGATAAGATTTGAAGCCAGGTTACTAAGCTCAAGATTTAGGGGCCGATCAATACCGAGCTCGAGTCCAAATCGAACTATGATGTGAAGTGGCGTTATCGAACTCAAGATCCGAGTCCGAGTGAATACCGAACCCGAGTCAATATCGAGCTGGAGGCAGTATCGAGCTCGAAATCTGGAGATCGACCAATATCGAGTCCGACCAAGATCGAGCTAAGAGGCAAGAGCCGTTGCAGCCGCACTAAGGGAAAGAATCTCTGCGGGAATTAAGAAAAAGCTAATCTATCATGGCATCCCCACTATGCATTTTTAATTATATCCAAAGTAGGATCCCTCCACTATAAGAGGGATGACTATTATTTCTGTAATGCGTTCAGACATTACACATTAAGGCATATATGCACTCTCATATTCAGATATGAGAGAGCTCTAGAGAAATATAGTAAAGAGATTATCCTTTTTGCGAGCCCTATACATTGATTCATCTTGCTTGTTCATAAATTATTTTTTACTGAGTTTGGTTTGTATTTCATTCCTTTTTTGCAATCAATATTTGATATATATTTTTGCTTACTTTTCCGATTTGTGCCAAGCTATACCACGTGTCCTTAGAACTACATATAAATTTAACTCTATCCGTTTTTCGGGTAAACACACATATTATAATAAAGTATTCACATATACACCAAAGGAAGAGGGGGGAAAAATAAAGGAAGATAGAGGGTGTTTGTAAAATAAATTATAAGTCAACTTAAATGATTTCATGAGTTTTTCTTAAAAAGGAAAAAGAGTCAACGGACCAATTTTGCTTATTGTTCGTTAAAAAGATGTGAACAAATGAAGAGTTTTCAAATTGCCTAGTGGAGTATTATTTTGAGTAGGTTGTGACCCTCCTAACATGAGTTATTACAATTTACAGCTTTTATAGATATATTATTATTATTACCTGAATCTAGTTCTTTAATATAGAATTAAATGCTTAAGGATTCATTCTTTTAATGTTGACCAATTTTCTTTTCCTGTCGTCAAATTTTGTTCACACGTTTTCAAAGGATAGTTTGGTTTCCACCTGTACATGTTACAAAATTGATAGACGGGATTATTATACCGCTAACAAGTTTGGCACGTACTTAATTTGCTTAATGGAACCGAGAATCCCTTTTTTCCCATATTAATTAGCTCCAACCCCCTCCCAAAAAAATTCCTGGTTTAGCTTTGCTCTAACACCCATTGTGGCGCTGCGATCCTATCCAATCCCTTTTTCCAATTCTTCACTAATTAAATCTTGTGTCATTTTTTATAGTAGTGTTATTTCGAACAAAAAATGAATGCACTTCGATTAAATCATTAATCAGTTTGTTAAGGAACGCAAATACAAGTGTTGATTATTACCGACTTAACAACTCTTTGGAGACAACTAGGGGTGTTAAAACCGAAAATCAGATTCAAACTGAAAACAAAATTAATATGACACAAAAAATCGATACTAATATTTTGGTTTGATTTTGTTTTGATTTTGAATTTTAAAAACCAACCAAATTTGGTTTGGTTTTGATTTTAAGCAAAAAATAACCGGAAAAAAAATCGAACCAAATCGACTATAGAAATATACTTATATAAAATTGTTTACCCTAAAAATTGAGTAACAATTAAACTTATATTGTGGTTTTAAGGATATGTGATTTAACCAAGTACCAATTGATAAACAATGAATTAAATAGATAAATTGTACAATAAAATAAATCAAACCGGTCTGCAAACAATGCCTTGACCTCGATTCGAGATAGTCTCGAGGTTAGTTAATAGATGGAACAAACACCAATGAACAATGATGAACAATAAGTAAAAGAAAGCAGCGTATGTGTATATTCTTATCAATGAATAATCATTCTCCTCCTACAAGTGAATGAGATCCCTCCTTATATAATAGAGGAATCCTAAATAAGGTACAACTCTAATAACAGAAGTAGATCCCATGATTGGCACTAATAACCGCTTTGATTTGATATGTTCCGGAATTTTCGTTGTGATCTTCGACCGGTTACTGATATCTCGCCATTCCGTTATTACACCTTACTCGAAGTCAGTCATGCTTGATCTCGATTGTTGCTGGCCTCGATCTCAATGAACACTTCGATCTCCAAGCTTGATGTTCTATCTTCGAGCCCGATCTATTATGAGGTTACCCTCGGGGCAACTCCCCTGCCAACGAAATCGGATATGCCCGATTTCGACCGTACACAGATAGTCCCCTCGTTTTTTGGAGTGTAACGAGAAGAAACGAATTTGAGACTTCGATTTAATACCTCGATCAATTATGACGTCAACATCGTGACGTAAGCATCATAAGCGATTGAAGCGTCGTGTCTGCACAGTTCCCAAGGTCATTAATTAACTCAAGTTGATGGTCGGCCACCAGTGCTTTCATACCATCAAAGTGGCTATTATAAATAGACCACCTTCATAATTTTCTCAGACTTTACTTTCAAACTTCTTCTAATCTTCAAAAGCTCTTCTATTCTCTTCAAGTTCATCAACTTTGCCGGTTTTCGTTTGCCAATTTCTTATTAAAACACAAATTCTGTCTTTTTCTTCCTTAAACCTCATATAGCAATGGCAAAAATATCAAATACCGTTCCTCAAGCAGAAAAGGCCTCCTCATCGCGGTCGGTTGGTGATAAAACATCAGTGGAACTACGTACGAAGAGTGCATCCCCGGGCTATGTGAACTTACTTCTGACTCTAAAGTCGAAAAACCCTCTTCGGTTCCTGGACGATGCGAGCCCATGTCTAGATACATCTGTTCGATATCCGAAGGCAATCTCGAGCAGGTGAAAAAAGACTGCCACTGGGAGAATAAAATAGGTGGTAATTCCTACCCTCGAGGAGGACATCACCACTCATGTGAAAGGGTTCTTAAGTGTGTATACTTACCCTTTCACACTAGGTTCCGTCGATTCTATTATAATCAACTTCTGCCGCCAATATCGAGTAACCCTAGGTTAGATCTACCCCACTTTTTGGCGCATTGTCATTTTGCTCAGATTCTTCTCGAGAAAGGTCGAGGGAATGTCTTTCACCCTCGATCATCTCATTAGGCTATACAGCCCCCGTCTTTATCGGGGCGGACTGATAAGGCTTCAGCGTCGGGCCAAGAAGGTGCTGTTCTCGAGCATAGACGAGGACAAGGACCGAGGATGGATGGTCCGATTTGTCCGAGTCAGGACCTCCGACTTAATCTCCGCCGAGAAGATGCCATTCCCCGAAGAATGTAACATGAAGTTTAAGTAGAAACTCACCGATAATGTTTGATTACTTGTTATGTTTCCTTTACCTCTTCTCATATATATTCTTCTTTATGGTACAGCTTCCCCCTGGTTTCCTGGTGTAGTCCCGGACCTTGCAGGTTGGGTTCGACAACTGGTTTCAACCTCTTCGTATGCTGAGCGCTCGTGCCATGATTTGGCCAAGGGTCGATGAGAGGCCAAAAATCATGGTAAGTTCCTCTGTTCATGTTTGATGCTTTCTTGTGAAATACTTCTTTTTAACAAGATTTCTTCTCATACAGGTCTTGGAGACAATGTCATCATGAGGCCGCCTCCCCCCGGGGAAGAGGAAGTCCCGAAGACAACCAAAGACAAGAAAAGGAGAAGGGTCTCACCCCCAGATACCCCAAAGCCCAAGAAAAGTAGGGTTCGAAAGTCGAAGACTGACCCTGCCGTTCTGTCTGCCGATGTAGTCCAAACACTACGAGATTAAGACGAGGAGGGAGAAAGTGTCGACTGCCTACTGGTGGCTCGGAAGAGGGAAGGCATCGAAGCTTCGAGAACTGCTGAGCCGGTGACGGTCGAGGAGGTTCAACCGCAGACCGAGGTAATCTCGGAGGAAGGTCTGAGCAGAGTCCCCGAGTCATCGGGTGTTGATGATGCCTCATGTCGTGATGATCAACCGGCGGGTGTGCCCGAAGGGTCTAGTTCTGAGGCCCTTCAAAAAGAAGAAAATGCCCTAAGTGACTCGCTCGAGGAAATTAACATTGATGATTCGCCGCCCAGCCCCACGTTCTATGAGGGGCAGTTTCGGGATGCTCGGTCCATGGGGACCCCCGATGTGGGGACGGCCCCCAAAGGGGATGATATATTTCGCGACTGCTTCGCGCGGGTCGATGATGTTCCCGACCTGGACGCATCACTCATTTTTTATGAGGCTCAGCGGCTTTTGAACCAAGTGAGTTTTAGCCCATGTTACCATGCTTGCATTTGTTCTTATTTCTCTAAGTCTGATTTCCTTCCTTTCTGTACAGGCTACGGTGCTCCATCGAGAAGCGTCCTCCAAATACCGAGCTGAGCTGGCCTGATGTAAGGCTGATCTCAAAAAGCTTACAGAGGAGAGAGACGCCCTCAAACTCCTCTATGTGCAAAAAGAAATAGAGATCATGAGTATTCGAGCCAAGCTGACAAGAGCTCATCAAGATCAGACCGAGCTCATTGAACGGGTAATGTAAATGTTTTGGAGCTTGTTATGTATTAACTTGTTATTGGCGACTAACACTTTGATCTTGCAGGTTCAGTAGAAGGCCGAATTAGTTGAGCAGCTTCGTGAGGAGGCCAAGATGAAAGAGGCAGAGACTTTGGGGTGAAAGCAGAACATGGACCATCTCGCCTCGGAGAAAGATGCGGTTCGGGCCCAACTGTCTTCGGTTGAGCGTCAACTCCAAAGTGTGAAGGAGGTGAACTTAGCCCGAGCCCAGAAGGTTGAAGAGCTCGAGACTCGGTTGGCCGCTGAGCTTGCAAGGGCCACATCTGAGGCAAAGGCACTCGTGGCCTCCTACTGAGCCGACGCTGAAGCCGCTAACACTCGGGCAAAGGAAATATCTGATGTTGCTGAGGTTAGATTGTCCCGTGTTGCCGATCATGCTAGGCGCCAGTCTTGGAGAGAGACAGTTGAGGAGGTACATGCTCGTGGCTTCGACCTCACGGTTGATATCGAGAGTGCGAAGGTTTTGGAGGACGAGGCCGGAGCTTTGCTTTCCGATGATGAAGACTCTGCGAGTGGATCTGAGAATGGAGGAGATGAAGATGAAGCTCCCAAAGATGCGGCTCCCGAGGCGGACTAGGCACTTAGGATATATGAAAGATTCCTTTTCTTTCTGTTTCGTCTTCGATTTCTGATTTATGATAAATTCTGTTTTGCCTTTGCATTGTGAAAACTTTGTTGCAATCGGGTTGTTGTAGCCTCTATAATCGAGTGAGCAATTGCTCGAACTCATAGTAGAACAAACCCTTAGGTTTTTTAGTTAAGCGAGGGCGAGTCCCCGAGCTCAACAATATGTTTGGGATTTTAATTTTGGATGGCTTGATTGAAGCCGTAATTGTACTATTTTTATAAACGAGTTCGAGTAAGTTTCGAACTCACAGTAACAGACCCCTTAAGGTTTTATATCAAATAATGATGAATCCTCAAGCTATATTAAAGTCAGTTTTATTTGAGCTCGGAATAGTGGAACCCTTAGGTCCGAATTGAGTGAGAACAAAATCTCGAACTCTAAGTGTATTGGCCGTTAGGCTCTTTAGATTGGGCCGATATGGCCTCTAAAAGATGGCTATTTTTCCCTTTTCGGCTTAGAAGACTTAGTAAAAACAATTTTATGCCTTAACACGTATTCTTTACCCATTGGGTTTTTTGAGGGTTCGATGTCAATTGATACCCCTTTGCTTTTTGTGCCTTAGCACGTTTGTGTTAAGATAATTTGATACCTCTTAAGGTTTTTCGGGGGTTGATTTTATTGAATCCCTTTTGATTACTTGCCGAGGGTAGCCTTTTTTAACCGGTTTTTCAAAAATTCGAAGGCCTATTTTTATTGCGGGATTCGGATGTCTCCTAGCCGCTTTAATTTGGCCGTAGCCTTTGGGCTTGCCTCTTGGACTTATTTCCCAATAACACTTCAAACTTGTTCGAAGTGTTAGTCCCCGAGAATGATGGCCTTGGCCTTTAAATCGAGGGGTGCCTCTTTGAGGTCTTATGAATTTGAGTTTAGATTACTTGAATATGTCGATCGTCGACGGCAGTCCCCGAGTGTACGAGGGATATTTGCACTTGGTCCTTGAGCCATTTCTCACAAAATCATAAGTATGGATCTTGTATAGTAGAAAATTTTCTTTGAGACACAAGATGTTTGATATAGAAAGAATGCTTCTTTGTATAATTTATACATGCGTACATGTTTTGCCATCGGGGCTCAACTAATCTATATGGACACGCTTCATTTGACTGTTTGTCCCATTACAAAGTTTCCCTATCGATACCCTTTGACATGAAGTATTTTCCTCGAAAGTGTAACATCCAAGGGTGATGCCCCCCAGTATTTGAGGTTGATTGTAAAGAAGCCTTGGATACTGTTGAATTGTCCTCATGTAGCACATAATTGTTGCCTCGTTAAAAACCTCTCCTGAAAAACCCACTTGGGACAAAAACCGATCTAAGGGAAAAAGAGTGCAATGCGTGCTTTAAAACCCGAGGTCTTGATGTCTTCGATCGAACACCTGCAGTGAGTTAGTGTCGAATATATAAATAAAAAAAGGGGGATAAAGTCATACCTTAGCAATAATACCGTTTGAGAAGCGATATGTTTCAATTATTTGGCAGTTGTTCCCCGTCTATTGTGCCGAGCTTGTAAGATCCCTTTCCGACGATGTCGAGGACTTGATAGGGTCCCTCCCAATTTGGGCCGAGCTTCCCTTCATTAGGATCTCGAGTGTTGATGGTGACGTTTCTCAGGACTAAGTCTTCGACTCTAAAGTGGTGAAGGTTTGGTCTCCTATCGGAGTATCTTTTGATTCGTTGTTTTTGTGCAGCCATTCGAACGAGTGTGGCTTC
Organism: Nicotiana tabacum; assembly: GCF_000715075.1. NCBI lineage: Eukaryota > Viridiplantae > Streptophyta > Magnoliopsida > Solanales > Solanaceae > Nicotiana > Nicotiana tabacum. The sequence goes on along the minus strand of NC_134092.1, from coordinate 91,811,993 downwards.
TCATTTTTCATCCAATAATTCGAGGCTAGTATTCATAGCCTCGTGATTTGACTCTTCTGTTGTATGTCGAAATCTGGCACTGGGTTCCCCGACTTTGATTGGAATCAAGGCTTCAGAGCCATATACTAAGGAGAACGGGGTTGCCCCCGTACTGGACTTTGATATTGTTCAATATGCCCAAAGGACTTCGGGTAGAATTTCTCTCCATTTCCCCTTAGCGTCGTTCAACATTTTCTTTAGGTTCTAAATGATAGTCTTGTTCGTCGATTCGGCCTGTCCGTTCCCACTAGGGAGATACGACATTGATAATATCCTTTTTATTTTGCGTTTTTCGAGGAATTTCGTCACTTTGCTGCCGATAAATTATTTTCCATTGTCACACACTATTTCGGCGGGTATCCCAAATCGACATACGATGTGATCCCAGATGAAGTCTATAACCTCTTTCTCTCTCACTTTCTCGAACGCCTGTGCTTCAACCCATTTAGAGAAATAGTCAGTCATAAATAAAATGAACTTAGCTTTACCTGGGGCCGATGGCAGAGGGCCGACGATATCCATTCCCCATTTCATAAATGGTCATGGGGATAGGACTGAATGAAGTTGTTCTCCAGGCTGATGGATCATCGGTGCAAACCTTTGACATTTATCATATTTTCGAATAAACTCCTTAGTGTCTTTTTCAATGCTATCCCAGTAGTATCCTGCTCTAATGATTTTGTGAATCAGTGATTCAGCACCGGAGTGGTTCCCACAAGTGCCCTCATAGACCTCTCGTATAACATAATCGGTGTCTCCTTGACAATGGTCCATCGAATGTCCTTCTGTATAATGTTCCATCTTCAGCCAATGTGAATCGAGCAGCTTTGGTTTGTAGGGCCCTCAACTCTTTAGGGTCCGATGGGAGCTTTCCGTTCTTTAAGTATTCAATATATTTAATCCTCCAATCCCAGGTTAAGCTTGTAGAGTTTATCTCGGCATGACCTTCCTCGATCACGGATCTCGAGAGTTGAACGACAGTCCCCGAGCTGATCTCATCTTCCTCGACCGATGACCCTAAATTTGCAAGTGCGTCGGCCTCACTGTTTTGTTCTCGAGGTACATGCTGTGAAGTCCACTCCTTGAAACGGTGCAAAGTTACCCGCAGTTTGTCCAAATACCTTTGCATTCTATCCTCTCGAACTTCTAAGGTTTTGTTTACTTGGTTCACCACCAGTAAAGAGTCACACTTGGCTTTAATGACTTCTGCTCCCAAGCTCTTAGCTAGGTCGATACCTGCAATCATGGCCTCGTAATCGGCCTCATTGTTAGTCAACCTAGAAGTTTTGATAGATTTCCTATTAGTGCTACCCGTGGGCGGCTTCAAAACGATGCCTAGCTCGGACCCCTTCACATTCGAAGCACCGTCTGTGAAGAGAGTCCATATCCCCAATGATGTACCCGATTTTAACAAAAGTTCCTTTTCAACTTCGGGTACGAGGGTTGGCATGAAATCGGCCACGAAGTCCGCTAAAATTTGGGACTTGATGGCCGTCCGGGGTTGATATTTGATATCGTACCCACTGAGTTCGACGGCCCATTTGGCCAATCGGCCCGATAGTTCCCGCTTGTGCAAAATATTACGAAGTGGGTAAGTGGTTAATACGCATATGGGGTGACATTGAAAGTATGGTCTTAACTTTCTAGATGCGCTTATCAGTGCAAGTGCTAATTTTTCCAAGTGTGGATATCTAGTTTCTGCTTCTCCTAAGGTTCGACTTACATAATAAACGAAAAATTGCGTACCTTGCTCTTCTCGAACTAGGACACCACTTACCGCGATTTTTGATACTGCCAAGTACAAGCAAAGTTTTTCATCTACCTTTGGAGTGGTGAAGCAGTGGTGGGATCGATAGGTATCGCTTCAATACCTCTAATGCATGTTGGCATTCCGGGGTCCAGGCGAAATCGTTCTTCTTTTTGAGTAGAGAGAAAAATTTTTGGCTTCGATCCGACGACCACGAAATGAATCGGCCTAAGTTAGCTATCTATCCAGTAAGCCTCTGCACGACTTTTACATAGTCCATGACGGTGATGTCTTAGATGGCCTTGATTTTATCGGGGTTGATTTCGATCCCCCGATTCGATACCATGAAGCCAAGGAACTTGCCCCACCCGACCCCGAAAGCACATTTCTCGGGGTTGAGCTTCATGTTGTATTTCCTTAAAATCTCGAACGTTTCCTGCAAATGAGCCAAATGGTCCTCTGTGCGCAGGGACTTAACTAGCATGTCATCAATATAAACTTCCATTCATTTACCTATTTATTTTTCGAACATTTTATTTACTAGGCGTTGGTAAGTAGGTCATGTATTTTTTAGCCCGAAGGGCATTAAATTATAACAATATGTTCCATACTTGGTGATAAATGAAGTCTTTTCTCGGTCCTCCGGGTTCATTTGGATTTGATTGTACCCAAAATAGGCATCGAGAAAAGTAAGGATCTCGTGGTCGGCCATGGCATCGATCATGCGATCGATGTTAGGCAGTGGAAAAGAATCTTTGGGGCACGCCTTGTTTAAATCCTGATAATCTATACACATTCTAAGTTTGTTCCCTTTTTAGGGACTACAACTACATTGGCTAACCATTCGGGATATTTCACCTCCCAAATGGACCCTATTTTGAGAAGTTTAGTTACCCCGTCCTTTATGAATGCGTGTTTTACCTCGGACTGGGGTCTTCTCTTTTGCTTCACCGGTTTGAACCTAAGGTCCAGGCTTAGCCGATGCGTCGTTATCTCGTGGGATCCCTGTCATGTCTAAATGGGACCAAGCAAAACAATATATGTTATCAATAAAAAATTGAATAAGCTTTTTCCTAAGTTCGGGTGTTAATCCCGTTCCCAGGTATACCTTTCGCTCGGGCAGGTACTCGATCAATATAACCTATTCCAGCTCTTCGACCGTTGATTTGGTGGCGTCAGAATCTTCAGGAACAATAAAAGTTCGAGGGGTCAGAAAATCCTCCTCTTCTTCTTCTATCTCCTGCTTCTCCGATTCGGTCGAGGCTGGCGGCTGTGATTGCTATTTGACTTTCTGTTTACCTTTGATACTCGACCTTTTCGAGGTTGATAGTGTCGATATCGATGTTATCTCATTGACCGCAAACATTTCCTTTGCAGCATGCTGCTCCCCGTCTACTGTTTTTACACCATTCGACGTCGGGAATTTCATCATTTAGTGGAGAGTCGAAGGGACTGCCCTCATATTGTGGATCCAAGGCCTTCCGAGCAGGTCATTATACCTCATGTCGCCCTCGATTACGTGAAACTTGTATCTTGAATGGTTCCAGCCACGTTCACCGGTAGAATAATCTCCCTTTTAGTTATTTCACTAGCCATATTGAAGCCATTTAAGACCCGAGCTGCAGGCACGATTTGATTTTGTAGGCCGAGCTGCTCCACGACCCTCGATCGGATGATATTCTCCGAGCTACCTAGATCCACTAAAACACGCTTAAGTTGAACTTTATTTAATAAGATAGAAATTACTAGAGCGTTGTTGTGGGGCTGAGAAATGCCTTCTGCTTCTTCGTTGTTGAATGATAAAGTGCCTTCGGGCACATAATCTCGGGTTCATTTTTCCCTAGTGATTGATACCTTAGTGCGTTTGAATATGGGTCCCTGTGGAATGTCCACCCCACCGACAATCATATGAATGACATGTTGGGGTTCCTCCTGTTCATTTTTCCTGTTGGCATCCCTTTCTCTGAAATGATTCTTGACTCGATCGTTGAGGAACTCTCAAAGGTGGCCCTCATTGAATAGACGGGCTACCTCATCCCTTAATTGCCTGCAATCCTCGGTCTTGTGACCATGCATGCCATGATACTTGCACATCAAATTTGGGTTTCTTTGGGAATGATCGGTTTGTATGTGTCTGGGCCACCTAGTATTTTTGATCCTTACGATTGCCGATACAATGCCTGATGCATCGATGCTAAAGTTATATTCCGATAACCGAGGTGCCTCCGTGGGATCGGCATACTTATCAAAACCACTTTTGCTCATAAGACCCCGAGAATTCTGTCCTCGATCAATTATTCGATCGTTCTGGGCGAATTTGCGTCCTGATCCATTGTTCCTTCGATCTGCGGTATATGGTTGATATCAATCTCTGTTCGATTTTGTCTCTCTATCGACGTCCCTCTGGTTATTAACTGCCGACCTATTTGGATGTACTGAACCGGAAGGGGCTCCTAATTGGTCATCCTCGACCCTGATCTTCGATTGATATAAATTGTGCACATCTGCCCAAGTTACAGCTCGACACTCGATCAAATTTTGTTTCAACTGACGTGATGCTATCGAACTTTGCTCGTTCAACACTTGGGTGAAAGCTTGAACGGCCCAATCATCTGTGACTGGTGGCAAACCATTTGAAATCGAGTCCTCAGCATTTCATTATCCCTTTGTCTTACCTTAAAAAGGCCCGATTTCCTCGTTGCGACCTTTATGGCCCCGGCGTGTGCCTTTACGAAAGAATCTGCTAACATGGCAAATGAGTCGATGGAATTTGGTGGCAGGTTGTGATACCAAATCATTGCTCCCTTCGAAAGGGTCTCTCTGAATATTTTAACAGCACGGATTTGATTTCATCATCTTCTAAACCGTTACCCTTAATGGCGGCGCATGTGTATGAAGTAACATGCTCGTTGGGATCGGTGGTCCCATTATGTTTGGGTATGTCTGGCATACGAAACTTCTTTGGAATAGGCTTTGGAGCTACACTTGGAGGAAACGACTTTTGTACAAACTTCTTCGAATCCATCCCTTTCAAGATTAGCGGTGCCCCCGGTATCTGATCAACTTGAGAGTTGTATGTCTCCACTTTTTTATCGTTGGTTTCGATTCACTTCTCCCATGATTCAATTCTTTTGGTGAGCTCCTCGAGCATTTTCATTACTGCAGGATTAGTCCCCGATTCGTTACCATTCGACCTTTTCGGTACTGGCTCGGTACGGCGAGGGCTCAACCCTATTCGGAGCTCTATGTTAATTTTGTAACTGAGCAATAGCGGCTTGCTGAGCCTGAAGCATCTCGAATATCACTTGGAGACTGACTCCTTCGTCTCCTCTGCCCTGTGTTCCTTGGCCACTAGATCGGCCTTCTCTGCGTACACTCCCATCGAGATCTGCGCCTTGGTCTGTGTTTAGAGCAACGTGCGAACTTACATCGACTGGGTTGGCAACCGGTACTCCCCTGAGATTAGCCTGTGGCACGTCGACTCCTGGAGCAATCACATTTTTGTTTTCAACGTGGAATCCAAGGCCATTGTCACCGTGTGTGGATGAGTTTTGTGAGTTTGACATATTTTAACCTGAAAGAAAAGATGCTTGACAAGAACAAGCGTAAAATAGTGTGTTTTACCAGAATCAGTACTGAACAATCACTATTATCCTTACCCCCACGGTGGGCGCCAAACTGTTTACCATAAAAATTGAGTAACAATTAAACTTATATTGTGGTTTTAAGGATATGTGATTTAACCTAGTACCAATTGATAAACAACGAATTAAAAAGATAAATTGGACAATAAAATAAATCAAACCGGTCTGCAAACAATGCCTCGACCTCGATTCGAGATAGTCTTGAGGTTAGTTAATAAGAACAGTAGAGGATGGAACAAACAACAATGAACAGTGATGAACAGTAAGTAAAAGAAAGCAGCGTATGTGTATATTCTTATCAGTGAATAATCATTCTCCTCCAACAAGTGAATGGGATCCCTCCTTATATAATAGAGGAATCCTAAATAAGGTACAACTCTAATTACGAAAGTAGATCCCATGATTGGCACAAATAACCGCTTTGATTTGATATGTTCCGGGATTTCCGTCGTGATTTCCGACCGGTTACTGATATCTCGCCATTCCGTTATTATGCCTTACTTAAAGTCAGTCATGCTTGATTTCGATTGTTGCTAGCCTCGATCTCAATGAACACTTCGATCTCCAGGCTTGATGTTCTATCTTCGAACGCTAGCCCGATCTATTATGAGGTTACCCTCGAGGCAACTGGCTACAATAAAAACTTTCTTTTTTCTCCTTCTTTTATTCTGATCTTTTTTTCTATTCCTTTTCAATTCTTTTTCCCCCTACCCCAGTAAAAAGATAATAATTGTAGTGAATTTTTCAAGCTAGTGACCTATTTACCCTTAAAAATGAGTAACAATTAAATTTGTACGCGGTTTAAAGAACACGCGATTTAATTCAATACGAATGATCTAAAATCAACAAATAATTAAATTAAAGAGAGATAAACCGATCAAACCAAATGCGATGGAACAATTAAGCCTAGCTTTAAATTGAACACTGAAATTGGTTTCGATCGAGTCCTCGATACATGCTCGGTTGTAATTAAAGAGAAGAGGAAATAAAGAACACTTAGAACAACAACTAGAAGACAAAAATGAACTTTATTGCTTTGATATGCATTCCAACAGCAGTTTAAAATGAAAAAGTTCTCCCCTTTATATAGTATGGGAGTTTTAATCCTAGTATAAGTCAAATAAGGTTAAAATCTTCTCTTTTCGGTAAATGTCGATCTGTAGTTGATATCGAACAGGATTTGCGTCGTAATATCTGGTTGAGGACAGATATTACGGCTCCCTGCTCATCGTGCTTAACCGTTTCTCTTTTCCCTTAGTCCCGGAACTTCACTCTGCCCGGACCCGATGCTCAGCCGTGTCCGAACTCGGATGCACGGTCCATCCTCTCCGGGCTCAGAAATGAAGAACCCTTCGGCTTTACTCGATGTGCGTCAGATCATGCTTCCCTCTTGTTTCTTAACCAGAAAATCGGGGGTAACAATATCCCTGATTTTACCTGTACACAGATAGTCCGCTCACGTTTTGGAGGGTAGATTTATTGAAGCAATGAGAAGTGATTAATTGACCCCGGCTCCTCTCTCCGTACGCTACAATGGATTAACCAGAAAATGGGTTAGTGAAACGTCCCATCACTCGTGTTGTTCCGACTTCGGACATGTGTCAACCACTGGTTGACCGTTCTCGAATGCGAAACGTCATGCATTAATTATCTTCTCCCTATAAAAGCTTCGATCTTTTTTCACTTTTTTACTTTCCGATTCGAGAACTTTTTAATTTACCCACGAACTTTTTACTTGAGCTTAACCCCTTCAAATCTTCATACACTGCTCTCCATATCCTCATATCTTCATCTTCCCATCTTCAAATCTTTATACGTCATCCTTGAATCTTCAAGTTTGACCTTTAAACCTTCATTCTCATCTTCAAACCTTCATACATTCATATTCCTAGAATTCTATGTCGAAAACTTCTAAATCTGTGCCCCAACAAACTTCCCCTTCAACTTCTAACCCGGCCAGGGATGTCGAGGTGGTCGTACCTGAAGTGGCCCCGGAACCTCCTCTAAAGAATTTCATCCTCGAAGGCTGCTCTATAGAAAATGAATTTAAGGTCGAAAAAGCCTCCAAGCAAGGGGATCGAGGCGAGGAGGTATATATGCTCCATCACCGAGGGCATGCTCCCGACGGTTCGGGAGTACTGCAAGTGGGAGGGCAGATTCACCCATACTTTTGGAGGATTGTGATCCTCCCCCGTCACTTCGTCAATAACACGGAGCAACCTCGATTTACCATCGACAATCACTGGTCTGTCGGGCAAAAAAAGCTCCATTCTCGAGCATTTATGAGGACATGGATCGAGGTTGGCAGGGGAATCCCATTCTCCGCGAGTTCTTGTCATTCCCTGAAAAGTGGAACCTAGTACGTAAGTTCCTCTCCTCTTGAGGATTTAGAATACTTTATGGGTTTTGTTCTTCTTTCTCATCGCTTGGTTCCGCTGTTGTGCATCGGTTCCCCGAGTCCCCAACGCAGTTCCCCGCTTCAAAGAGTGGTTCGAGGGGATCTGCATACATTTATCGTACTTCGAGCGCAAATGGCGCAAACTCTCAAAGAGCAAGTGGGAGGCTCGTCCCCATGGTGAGTATTCTCCCCCGATTGAGTTTCCCTTTTCTATTCAACTGCTGTCTTTACTAAATCCCTTCCTTCCTTCCACAGGTTTGCCCAAGACCACCGAGCTTTGGGCAGTGGGCGAGGGCGTGGCTCCATCCTCACCTACTAAACCCTCTGCTTTGGAATAGCCTTCCACCGAGGCCACTGTGAAGAAGGAGGAGAAAAAGAGAAAAAAGATGGGGTCTTCCAGTTTCTTGGACGCCAAGAAGAGGAGGGTCGCGGTTAGGGTCCGAAAGAGCAGTAATAAAAGTACCCGGGCCAGGGTACCGGACCCCGAATCCATTTATCGGATTAGGGACTATCCTGAAGATGACGACTTGGAGTTCGTCGCCCATGGGCTGGCCACTGATGTAGAGGAGCTAGCAGTATCGGAAGGTAGTAATCGAGAGGTCGAACCCCCTTTAGCTTGGGAGCCCGAAAGAGAGCCAGTGACTGCAGCCTCTCGAGAAGCTACTCCTGCTCATAGAGAAGTCGTCAGTGTCTTTGACATCCCAAAGTCGCCGTCTCACACAGAGTCTCTATTTGACGAGGCTCAGTCCATCAAAGAAAAACAAACCGAGACATCACGGGTCGTAGACAAGGTCCTCAACCTGTTCTTCAAAGGCATGGACATCGGTGCGTTGGAGGACTACTCCGATTTTGGTCACCTAGAGATCCAAAAAAAAGATGTGCTGCCGGAGTCAGGTGGGCCGAGCTCGAGCCCAAAGCTGGTGAAGCAGTTCCTGTGTTTAAGATCCCAGCGGATACCCGGGTGCTGTCCGGACCGGTTGGCATTGACAGCTACCTTCGCTGCTTGGTCACCAAAGACGATCAAGTGAATATGAATGAGGTGGATGCACCAAGCCTTTTCAACGAGGCAGAAAATACGTTGAACATGGTATGCTTTTCTTTCTTTGTATCCCTTGAAGGGTTCATTTAAACTTAGCATATTCTTATGATCTCATCATTTTTGTTTCTCTGGCCTTGGTGATTCATCACGAAAGCTTCTATCGGTCTCGGATGGAGGTGAGCTAACTCGAGTTCGAGCTCTGGAACATGCCTGTCATAAGGATATGTACAAAGATCTTAGCAAGTAAAGAGACGAGGCCCTCAAGGACCTCCCCATCCTCCAGGCCGAGCTAGAAAAAGCTCAAAAGGAGGCCTCGTCGGTGAAATGGGAGCATGTCGTTCAGGTCGTTAAGGTAAGGATATTTGATATTAATAATGAAAGGTTATTCACAGTAGCTAATGCCGCAACCTCACTGGTCCAAGAGAAGATAAACCTGATCGACCAGCGGGCCGAGATGAACGAGCTCAAATCTTCGGCCGAGGCGTTGAGGAGAAAGATGGATCTTTTGTCCTTGAAAAAAGAGGCTACTAAAGAGGAGTTGGCATCGACGAATGACCAGCTCAAGGTGATGAAGTATAAAGCCCACAAGTGGTCTCGGTTGAATGATAGTTCCAAGCACAACTAGACTCAGCCATCTCGGAATGGGATGCCCTCGGTCGGGAGTATACCGCATTGAATTTCATGTTGGAGGAAGCTTCGAACGAGTCCTCCGAGGTCTAGGATATCCTTGTCTAATACAATAACAACGTGGAGATACCGAGGCACGTTTAATAACAAAGGCTGAATATATAAAGTGTTTATCCTGAAGGGAGACCCTCGAGGAGATTCACATGGGGGGTTTAATCTATCGGCTGATATTGAAGAGACTAAGAGGCTTGAGGCTAAGGTCAAAGAGATATACGAGCCCAAGGGTTCAGGTAGTGAATCGGGCTCTGGCGAAGACTAGGCATAGATGCCTTAGTTTATTTTTTTCTTTTCTTTTGTACATAAATTTTTGTTTATTTTGAGGCCGTTTTACCATGCCTTTGTAAATACTTTTGCATATATAGAAAATTCTATAATGTGTCTTTACTTTTCAGCATCCGTTTGCAAGTCTTTGTTTGAAAAATGTCATTAATGCCTTAGCATAAAATTGGACATAATTTAGAGTGCTCATTTCCCTAGAGCCCGAATGATGCCTGGTTTCAATAACAACTCTGAGTTTCTTAGGCTTCAGAATATCTAATAAAAATAAAGTCTTTAAAATACTTGAATGTTTCAACCAGACACGATGATGTTTTACCGAGGGTAGCCTTTTTTCATAGGTTTTAATCAAGTGTAAGGACCTTACTTTCTACGTACGGACTTGGACGTCTTCGAGCCATTTTAAGTTGGCCGTAGCCTTTCATGTTTAGGCCCTACCTAATAGGCTCGGTGACTTCGGGACTCGATAGCTCGAGGTGTCCAATCTTATTATCGGACAGCAGTCCTCGACTCGGGGAGGCTCGTGGGCTCTAGGATTTTGAACCCATTATTTGTTCTAAATAACTTAATGAATATATCGCTGGTACAAATATGAAGTGATGAAATATAGAGGAAAAACTTATTTCATTGCTTTGCATGCAGAGTACATGATCGAAGGCACAAAATCTTTCTGCAATGGCAAGAATGAGCTACACGGGCATGATTCGTTTGACCATTTGACCTTTACAATGAATTCTAATATTCAAGCCTTAGCTTTTAATATCAAATAAAAAATGCCTTCTAAGGATCCCGACTAATGGAGTAATGGCTCCCCCAGTATTCGAGATTGAGCTCACGAGGGCTCGAATACTATCGATCCAGTATGGGTGGTCAGTAATACCGGCCTCAGGATGGTCTTCAAAACTAAGGTAGCATGTTTTACTGTTGCCTCATTAAAAATCTTGCTGTAAAACCCACTTCGAGAAAAACCGGTCCAAGGAAAAAAAAGTGCAACACGTGCTTTCACACTTAATCGTCAAATTTAACCTCAACCGAATACCTGCATGGGTTAGTCCAAAGCATAAAATATTTAAAAGGAAATTGTATTCGTACCTTAGTAGTAGTACTGCTTTAAGTGTGCCACATTCCATTTGTTCGGTAGTTGTATACCATTCCCTAACTCGAGCTTAAATGAACCTTTCCCGATTATACCGACAACTTTGTACGGACCTTCCCAGTTCGGGCCTAGTTTCCTGCCATTGAGGTTCTTGGTGTGTAGCGTAACTTTCCTTAAGACTAAGTCTCCGACTTGAAAATGTCAAAGGTTAGACCTTCAGTTGTAGTATCTCCCCATTCGCTACTTTTGGGCCGCTAATCGGACCAGGGTGACTTCTCGCCTTTCATCCTATAAGTCTAAGCTCGTTGCCATGGGCTCATTATTTGACATCTTGGTAGCGTACTGGAACCTTAGGCTTGGTTCCCCTACTTGTATCGGGACCAGATCTTTCGCACTGTAGACTAAAGAGAATGGGGTCGCACCAACGTTTGACTTCGAAGTCGTTCGATATGCCCACAAGACCTCGGGCAAAATTTCTTTCCAATTTCCCTTCAAATTAGTCAATCTCTTCTTCAAGTTTTAGAGTATAGTTTTGTTTGTTCACTCTGCTTGACCGTTTCTACTAGGGTGGTAAGGTGTTGACATGATCTTTTTAATTTTGTGGTCTTCGAGAAACTTATTTACCTTGCCGCCGATGAACTGCTTCTTGTTGTCGCAAGCGATCTCGGTCGGTATCCCTAATTGGCATATTATATGATCCCAGATAAAGTCAATGACCTCTTTCTTCTGCACGTGCTTCGACCCACTTGGAGAAATAATCGGTCATGAGTAGTATGTATTGGGCTTTACCGGGTGCCCATGGCAAGGGGCCGGCGATGTTCATCCCCCATTTCACAAATGGCCACGATGATAGGACCGGGTGAAGCATTTCCCCTAGTTGATAAATCATCAGGGCGTACCTTTGGCATTTTTACATTTTCAAACGAAGTCTTTCACATCCCTCTCCATCTCGTTCCAGTAATAACCGGCTCTGATCAATTTTCGAACCAAAGATTCCGCTCCTGAATGGTTTCTACAAGTACCCTCGTGTACTGCCCTCATGGCGTAGTCGGTCTCCCCCGGATCCAAGCACCTAGCTAGTGGCCCAAAAAAGGATCTTCTATAATTTTTCCTCGACCAAGCTGAACTTGGCAGCTTTAGTACGTAGGGCCCTTGATTCCTTGGGATCCGATGGCAATTTCCCTTTCTCAAGGTAGTCTATGTATTTGTTCCTCCAGTCCCAAGTCAAACTTGTCGAGTTCACCTCGGCGTGACCTTCTTCTACCACTGAGTTCATCAATTGTACTACTGCTCCAAAGTTAAATTCGTCGGAGTTGACTAGCGACCCTAAATTGGACAACGCATCGGCCTCATTATTTTGATCCCGAGGTACGTGTTGTAGAGTCTATTCATTGAATTGGTGTAATGTCCCCTGCAACTTATCCAAGTATCTCCGCACCCATCCCTTTTTTACTTCAAATGTCCCATTGACTTGGTTGACAACAAGGAGGGAGTCACATTTTGCCTCGATCACCTCAGCCCCCAGGCTCTTAGCCAGTTCTAGACCTGCAACCATAGCCTCATATTCGGCTTCGTTGTTAGTCAATTTTACAGTTCTAATAGACTGACTTATCACGTTACCCTTAGGTGGTTTTAATAGATGCCTAGCCTGGACCCCTTTACGTTGGAAGCACCATCCGTGATTAGGGTCCAAATCCCTGATCTAGCCCCCGAGGTGAGCAGTAATTCCTTCTCAACCTCGGAGATCAATACCGGTGTAAAATCGGCCTCGAAGTCTGCCAAAATCTGAGATTTTATGGCGGTTTAGGGTTTGTACTCGATATCGTACCCGCTAATTTCTACGGCCTATTTGGCCAGCCGGCTCGAGAGCTCGGGTTGTGCATAACATTCTTCAGCGGGTACAAAGTTACGACATATATGGGGTGACACTAAAAGTATAGTTCTAATTTCCTAGATGCGCTTAATAAGGCGAGCGCTAAATTTTCTAAGTATGGATACCTTATTTCGGCATTGCCTAATGTTCTACTAACTTAATAAATAGGAAATTACGTACCTTCTTCTTCCCGGACCAGGACACCACTTACCGCCACCTCAGAAACTGCCAAGTAGAGGTATAATTATTTATCCGCCTGCAGAGTGTGCAGTAAGGGAGGGCTCAATAGGTATCATTTGAGTTCTTCTAAAGCTCGTTGGCACTCCATGGTCCAAGAGAAGTCATTCTTTTTTTAATAATGAGAAAAACCGGTGGCTCCTGTCCGATGAACTCAAAATAAACTCGCCCAATGCGTCTATCCGCATGGCCAGTCTTTGTACTACCTTGACGTTGTCAACTACGGTGATATCTTTTATAGTTTTGTTTTTGTCCAGGATGATCTCTATTCCCCGGTTGGATACCATGAACTCGAGGAACTTGCCCAAGCTGACCCCGAAATCACACTTCTCCGGGCTTAGCTTCATGTTGTATTTCTTTAATATGTCGAAGGTTTCCTGCAAATGCTTCAAATGGTCCTATGCTCGCAGGGACTTAACCAACATATCATAAACCTGCATTGATTTCCCTATTTATTCTTCAAACATTCAGTTAACTAGGCGTTGATACGCGGCACCGACAGTTTTTAGCCTAAACGGCATCACGTTATAATAATAGGTGCCGAATTTGGTTATGAAAGAAGTCTTTTCTTGATCGCTCGGGTTCATCCAAATTTAGTTGTACCCGGAGTAGGCATCGAGAAAACTCATTATCTCGTGTCCGGCCGACGCATCGATCATTCGATCGATGTTAGGAAAAGGGAATGAATCCTTCAGACACGCCTTGTTTAGATCATTATAAACTATCACATTCTAAGTTTGTTTCCTTTTTTAGGTATGACTACTATGTTAGCTAATCAATCTGGGTACTTAACTTCCCAGATAGAACCTATTTTGAAAAGTTTAGATACCTCGTCTTTGATGAACACGTGCTTAATCTCAGACTGCGCCCTTCTCTTTTGTTTGACCGGGTGGAACTTTGGATCCGGGCTCAATTTGTGAGTTGTCACCTCCGGTGGGATCCCTGTCATATCTAAGTAAGACCATGCAAAAAAATTGGCATTAGCTTTAAGAAAATCAATAAGTTGTTTCCTGAGCTCGGGAGTTAGTCCCGTGCCCAGGTATACCTTTTGATCTGGTATGGGCTTGATCAGTATAACCTGATCCAATTCCTCGATTGTTGATTTAGTGGCATCGATGTCATCAGTTGCTATAAAATATCTGGGGATGCCATAATCATCCTCCTCGTCCGTTGTGTGCTCATCCCAATTTTTTGGCCTGGTCGAGGTCAGGATCATTGATTGCTATTTGGTTTCCTTTTCTTCGGCTAGCCCTCTATTTTTTTATGTCGAAGTCGCGAGCACAGGGATTACTTTATCGACATCGAACATCTCCCTCATGGATGGTTGTTCCTGTAGACTATTTTGACTCCTCTTGTAGTGGGCAATTTCAATGCCTGATGTAAGGTTGAAGGCACCGCCCTTATGTTGTGAACCCATGGCCTTTCAAACAAGGCATTGTACCCCATATCCCCATCGATCACGTAGAACTTCATTTCCTGGGTGATCCCGGCAATGTTTATTGATAAAGTTATTCCAGCCTTCATTGTCATGTATGCCATGTTGAATCCGATCAACACCCGGACCGGCGGTATGATTTGGTCCAATAATCCCATTTGTTCTACGACCCTCTATCGGATAATATTGGCCGAGCTACCTGGATCAAGCAACACACGTTTAACTTGAGATTTACTGATAAGCACGGATATTACCAGCGCATCATTGTGAGGCTGGATGATGCCCTGTCGCTGAACGAGATGGCCCCTTCCGGGGCATAATCTTGGATGTGTTTTCCCCTTGTGATAGAAACTTTGGTGCGTTTTATCATTGGCCCTTGGGGGACATCCACTCTCTCGATGATTATGTTGATCACGTGTTAGGGCTCCTCTTGTTCAACCTGTTTTTTGGCATCCCTATTTTTGAAATAATTTTTGGCCCGTTCGCTTAGGAATTCTCAAAGATGCCCGTTGTTGAATAATCTAGCCACTTCTTCCTTTAACTGTCAACAATCATCGGTCCTATGACCGTGAGTACCGTGGTACTTACACACAAAGCTATGATTCCTCTGTGAGGGATCAGACTGAAGTGGTCTAGGCTACTTGGTTTCTTTGATGCGACTTATAGCTGATATTATACTTGCAACATCCACGTTTAAATTGTACTCTAATAATCTCGATGCTTCCCTACCCCGAGCGACCTGCCAAAATCATTTTTACTCATCAGACCCCCGTTGCTCGGTCCTTGATCATTTCTCCTGTTAGGGGTGTACGTGAGGCGGTTTGGTTCGGTTTTTTATTAAACCAAAACCAAATCAACTATGTCGGTTTACTAAATTTATAATCAAATCAAACCAACATAAACTCGGTTTTTTCGGTTTCGATTTTTGTCGGTTTTTTCGATTTTCTCGGTTTTTGGGTTTATTTTCGGTTTTTCTTTTTAGTTATATTATGCTTGAAAAAGAGATCAAATAATCACCAATTGTCCGCATGATTACTATTCATTAAAATAATATATGAGGAATAGCAATTGTTCGTATGAATCATAATTCCAAGACCTTCCATAATAGAAAATGACAACAAACATGTGATAAACCAAAAGCTACAACCCAACTTGTAGTTCCACAAAAAATATTAAGTTAATTAAAGTTGGCCAAGACAAAAGTTAGAAATAAGCAGCAAGCAGCCAAGCACCATGAATAGGTTGACACTATTTTGTTTAACTGAAGTTCTAAACTAATCAATACTCAAAGGGTCACCTGGACATTCTGAAAAAAAAAGAAAAAGTTACATGTTAAAAAATATAAAGATAGAATCAAATTCATTACGAATTAAATATATAAAATTACTTTCTTCAACTTGCTCAATTTTCTTAATTTCTTCTAGATAGTCTTGAAGCATGCATTCCTTCTTAGAGAACCTTTAACATTAAGCAGTGATTTCATCACAAATGTAAGTGCAATATTGGATTGAAAGAACACAACTCGTAACATTAAATTTCAGGACCAACAATCTAAGATAACAATTATACCCAAATTTAAAGACAAAATAACATAATTGGTTTAATCAAATACTTTAACTTACCAAATTGTGTTGGAGCAGTAAGACTAATATGTAATTACAAACTTGGACAGTGGCTCGGAATTGCAAAGAAGGAAGCTCGTCGTGAAGTAGATGGAAGGGTTTTCACTATTTGGGGTTTTTTGACTTTGGAGTTGGAAGATAGGAAAGATACAGAAGAATGAAGACAAGGAATAACCTATTTTATTATCTTTTCTTATTGGGTTTTAGTTTGGGCTTCAAATTTAGGTTGTGTAATTAGAATCTATTAAGTGGATAGTGAATTTACAAGCCCACAAATAAATAATATCTCAAGACATTGAAAACTATAAAATAATTTAGAAAATACTTACAAATTAGATTTTAATGATTATTTTTTATGTATATATTTTTATATATATTATGTCGGTTTGATTTAGATTCAGTTTGACTTTTTTTTTTGGTTAATACCAAACCCAACCAAGAGTGATCGGTTTTTTATTTTCCAACACCAACCAACCAAAGCAAACCACAAGTCGGTTTTTTTATTCGGTTTGACTTGGTTCGTCGGTTCGGTTTGGCTTGACGGTTTGGCTTGTACACCCCTATATCCTGTCGTTCCTGGTTGTGTCGCGACCAGATCTGTTTTCCCTCCTATTCGAGCCGTACTTGGGGGGAAAGACTTCTGAATGAATTTTTTGGAATCCGGCCCCTTTAATATTGGAGGCGTTTCCTGGATCTGATCGACCCTGAAATTATAAGTTTCCATCTTTTTGTCATTGGTTTATATCTTTTGTTCACCAGACTCCACTCGCTTTATCAGTGCTTCGAGCGTCTTTATCACCTCGGAAGTTTCCACGCGCCCGAATTCATCCGGCTTCACAGAAATTTGTTCATCCCTTAGATTGTTTTCTCTGACCCGCTCGGGCTCGATCCTGTCAGGGATGTGACTTTGGGTATGCAACTATGCTATTACCACTTGCTGAGCTTGCAACATTTAATCAACCGCAAGCTAACCTTATCACCTTCCACTTTGGTGCTTCTCGAGCCGATGACCGAGGTGCCCCGCGAATGCTTTTTTCAGGGTTAGCTGGTAGGTTAATGTTGATGGAAACCTGTGAGTTAGCATCAATCGGGTCAGTGACTGGGACACATCGGGATCAATAGGGGGCACGTTATTGCTAGGTTCCACGTTATTGTTTTCATCGTGGTGGCCTGACTCGACGTCAACGTTCAAGTGAGCAGACTAAGAATTTGACATTCTAAGGTTAACTTGAAATCAAACTTGAAAGAACAAGTGTAAAATAGGGTGTGTTATGGAGATTTATATTAAATCATCACTATTATCCTTTACCCCACAGTGGGCACCAAACTATTTATCCTTAAAAACGAGTAACAATTAAATTTGTATGCGGTTTAAAGGACACGTGATTTAATTTAATACGAATGATCTAAGAACAGTAAATAATTGAATTAAAGAGAGATAAAATGATCAAACCAAACACGATGGAACAATTAAGCCTAGATTTAAGTTGAACACTGAAACTGGTTCCGATCGAGCCCTCGATACGGGCTCGGTTGTAACTAAAGAGAAGAGGAAATGAATAACACTTTGAACAACAACTAGAACATAAAAATGAATTTTATAGCTTTGATATGTGTGCCAACAGTATTTTAAAATAAAAAAGTTCTCCCCTTTATATAGTAGGGGAGTCTCAATACTAGTACAAGTCTAAATAAGGTAAATATCTTCTCTTTTCGGTAAATGCCGATTTACAGTTGATATCGGACGGGATTTGCACCGTAATATCCAGTTGAGGGCGGATATTACGGCTCCCTGCTCATCATGCTTAACCGTTTCTCTTTTTCCTTTGTCCTGAAACTTCACTCTGCCCGGCCCCGATGCTCAGCCGTGTCCGATCCTGGATGCACGGTCCATCCTCTCCGGGCTCAAAAATGAGGGATCCTTCGACTTTACTCGAGGTTGCATTAGATCATGCTTCCCCTCTTGTTTATTTATCGAAAAATCGGGGGTAACATTATCTCTGATTTTACCCGTACACAAGTTGATAGTCTAATTCTTTGCCATTATAATAATCAAGTTCTTTGTTTTTATATTCTAGTTTGGTGATAGTTTTATTTTGCTAAGTCCAAGAATTTATTTCATGTTAAAAGTAATTTATTTTTAATTGATTCCTTAAATTACTCATTACTATTTAATTTAATTATATATTATCAATATATCTTGGTAAATGATAAATTTTCTTTACGAATATTTGGTTTGAGACTATTGTGTTAGAATATAGTCGTAGAATATGTGCTTGGCAAATGACCTGCAGTTAAGATAAAACACCGACAAAAAATTAAAATAATCAAAAAATCGATAAAAACCGACATAAATCAAACCTATAAAAATCGAGTTAATTAGTTTAGTTTTGTTCTAATATTAAAAAATTGACTTAATTAGTTCGATTTCCTTTTATAGGAAAATTGACCCAAACCGAACCATGAACACCCCTAGAAACAACTTTCAGGGGTTATCTTAATGATAAATAAAATAGGTATAAACGTCGACAAGTTCAAATCTTAATAGAAATAAAAAATACTTGATTATTTATTTTCATCATATTAAGCCCTAGCCATTTGGAGAACTAGTTCGAGTTTATGCGTGGATGTTCGACAACGAAAGCCATTCACCTTGTAAGGATATTGATTGAACAATATAGGGAGAGGAAGAGGGACTTGCATATAGTGTTCATCGACTTAGAAAACACTTACGATAAAATCCCGAGGGAGGTTCTTCGGAGATGTTTGGAGGCTAGAGGGGAACCTGTGGCCTACATTAGGGGTGATTAAAGACATGTATGATGGAGCGAAGACCTGGGTGAGGACAATGGGAGGGGTCTCAGACCATTTTCCGGTCGTGATGAGGTTGCATTAGGGGTCAGCACTCAGCCCTTTTTTGTTTGCCCTAGCGATGGACGTACTGACTCGCCACATCCAAGGGGAGGTATCGTGGTGCATGTTATTTGCAGACGGCATTGTTTGATTGACGATATGCGAGACGGTGTTAACGCGAGGTTAGAAATGTGGAGACATGCCCTGGAGTCTAAACATTTCAAGCTGAGCAGGACCAAGACAGAATACTTAGAGTGTAAGTTTAGTGGTGCAAATCAGGGAGTCGAAGGGGAGGTGAGGCTGGATTCACAAGTCATCCCTAGGAGGGAAAGTTTTAAATACCTTGGGTCTATTATACAGGGTTTGGGTGGGTGGGGAGATTGACGAAGATGTCACATATCGTATTGGAGCGGGATGGATGGAATGGAGACTTGCTCCCGGTGTTTTGTGTGATAAGAAGGTACCACCAAAACTTAAAGGTATATTTTATAGAGCGGTGGTCAGACCGACTATATTGTATGGGGCTGAGTGTTGGCTAGTCAAGAGCTCCTATGTCCAGAAGATAAAGGTAGCAGAGATGATGATGTTAAGATGGATGTGCGTGCACACCAGGTTGGATAGGATTTAGAATGAAGTTATTCGGGACAAGGTGAGTGTGACTCCTATTGAGAACAAGAATGCAAGAAGCAATGCTTAGATGACTTGGACATATGAGGAGAAGAAGCAGAGAAGCTCCGGTAATGAGGTATGAGGGGTTGACATTGAAGGGCTTTAGGAGAGGTAGAGGTAAGACGAAAAAGAGTTGGGGGTGAGGTGATTAGGCATGACATGGCGCAACTGCAGCTGACCGAGGACATGACCCTTGATAGGAAGGTTTGGAGGTCGAAGATTAGGTAGTAGGTTAGGTAGTCTAGATTATTCATACCGGTATTATTAGTACGTACTCTCGCATTTGGTTGGTATTAGGTTTCTTTGAGTACCTATCATTTTTGGCATTTCGTTCGTATTACTATCTTGTTATTTATGCTATTTTTACATGGCTTTTCGGCATTGTCCCGTTTTCTTTTTCTTTTTATTATTATAGTGTATTGGAAACAGTCTCTCTACCTCCAAAAGGTAGGGGTAAGGTTGGGTACACATTACCCTCTTTAAATTTCACTATGTGAGTTTATAATGGGCTTGTTGTTAACCCTAGCCATATATTACTTACATTTAGTGGACGGAGTTACTCAACCCAACAATATTTAAGCTATAAATCAACATATTAAAGAAAGGGGGGCAGGGGTACACTTTGGGAGAAAGTATATGTTTATCCATAAAAGGTAAAAATGGTGTGGGATATTAACATAACAGGGGAAGAGAAAGAAATATGGATATTTGGAGTATTCGCAAATACGGCCAATAGAATGGTATGGGGGAAGTTAAAAAAGGGGGGTTAGAGCGACTTGGAGAGTGAGAGGGTTTTTTAAAAGCTAACAGACATCCTCTGCAACTGCTATGTTGTTGCTTCCTCTTCATCACTTCCCTTGTCTTCTTTTGTTACTTGCCCACCCCTTCCCTTCTTCTTCATTTGTTTTTGTTTTTGTTTTTGTTTTTGCTGCTCCTTTGATATCCGCTGCTTCTTTTGACGTTTCTTCTTCTTCTTCTAATTATATAAGTATATTTCTATATTGAAATACAGGATCTCCACTATCCACTTTTCTTTATTCCTCTTTGCCTTTTCCCTTAGTATATACACACTCAAAAAGAAACGTTTATTGGTCAACCTTCATTTTCACTTTTCAGATTAATTTTTTTATCTGCTCCTCCCGCTCTTCCACAAACTCACGTTAAAGTGGAGAGTCTTAAGATATATAAGCTATATATATATATATATATATATATATATATATATGTGTGTGTGTGTATACACGTATTCTACACGACCCGTTCATACATATGAAAATTTCCTCTATCAATTAATGGGAAATTGAAAAGGATAAGTTAATTTGTCTTTGTTTTGAATTTGGGTTGTTCAGAAATGGCGTGTAATCATCTAACAGATATGCAAGAGCCAAGCATAGATACAGATAAGTTAAGCTACGAGATTTTCTCTATTCTAGAAAGCAAGTTCTTATTTGGTTACGATGATCAGAAGCTTTGGATTCCTAAACAAATAGCTCCGGCAGTTGAACATCACAAGAACGTTAACGACGTCGTGTTGACATCTTCACCGGTGCGGGAGGGGCACGGCGTTCAGGCAATCAAAAACCAGAGGGGTAAAATCTGTATCCTCAGCATAGATGGTGGTGGAATGCGAAGCATCCTATCAGGAAAAGCTTTAGCGTCTCTTGAACAGGCGTTGAAGGTTAAATCGGGAAATTCAGATGCTAGAATCGCCGATTATTTCGACGTCGCTGCCGGTTCCGGCGTCGGAGGAATATTCACCACCATGCTCTTCTCCACCAAGGACCAAAACCGCCCCTTGTTTCACGCTGAGGACACGTGGAAGCTTCTAGCGGAACAAAGCAAAAAATTCTACCCTACCAAAGGTTCAAATTCCGGCGGTTTTCTCAGGCAAATTATCTGCGGCGGAGGCGGTGGTGATTCGACCGGTTCAGCAACGGACGGTTTAGAGAAGTCGATGAAGGAGGCCTTTGTAGATAAAACCGGTCGAAGCCTCACGTTAAAGGACACGTTGAAACCTGTTTTGATCCCATGTTACGACCTTTCAAGTACGGCGCCGTTTTTGTTCTCCAGAGCTGATGCTTTAGAAACCGACAGCTTCGACTTCTGTCTATGGGAGGTGTGTAGGGCCACGTCAGCAGAGCCGGGAGTGTTCGAGCCCGTTTGTATGAAGTCCGTCGACGGGAAAACCAAGTGCGTGGCGGTTGACGGCGGATTAGCCATGAGCAACCCGACGGCGGCGGCGATTACCCACGTGCTTCACAACAAGCAAGAATTCCCCTTCGTGAGAGGTGTGGAGGACATTTTGGTACTTTCACTAGGGACAGGTCAGCTCCTAGAAGGAAGCTTTGACTATGAGCAAGTCAAGAATTGGAAGGAAAAGGACTGGGCTCGACCAATGGCTCGAATTTCTGGCGATGGCTCAGCTGATATGGTGGACCACTCAGTTGCCATGGCTTTTGGCCAATATCGTAGCAGTAATTACGTGCGCATTCAGGTACCTATTGTTCTTTTAATAGTTTTAAAAGAATTTTAAAACTTTTATTATTATCAAAGGATATCTATGAGGCTATTTAAAATATGAAATTTTTAATTTTAAAATAAGACAAGTTAACTGTTACAATAAAGGTAATCTGATGGGGGAGCATTTAACTCTATAATTTGTTCCAAAATCTTAGTAGTAGATACAGTTCATCAATGAGCTTGTGGATTACATGGGGGCCGGGAGAAAGGGGACAGGCTGGGGAAAGGTGTCTTGGAATGGGAGAGGGGGAGGGGGAGGGGGAAGGGGTGGGTGGTTTGTAGGGGTGAGTCTAACCTCTAACCTGCGCCGTTTGATAATTTGGTCGTATGCAATTTAATTTCTTGAAGAATATTGATGCATAGACATTCATTTACAGGTTTTAGGATAATTGATAGTGTTGTTGTTGTGTGCAACTAGAGAAACTGTGCAGTCAAAATTGAGGCCACCAGGAACAATGCTGTCTTTAGCTAACAACTAGACAAACCCATTGGTTGGCGAGACCCAGACACAAAAACACACACTGTGTGTGTAATTGGGGAGAAGTGATCTCTTTTAAATATCAATTATAAAATCTTCTCATTAAGGGTAGAATTGAAAATTTAAGCTAAATTATTTTCAAATTTAGAAAGGGGTCTTTTTTTTGGAACGGACCGAAACGGAGGGAGTAATAGTTAATGATAAAGATTGATTTTTTTTATCCACCTGGGAATAAAAAGGGCAGTCCTTTTCTAAAGTCTGGCTGGCACTGGATAATTTGGTACCAGAAATGGAAAATATCTTGATGCTGGAAAGTTACTAAATCAAGAATGTGGCACTCGTTGCCAATTAGTACAGCAAATATGTGTAGAGCTGTAGTTTTTCCATAATTTTCTAAGGATGATATTCATAATCAACACCATTTTCGTGACACATAGATTTCTGATATAAAGAGAACAAGAGAGTAGTTATGTTCTTTAACTTTTCTTGTGTCACCTAAATCTGTATGCTAAAGAAGAGGCTCTGTATCTCAAGGATGGTCCTCACAGTCATTGATTACCACGTACCTCTCTCCCAGCTATTTTGACCTGCCAATTTATTCTCTTACCAAATCCTTGTCCTTGAGACCTTGCTTTATTACTGTACTGCCAAAGGTGGGGCTTAGTTTTTTTACCCTTTACAGTTTACTTATTGATGAGGGTAAATTCCAGCAGGCTTACCATATACTTCTGTTCAGTTGATGTAAAAGGGTATAGGGGATTTGGGTAGGGAATTGACCAATGGAATGTGTGCCAGGGGAATACTATATAGAGAAGATTTAGATAATAGACCTAATGAAATATATATATACTAATCTAGTGGAGTAGTATATTGATCATTCAGAAGAATTAAGCGATAAGTTAAACAAGTCCCACATGGTTTATAAATTGTCAAACTGAAAGCTGTTGAGTTTCGTCATCAACTGATTCTTCTTCCAGTCAAGATATATTTGCTTTCTATCCTTTGCCTATCATTACTAAGTCATAAAATGTTCTATATTCAAATTAACATATAAAGGTAGAATGACTTGTTGCTTTCAAGTATTACAATTTGTCTTTAACTTGGATATCATAGTAAAATTAAATGGTCTTTACAGTTTCTAAACTAATTTGATGATGGCAGGCTAACGGATCGAGCTTTGGTCGTTGTGGTGTGAATGTAGACGCTGACCCAAGTCCTAGCAATGTGAAAACGCTGGCTGGGATAGCAGATGAAATGCTGAAACAGAAAAATGTAGAGTCTGTGCTTTTCGGTGGCAAGAGAATTGCAGAGCAAAGCAATTTACAGAAACTTGACTGGTTTGCTGGAGAACTAGTGCAAGAGCATCAGAAAAGGAGTTGCCGGATAGCTCCCACTGTTGCATTTAAGCAAGCTACACCAAAAGCTTCCCAAACATCTCTCAAATAATAACCAAGTCAAGCAAAATTTTTAAAAAATGGTAAATTCTTCTTTCATATCCTTCCATTTGGTCTGATTCTTTTTGTGTATTTAATGATGGTGATAATTTTTCCAAGTCCAAGCATGTCTGAACTAATGATGATGATATCAACTAGGACCCATAACACTAATAATTGGTATATTATGATATGAATCTAAGACCCTTTTGCCTTAGTAATTACGTTGAGTTTTCTAAATAATCATAAATAAATCACGAGAAGATAATACATAGGTGTGATGTTTGTTTGTGTGTATCCGTGGGCTCCGTCATATGTCATTTTCTTTCATGTCTTTCAAAAGATCAAACCCCTGATTAGTCCACCGACAGTTAGTTCTTTCATTATTATAGAGATGGAGTTTGTAGTCATTTTAAAAATGGAACCCAAAAAAGGTTGTAGGGGACCTTATGGTCATTTTGGGAAGGGGAATGTATGGTATAGCTTTGGGTTCATGGACAGTGTCCGTAGTCCGGAAAGAATTAAAGAAAACGGTATTTGGAATATATATACAGTACTTTTTGCTATATATCATGTTGTGGTTGACTGTTAGACAAAGCACCTTCTTTTTCTCTGCTATGTGCCTTTCATGGTGTCACCTTTGCTTTTAGAGCTGAAAGTTACACTATGGAATGTGATTTCAGAGTGGTCACTATTTTACCACCTACATCCACATCTTATTTTTACAACTTATTTGTTCCTACAGCTTTTGGGAATATTTATCGGTTCATATAGGATCACTTGGATTCGTCTAGACAAGACTAGATTAGGAAACCCCCTTTATCTCCTTAATTTGACTCTATGCCCAATGACTAAATTGTCACAATCATTACATTAAAAAGGTTGGATGCACAAGATATTCTTCGTTCACGTTGGGTCCGTGGAAGAGCCACACCCAAGAAATGTGATGTACATAGTCTATCCTAATGCAAGTATTATTGATTGCTTTTACGATTCAAACCCGTGACCTATAGGTCACACAGAGACAACTTTAACATTCTCCAAGGCTTCCCTTTCCTCTGTTTACGCAAGGTAAGGAAAAGCACCCCAAGAGGATATGATGTAGGTCAATTATACACCCCAAGAAGAGCACCCAAGAGGATAGTCTACCCTTACGCAAGCATGCTTCATCCGTATCCTTATCCTCCTTTATTACCGATATTTTGAATTTAACTTACCGTGGTCACATCCTCTTTTGACTGAGGATTTATTGTGCAAGTTGCGACTGTGTATAATTGAAGCGTGGGTGCAATGATTAGAATTAGTTAAGTAGTATAAACAATTGCATTAATGTTTTAGACAGAATTATTAGGGAAGGGCCAATAAATCATACAAGTCACTATTCAGATGGTGACTAGCAATCCCTGTATCCTTGCTATCTGGCAGTTACTAGTAGTTACTTTAGTAGTGCTCAGTAGGAGAGAGTAGTACTTTTGAGGTTTGGACAGGTGTCTGAATTATTTCCGACCAAATTCAACAGGGGTCAAAAGAAGGGTCTTACGAATTAAAAAGAAGAGAAAGCAAGATATTGTTTTAGACTAAAAAATAATCCGCAAAAGTGAAAAAAAAAAAGGAAATAATTTATCTGGTGCTGCTTTCTGTGAAAATATGAGTGCTTGTCCTGTTTAAAATTTGTGAAGTAACATGATTCACCTGGAAATAGTTGAAATTCATGGATTAAAGCACCTACTTTGTGCTTCGTGATTTTTGTTGTCGAGCATTATGGTCTGACTTACTAGACATTACATTGTGTTGGTAAAAAATAAACATTTTTTTCGTAAATATAAAAAATATTCTTTTTTTTTCCTACGCTATGGTGATTTGGGTCCCAAGAAATAGCATTGTCTTTGATATTAAGTGCAATTTTTTTCCCCTTGAAAACTAACCATTATCATTCCCTGAATAGTAGCTCATTAATATATCATTATCTCCTATGCAGGAAAACAATGTGCTGAAAGTATGGTTAGGACAAGAAAAAAGAATTGAAGAAGATGGTGATGAAATAGTAGCTTTTACTTTTTGGTATAGCTAGTAAGATGGGGAAAGCCAGTGCTTTTTCAGGGATTGAAATGAAAGACACTCAACTTAACTGTAAAAACAAAATGGGAAAAGATGGAACGGTTGAATTATCTTTGTTGGGATTCTTTTGCTTGCCAGAGGACAGGCATTTGTTTTGGCCATTCTTTCTTGATAGAGGTGTCAAAGACAAAACGAGTCCCCTTTTGAAATCTTTTTTATTTTATTTTTTCATCTCAGAACTTTTGGGGGGGGGGGGTGGGGGGAAGGGGTTGTTTTCTTTGAATTTCCTCTCTTGCCCTTGCTTTAGTAGTGTTATTCTTCTTCTTTTTGTGGTTGGATCTACTTTTTGTCTCTTTTGTGGATGGAGGGCATAATTGGGAAGATATCCTAGAGAAAGTTTTTATTTTTTATTTTTTAATATCAACCCCTTTTTGGGTTTTTCTCTTTTTTGGAAAATAGGGGGAAAGGAAATGAGATGCAAGTTAATTATAGAAGTTAGTGTTTGTGGGAGAAAAAAATTGGAGATTGGCCTCTCTTTTCAAAAGCAGCGGACCATGTATCTCCTGAAATTTGGTTAGATGAATGGCCTATGCTATATTCCAAGCTTGATGTGGATTTGTATAAAGAATATCAAACCATTTTATTTCCTTTTTTGCTGTTCTATTTTCATTTTTAATGGAGAATCTCAACGTTTCCAGTTCTAAGGTTTTTCCTTTTCATATAGTCAACACGAGAACTAGCAAGGCTAAATTGAGGACAATGATAACGTATAAGACTCTTGGCGCTGTAAGTTAAAGTATAACGTATTGACTTTTAAACTGTTAGAATAGCATGAGTTTTATGTTTATTTGTAATCTATATATCTATCTATATCTATACTATACTAAAAGCACGACCGTTCTTAGCGAAATTTCGTTCGCTTTTTTACCCTTTAAAATATAGTATGGTTCATATTAGACAAAATAGTAATTTGAGTATTCCATTAATATTTAGGAATAATTATTTAATTAATTCTTCTACAATTTAGGAATAGTTATTTAATTATTTTTCCTATTATTAACAGTTTAGGAAAGTTAATAAAATTTTGTCTATTCGTTTTACTCCCTAGGTTGGAGTACTTAAAACCTTTAAGGTTTAGGAGACATTTTCTGTAGTTAAAATTTTTTTGCCTAGCCTAAATTTTCGCCTCTACATTCAACTCTCTATGTTAGGGTATTAAATGTGTTTATTTTGTAGTTAATATTTTTTAGGTTTAGGAGACCTTTCTTTGTAGTAAATATTTTTTGCCTAGTCTAAATTTTCGCCTCCTGTTCAACTCCTTATGTTGGAGTATTAAATGACTTTATTTGTAGTTAATACCTTTTAGGTTTATGAGACTTTTTGTAGTTAAAGTTTTTTGCCTAAATCTCACACACATTCTTTTAGGTTATGAGTCTTTGCTATTTGGTAAAATTCACGATATGCGAATTATGCATGTACCTAATCTCAGTATGTAAATATACTTAATAAAAGTTATAATTTGGTATAAAATAAAAAGTTTAAATTTTTGAAATTGATAAATGTTTATCGTATATATAACTAACTCAATAAAGGAAGAAATTGTACCCCATAAAATTCCAATCATCATCCAATATGTTCAAATTAAACTTAGTTCCAATTCTATATGTTTAACTTTTCAGTTTTAGCAAGAATACATAACTTTTGAAGATCTAAGAGCTTTTTAAAAAAAAATAAAAAGCTATTTTCAAGGTCATTTTAATAGATAGAAGACAATCTTCTTTCTTTCTTGCTAGCAAAATACATATTGTTATATTTATTTATCAATAAAAATATATATGATCTATTATAAAAGCACGAAGCGTCATAGCGAAATATTAGTAAATTTTAGCCTTTAAAAATAAATTTCAAATAGGATAAAATTAACATTTACTTATTTCCTAATATTTATAACTTTGAAATCTATTAAAATATTAGGATCAAAGTATTAACTTAATTGTCCATTTTTATTGATTACTACATAACGAATCATAATATACATGGTTCTTAAGACAAAAACAATATTCATAAGATATTCTAATTTCAAATTACTAAAAGATTTTTTTTTGTATATGTTAATTAAATTTTTTAATTAAATAAATATTATTAGACAAGATCATGAATAAATGAATATAATTCATTATACGTGTATCAATTTCATGATAAATATATATTATTTTCAAGAACTCAAATTCTTACTTAATTTTTATTTTGTTACTAAAACCATGCAAAATGTTATATATATATATATATATATATATATATATATATATATATATATATATATTTATTTATTTATTAATAATTCTCATCAATATAGGGTACACGCGCAACGCGCGTACTGTGAGATTAGTACTATATTAAAAGCATGAACGCCCTTAGCGAAATGTCGTTCGCCTTTAAAAATAGGTTTCACATTAGATAAAATAGTCATTTAACTTAAGATTTTTTTTATAATATTTAGCACTTTAAAATCAACTAAAAGTTTGCTTACTAAATTGTTCCTTATTTGACTATAGGACTTTAAAGGCAAATTAATTAAAGTTTTACCTTATATAAACTTTTTTTACTTAATTAATACCCCTTTATTATTTTCTTTAATCACGAAATACATGTTGAGAACTATGTAAGTTCTCATTACTAAGTTCTTCCTTATTTAAATTATTTAAAATAACAAAAAAAGATATAGAAAAAGCAACCAAATTCCACGAAATTTTGTAGCATGAAATACTTAGGCAAATTGTAAATATAAAGCCTTTTGCTTTTTGGAAGAAAGTTCTAATACTTAGGATTTAAAATCTTAAAAATTTACCTTCTATGCTAATAATTTAATTAAATAATAATTCTATTATAATTTTACTATTATAATTAAAAGTTATCTAAATGATAAAAGACAGCATATCTTAACAACATCATTCGTGAACTAAGTGAACTAACATTCAATCAATACACAAGTACCATATCACTAAAATATTATCAACGAATAACTTTTAATTAGTAAACAGTAAATTTTTTATACACAAAAAAATCTTAAAATGTGTATGGAATAAAACTAACATTTTAAACACTATTGTAGTTTTCAATATAAATACACACAAAATGTATATGAAATGTTAATAGATTTTTATACCTTTTGCGAATAATATTACATTCTGATACACTTCATGTTGAATAATAATAATGATAATAAATATTAATATTCTTCCTGAATTTTTATGACAATCATTTTAGTTTTTTTTTAAAAGTAAATTAATTAATTAGGTTAAATACTATCATTAAATTCGTAATATGATAACTAAATCTAACAATATGGAGTCTCATTTTGTTTTTCGTATTTTTCAATTTGAGTTCCAATAGGAATAAGATGAAATTTATAGAGTTAAATTCACTTTACCCCCTTAACCTTTAAGGGTTGGGAAACGATATCCCCTCACTTTTTGAATGGGAAAGAGAACCCCCTTGTGTAATAATTTTCAGGTAAAATAATTTTTTTAATAAAAATCTTTTTTTTTTGAATAGATAATTTTTAGAATAATCAAGTTCTTTCATTATAGTCAAAAGCTCAAGATATGACAAATAATTAGGATCTATATAATTATGGAGTTCCTCTTTAACCTTCTTCTTGCACAGTTTAAGATATGATGTAATGCAAAAACGCCTCCATAATGAATTTTCAAATGTGAAATTATCAACTATAATTTTTGTTCAATAAAGATATTTTCAAAATAAGTAAAATTTAATAAGCCCCATTGAATCAAATTATCAAGTACAAGATGCAAAAATGTAACAATTATACGCCTCAATCAAATAAATTGGAGTTGGTTAAATGAATTATAAGAAAATAATCTACTAACTATTTGTTTCATGGATTTTATTTGAGTTGTGGACCGCACTCTAATGTATAGCAAGTCTAATTCTAGAATTGAGTTATTGGATCAAATGATAAAGATATTGTTGAGAAAAAGATTGACTTTTCCGGAATGAAATAAAAATTGAATTTCATGTAATAGGAGAAGATAAAAAACAATAATTTCTAATAAAAATACTCATCTCAATTTCTTAGAACAAAATTAACCCAATGAGAAAGAACAGAAAAAAACATACTACCTTCGATCCATTATATGTGATTTTTATGATTTTGGCGCACCTATTAAAAATCACTTAAGAATACTCCATTTATTTGAATAAATTACACTTTATTGCTTTAAAAAATGCAATAAAGGTATAAAAGAATTTTAGGAATTTGCTCAGAGGATAAATGTGAAAAGGAAAATATTTGTATGTTCTCGGGTTTTAAAACAAATTACTCGTTTTGAATCAAGCTGGGATTATAAGTATTCCAATATTGATTTGCTTGGCCTCTATACAAAATAGACTAACTCTGGATTTGCTGGGCGTAAATCAGTAGTGAGGCCTTCTCCACATACTTTGCAAAATGATTGCACTTGTTGTACCGGCTGAACTTGCTATATGTTCAGACCATAGCCACTTTGTTGAATTGATTCGCCAAAGAAGTCACTTGCGCCGACAATGCAGAAACTACATCTAACTCAAGTACCCCTCAGCCTTATGAACTGTGTATCTACTTACTTCTCCTTTCTAGTATGGATTGCTCATAGAAAATTTATTCAGAAGTGCGTAGATCTCATCAAAACTATTTTCAAACACTTGACCACATGCTGCAACATCTATCACTATCTTTGTCTTCCGATGAAAACGCTCGATAAAAGTGTGAGCTAAGACCTCGTTAGTCTAATATATTGCACACAATTCTCCCTTGAATCTCTCCCAAGCGGAATACAATGACTCGCCCTCTTTCTACTTAAAGGTGACTACACTTCAGATCTTTGTAGTTTTACCAGATGGGAAGAATATCGCCAAGAACTTACGAGCCAAATCATTCCACGATGTAACATAGTTTGTTGGTTCAACCTTCAACCATCTCTTAGCCTTGCCCAACATAGAGAAAGAAAATAATATGAGTCGCACATAGTCCGGTATGATTTTATTTGTTATGTAAGCATCACTAATCTCTAGGAATTTCAGAATGTGCTATTGGGAATTCTCATATGGTAACCTCATAAATTGATCGTTCGCGTGTAGGAACTGGATCATGCTCTGTTTCAGGTCAAAGTGCCCAATGATCTTGGGCTTAACGATACTCGATTTGACATTAGCAATATTGGACATAGTCACCTCTTGCACTAACAATGAATATGCATTCACCATCTCAATAGGTAGTTGAGTGAGTGCCCGAAAGTTATTCGCTTTCCTTGCTTCTCTCATCCTTCTATAGAATATTCTCTCAGGCTCCAGGTCAAAGTCTTGAATCCTATATTGACTTCTAATCCATCACATTCAAGTAGAGTATGTGAGATCAGATGCAATAATAAAATAAAAAATTAGACTCGACTAAATATGTAATAAAAGCTAAACTAGTAAAACAATCAATTTTGAAGTTTTCGGTAACGACACCAATAAATTTGTTG